>NW_012138080.1:4343628-4378130 GCF_000956105.1 Propithecus coquereli
TCTCCAGTGAGACTGGCCTTTATCAAAAAGTCCCAAAACAATAAATGTTGGCGTGGATGCGGAGAGATAGCAACACTCATGCACTGTTGGTGGGATTGTAAACTAGTGCAACCTCTGTGGAAAGCAATATGGAGATATCTTAAAGAGATACAAGTAGAAATAATGTACATTTTAAAGTATATGTAATTGAAGTTTCTTGAATATGGCCTTAT
Organism: Propithecus coquereli; assembly: GCF_000956105.1. Classification (NCBI taxonomy): domain Eukaryota; kingdom Metazoa; phylum Chordata; class Mammalia; order Primates; family Indriidae; genus Propithecus; species Propithecus coquereli. The sequence goes on from NW_012138080.1 coordinate 4,343,841, forward strand.
TTGATTACAGCTAAATTAATGCAGGCTTCCAACATGAAAAGGTTTCCCACCCCTGGTTTAGTGTAACAACCTTCATCAATGATCTTAGCTAGATCTTCTGGATAACTTGCAGCTTCTACATCAGCACTTGCTGCTTCACCGTGTACTTTTATGTTATGAAGACAGCTTCTTTTTTTAAATTTCATGCACCAACCCTCTGTTAGCATCAAAGTTTTCTTCTGCAGCTTCCTCACCTCTCTCACCTTTCACAGAACTGAAGAGAAGTAGGGCCTTCGGATTAGGCTTTGGCTTAGGGAATGTTGTGGCTGAGTTAATCTTCTATCCAAACTGCTAAAACTTTCTTTGTATCAGCAATGAGGCTGTTTTGCTTTCTTATCATTCTTGTGTTTGCTGGAGTAACACTTTCAATTTCCTTCAAGAACTTTTCCTTTGCATTCACAACTTGGCTAACTATTTGGCACAAGAGGCTAGCTTTTGACCTATCTTGCCTTCCTCATTAAGCGTAATCATTTCTAGCTTTTGATTTAAAGTGAGAGATGTGCAACTCTTCCTTTCCCTTGAACACTTAGAGGCCATCATAGGGTTATTAATTATCTAATTTCAATTTTGTTATGTCTCAGGCAATAGCGAGGCCTGAGAAGGGGGGGTGAGGTTGATCAATAAATCATTTATTGATTAAGTGTGCTGTCTGCTATGGGTACAGTTCATGATTCCCCTAAACAATTAAAATAGTAACATCAAAGATCACTGATCATAGAACACCATGACAAATATGATATAATAATAATGAAAAAGATTGAAATATTGTGAGAATTCCAAAAATGTTGCAGAAAAACACAAAGTGAGTGCATGCTATTGGAAAAATGGTACTGATAGGCTTGCTTAATGTGGGATTGCCACAAAACTTAAATTTGTACAAAAATACAATATCTGCCAAGTGCAATAAAATGACATATGTCTGTAGATGTGAAAATGCTTTGAAATGTTAAAAAGTACTGTGTAAATTTAAGGCATTTTATTGTACTTGAGCCGATATTTAGCTACTGTGTTTTCTTGAATGCTAGAATGGAGAACCCAGATTCAATAGCAATTAAGTTTTGAAAATTTATGGAAAAGTACATAGTAGTATATAATTTCAGAGTAGTATTGTTATGAATGGGCTATTTGGCTGAAGATGGGCTTCAAAGCTAAAATAATGCATTCATTTAACACAATTTATTTTGTGCTTCTTATGGACAAGGCTTTATACCATTGTAGTATATTAAACCAAGACTGGCTATAAGACACTATGAAATTATGTAAGATTTCGGCTGGGCACGGTGGCTCACGCTTGTAATCCTAGCACTCTGGGAGGCCAAGGCAGGAAGATCATTTGAGCTCAGGAGTTCCAGACCAGCCTGAGCAAGAGAGAGACCCCGTCTCTACTAAAAATAGAAAGAAATTGGCTGGACAACCAAAAATAAATAGAAAAAAATTAGCCGAGCATGGTGGCGCATGCCTGTAGTCCCAGCTACTCAGGAGGCTGAGGCAGAAGGATCGCTTGAGCCCAGGAGTCTGAGGTTGCTGTGAGCTAGGTTGACGCCATGGCACTCTAGCCTGGGCAACAGAGCAAGACTCTGTCTCAAAAAAAAAAAAAAAAGAAATTATGTAAGATTTCATCAGAGAACCAATTAATTTTATTCTTTTGTTTAATTATTATTCTTATTTTAATTTTAGGGATAGGTTCTTACTATGCTGCCCAGGCTGTACTCAAACTCCTTACCTCCAGTGATCCTCCCACCTTGGCCTCCCAAACTCGCTAGGATCACAGGCTTGAGCCACTGCACTCGGCCCCATGACCTTTTTTCAAAGCTTATTTCACTGATTTAAGAATTACTCAAAATATGATTTGTAATTAAGAAGCTATCTTTTCGTAGTTATCTAGTAAATTCAAATTCATTACTCTTTGTGTCATCTTTATAGTCTATTGCATCTGCTGACATGGATTTCAACCAGCTGGAGGCGTTCTTGACGGCTCAAACCAAAAAGCAAGGTGGGATCACATCTGACCAAGCTGCTGTCATTTCCAAATTCTGGAAGAGCCACAAGACAAAAATCCGAGAGAGCCTCGTGAACCAGAGCCGCTGGGACAGTGGGCTTCGGGGCCTGAGCTGGAGAGTTGATGGCAAGTCTCAGTCAAGACACTCAGCTCAGATACACACCCCTGTGGCCATAATTGAGCTGGAATTAGGGAAAATTGGACAGGTGAGTTCAACTTTAATCAATTTCCCTTTGTAAACTATATTTTTCATTACATATTAGCCCACACATTCAGATTGATTTTTATATAACAATCTTCTTTGCAGTGATAATAATAATAGGAAATAGATTCTATTTCCTAGAGTCTCTTTTCAGAGGTAGAATCATCTGAAAACTTAGATACTCCCAATTGTGGACTGAGTCTGGAAACCAGCCTCAGGGTCCTGGCAGCTGTCTCAGAAGAACAGAGTGAGTCAATAAGGTGATTGCACAGAGTTGGTCACTATAGCATTTTGGTTATATCTCACAATCTTTGGAATTTGGTTAGAATCTCCAAGGCAATAACAGAGATACTAAACAAAGACCAAGAATTGAGATTAAACAACACAGAACAAAACTATCTCAGTCATCTTTATAGTCATTCAGGTATAGGAGGCAATGTATCTTAATTATATTAATGTATTATTAATACATTAATGACATTAATTAAAGACTATGTCCTTGAGCTCACAAATAATGCTCAATTTGATCTTGATTATTTACAGAATAGTGCTGCTTTTCCTTGCAGTTTCCACAGTCATTTTAGGAGATAATTTTGGCATCTGCATGATTTTTCTTGAAATCATTCAGTTTGTGCTCCAGATGACTGCCAGATCAGATTTTTAATGTCCTGGCTATGTCTTTTGGAAAAAAAAAGAAAGAAAGAAACTGGTAATTAGGAAGAGAAAACTGAGAATACTGAATTAGCTAGTCAGATTTATTTTCAGACAAATAATGAAATAAATGCTTTTATTATATACTATAATAGAAATTTATTTCTTTTTAATGATGAGAGTATTTTTTAGCTGGAAAGTTTCTTTGGGATTTTCAGTGTTTGCAGTTCCATATAGACTTTAATTTCAATTTAAAAGATAATTCATTAAAAAAACCTTTTTAGCTTCCAAGGGCAGACGGGATCCAGCGCAGTCAGGGCGGGGTGGCCGCAGACAAAAAAAAAACTTTTTAAAAGTAAATTTGGAATATCTTTTATTCAGTTATTGTAAAATAGTGCTACTTGTACTTATTGACTGATTTGTCTGATTCTAAAGTTTATTTTCTAATATGTTATATGGCACATATACATACCAAAAATCTGACATTAAAAAGCTGCAAAAGGTACACTTGGATATCTAAGCTTCATTGGTTGTTTATGTAGGCTATTCATTTTTTATTCTGGCAATAGTGATTATTTCATTTTGTCTTTAAGTATTTAACATTTGAGCAGGAATATTAAAACATACATATCTATTTCAAGACTCCTAGAAAGCTATTATAGTATTTCTTTAACCTGACTTTTACCTATTATTTCTTGAATTGGGGTTTATAATGTGCATTTTGATTTTCCTTGTTGTGTTATAATTAATATGTATAGGTAATAGAGGGCTGTGATTAATATGTTAAGAGATTAATATGTTAAAAGTTTACCAACCTCTGATCGTGTTTGGTAAACTTTTTTTTAAAAGGACAGATATTTCAGGCTTGCTAGCCATAGATTCTGTCACAAGTACTCAACTTTGTTGTTGTAGCTCAAAAGTAGCCAGAGGTAATATGTAAACAAATAGGCATAACTATGTGCCTGGAAGATTTACCTATCTCAATAGAATCAATAGGTTTTACAAGAGTGTCCTTAAGCTATCATCTGATTTATGTAGGTAAATTACATAGGTGAGATGGTACATCCTTGTTTTCTAGAGACGGTATCAGAGACAGATAAATGACTTGCTTTAGACATACTAATAAATGGTGAAGTTAGAACTAAATTGGGGATTGCTAGACTGAATTTTTTCCAAAAACCATTGGCACCAATATTTAAGAACTTTTGATAGCTTCTAACAATATTCTGTGCCAAGAAAACATGGTAGTTATACAATATAATAATCAAAAGCATTAATAGGAATACCACTCTGCAATAAAAAGGAAAGAATTTTGACAGAAAATGTTTGGATCTCAAAATCGTTTGCTGAGTTAAATAAGTCAGACAAAAAGAGTACATAATGTATGATTTTATTAATATAAAATTCTAGAAAATGCAAAGTAATCTATAGTGATAGAAAACAGATCAGTGTTTACCTGGGAATAAATGTGGGGGGAAGGACGGATTAGATTACAGAGTGATACATGGAAACTTTTAAGGGTGATAAAAATGTTTATATTAATTGTTGCCATGGTTTCATAGGTATATACAAATGTCAAAACTTACAAAATTGTAAATTTTAATATGTGCAATTTTTTGTACATCACTCACACTTCAAAGTAGTAAAAAATGGTCATTATGAAAATGATTGAAATTACACTTTACCCCACAAAATCCTTCGTAATACAAATATATTCTTAAGTCCAGAAAAGTTGTAAAGAAAAAAGTAAACATAATAGAACCTAGACTAGCGGTAAAATATGCAGCCCAAATCCTATAGGAAATGTTTTTTTGAGAGCTGGGTCTTTGGTTAGTACTTCTGCTAGCTTCTAGGTGAGCATTATTTATGAAATATTACATTAAATCAAGTTTCCAATTTTTAGAACATCTGTAGACATCCAAATCAAAGTTCTTTTCACATTGCTGACATTGGATAAGCTCATGAGAGAATTAATGATCCTAGGATATCAGGAGGTTACTTCCAAGAAGTATAACCAGGTTTTGTTGAACCCTGGTGTGTGTATATGTCTATTTATATACCCCAAAGCAACTAAATTACTATCTTCAATTTATATTACTTTAAAGCCACGATTCTTAACCATGGTTGTGCAAAGAATCATCTTTGGAGCTTTAAAAATTTTGATGCTCAGGCCATACCCTAGACCAATTAAATATGAATCTGTGGGGATGGGGCCTCACCATTTTTTTATTTTTTTTGAGACAGGGTCTCACTCTGTTGCCCAGGTGGGAGTGCAGTGGTGCAATCAAAGCTCACTATAGCCTCTAATTCCTGGTCTCAAGCAATCCTCCTGCCTCAGCCTTCCGAGTAGCCAGGCCCATAGGCATGTACCACCATGCCCAGCTACTTTTTGCGGAGATGGGTTCTCGCTGTGTTGCCCAGGCTGATCTCAAACTCCTGGCCTCAAGCAATCCTCTGGCCTAGGGCTCCCAAAGTGCTGGAATTATAGGCATGAGATATCACACCTGGCCAGCATCACTAGTCTTTAAAGCTCCCCAGATGATTTCAATATTCATCCAGGGTTGAGAACTGCCATGTAGTTTTTGTTGTTTTGTTTCTTGAGAATGAGTCTTGCTCTGTCGCCATGGGTAGAGTGCAATGGCATCATCACAGCTCACTGCAGCCTCCAACTCTTGGGCTCAAGCAATCCTCCTGCCTCAGCCTCTCTGTTAGCTGGGACTACAGGCACAGACCACCATGCCTGGATAATTTTTCTGTTTTTGGTAGAGACAGAGTCTTACTCTTGCTCACGCTAGAGAACCACCGTGTTAAAGGTAGCCAAAGTCATCAGATTTGATGTGTTGTTAATAGAGCTTGGTATTGGATTTTTACAGTGAGAATTCAATATATATTGGCATATTACTTCTACTTACCATAATTTGTGACATGCTTGGGGATTATTTATTTGGGAACTAATGGCAGTAGGTTTCGTTTGTTTTTCCCCCTCCCTATTTAAATTTCTCTCTCCTGCTCAGTTTGCCTATGTTACTTTTTTCTTTGACCCAAAAAGTGCAATTGAAAAATCAGCAGCCAAGTACATATGTTAACTTTTTTTCTACACCACAATATATATTCCAGTATCCTTTGAGATATGAAGAAGCCAAAATAATAGAGAAGTAACTATACTTTTATGGAAATCTGCATGGCTAGAGAAAATGAGCAGGCACTACTGACCCAAATACTTTGCTTGTAGTGTTTTTCTTCACTAAAAATAAAAATTTTATAAGAGTAAAATATGCTTCAGTTGTAAAAGTATGCAGAAAGCTTTGACGTGAATATTTCGTGTTCAGAGGGTGAACATCAAGTGCTTTACTTGTGTGATTGAGATCCTCACATTTGTATAAATCATTGTGAGACCCAAGCCATGAGGACTGTTGGAATCTGGCATGTGTCTTTAGGAAAATTTTATTTTTTGTTTACTGAACACCATTGTTGTATTTTCATTTTCTGGAGCTTTAGTAGAGATTGTAATAAGAGTGTTTTTCACACACATGAGGAGATGACCTTTAGGTCACTGGAAACCAATAAGTGGGGGGAGCATGGGAGGGGCGGTGTGGGATAAAAACTTACCCGTTGGGTACAGTGAACACTATTCTGGTGACGGGCACTCCAAAAGCCCTGACGTAAGCATTTTACATGGTATCTGTGTAACAAAAATATTTGTACTCCCTTAATATTTTAAAATAAAAAAAACCCAGTAAGAGTGTTTTCTTGTTTTAAACATTAACTTGGGGAGAGTAATTTATATTTTTTTTTTTTTTTTTTTTTACAGCCCAGTGAATCTTCATATAATTTATATCTTTAGTGGGTCTTATTTATGGTTATTTCTTTTTTAAAGCTGAATTTTGGAATTTTATAAAAATCTGTTGGTTATTCCTTTATGTCTTTTTATTCTTCAAGCCCAAAAGGACATTTTGTGAGGAAACATTTAGCCTCAGCCTCAGTGCTGAACCATTTAGTAATGTTGTTCTTTCTTTCTTCCACCAAATTGTTCTTGCATATACATTTTGGGATACTCTGCATGTAGAGACCCTGAAATATAAAGCTCTTTCCTTTATTGTCTTTTTTTTTTAGTTTTATTTATTTATTTATTTTTATTTCAAATATTATGGGGTACAAAAATGGCTAATGTAATTGCCTTTTGTGGACTAAGTTTTAGTTCAAGCACTCCTCTAGTTTTGGATTGAGTTTTCAGCAGATCTAGAAAGAAAGACAGATTTTACCTTTTCTGATATAATTTTTTCTGATCAACTTATATGCCCACTTCTGTCATTTATAAACAATTAGGGAGATATGTACTCACCATGCTCACTGTGCTTTACAGAATCGTTAACAGGTTGGGCTCTGAATTAAAAGTCCAGTATTTTGTCTGAAGCATAAGTAAACATCTAATCTCAGAGGAAGGTATTCATTTAATTTCCAAAATTCCTTTGAAAGAAACTAAATATAGTCATGTGTGGCATAATGACATTTTGATCAACAGTGGATCACATATATGGCAGTGGTCCCATAAGACTAGAAATACTATATTTTTACTTTACCTTTCTATGTTTAGATATATTTAAACTTACCATTGTGTTATGATTGCCTACCATATTCAGTACAGTAACATGCTGTACAGGTCTGTAGCCTAGGAGCAACAAGCTATGCCATATAGCTTAGGTGTATAGTAGGCTACACGATCGAGGTTTGTGTAAGCACACTCTGTGATGTTTGCACAATAATGAAGTCACCTAACGATGTGTTTCTCAGCATTTCTCAGAACATTATCCCCATTGTTAAGTGATGCATGACTATACACAGATTTCCTTGTGTGATTCTGGCTAGTAAGGAGTAAGAACCTGATAAAACCTCTGATTAACAGTCAGTTTATGCTGAGTTCAGTCATGCACCATTGTAGCTTCACAAGCCTGAGCAACTCCCACAACTCCCTGCTTTGTGTAATAGGAGAAGAAGCAAAGTTAAACCCAAACACACATACACGCTTACAAACATATACATTTATACCTGTGTGTGTGTGCAAATATATAGATGAAGCCTGAGTAACATAGTAAGACCCCATCGCTATAAAAACAGAAAAATTAGTGAGGCATGGTGGCATGCACCTGTAGCCCCAGCTACTCCAAAGGCTGAGGCAGGCGGATCGCTTGAGCCCTGGAGTTTGAGGTTTCAGTGAGCTATGATGACACCACCGCTCTCCAGCCTGGGCAACAGAGTGAGACCCTGTCTCAAAATAAATGAATGAATGAATCAATAGAGAAATTTGCAAAGGTAGGATATAGAGAGTAAATAAAATGCCATTTATTTTATCAACACTCAGTCACCATTTTGAGATCACGTTGCCTTACTCCAGAGAGCTACTGCAGGAAGCTTAGATATCTTATTTGGTTATATAAGCTGTAATGCCAGCAATACAAGTTTGTTCCTAATCTTATATTTAAGGTTTTAACTTTTAAAAATGTAATAAAGAAAAGCCTCCAAAGAAATTAATGGAACTAATCTTCTAATAGACATTCAACTACCCTTTGTCAGTAAGGATCGATGAAATTTAACAGTTTGAGAATACTTAAATCGGTTTAGAATACATTTAAAAAAATAGATAAAGGAATTTTCTATTTTGTATTTTATGTCAGGTTTAGAACATGGAATTTATTTAAACTTTAATTCTGAATGGGTCAACCTTTTTTGTATCTCTAAGAAACGTTCCATAATTGATTGGATTCTAAAGTTATGATCCTAAACTTATAGTTTAATTTAAAGGTGTAATTTATAGAAGACAATACCTAAAGTCTATGATGATAACACAGAAAAGAGAAAGAATAAGAAATTTTATTCCCCTAGAAAGCCATTATAATTTTTGCTTTAAAATTTATTTTTAAAAAATGGAAATCCAAAACTTATTATTTAAATTCGAACTTTGAATTAGCTATTTACAAAAATACCTAGTACAGAAGGAAATGTTTTACCAAAAAATGCTAAGACTTTCATTAATGTTACTAATTATAATGAATAGTTACATAATATCTAGTGAAAGAAAAATGTAAGTTTAATGCTTTCTAGTTTTAAAAACATTAAATTCAGAATTATTCAGTTGTTGATAATTTACCGGTTGAAAAATAGACATTTTTGGCTATGTTTTATGTAAGAATTATGTAGTAATAAGTGGTATTTAATATTTTTGATGTTGGAAGATTAGACTGCTTAATATAGTGCTTGTTTTTCTCAGCCAAGTCTTTGTTTTAAAATTTTTGAGATTTCAGGCTGGGCGCGGTGGCTCACGCCTGTAATCCTAGCATTCTGGGAGGCCCAGGTGGGTGGATTGCTTGAGGTCAGGAGTTCGAGACCAGCCTGAGCAAGAGCGAGACCCCCGTCTCTACAACTAAAAATATATATATAGAAAAAATTAGCCAGGCATGGTGGCGCATGCCTGTAGTCTCAGCTACTCGGGAGGCTGAGGCAGTAGGATCGCTTGAGCCCAGGAGTCTGAGGTTGCTGTGAGCTAGGCTGAAGCCACGGCACTCTAGCCCGGGCAACAGAGTGAGACTCTATCTCAAAAAAAAAAAATTTTTTTTTGAGATTTCAGTTATTTGATCCATGAGTAGCATTTGACATACTTGAATTCTCTTGTCTTTGAAATACTTGTCTTCCAGGACCACTACCTTTGCCTGATTTCCCTCCTAGCTTTCTAGCCCATCCTTGTTTTTTTTCCTCTTTAAATCTCTTTGGCTGGTTCTTTCCCATCTTCCCAACCTCTAAATGTTGGAGTGCCCCTGGGCTCAGTTCTTGGTCCTCTTTTTTTCCTTTTCTACAACTCCCTTTCTAGGTGATCTCATCTAGTTCCATGAATTTAAATATTAAATACCATCTATATGATGATTCCCAAATTTATATCTCCAAAGTAGATTTCTCCCCTAAATTCCAGATACATATTTATGACATACTTGAAATCTCCACTTACATGTGTAAAAGTTATCAAAAATTGAATATGCCTAAAACTAAGTTCCACCTGTACCTCCCAGACCTGTTTCTCTGCATTTTTTCTCATCTCAGTTAGTGGCACCTCCACTTGTCGAGTTTGTATCCTTTCTTTTTCTCACACCCACTTCCAGCATCCAGTCCATCATCACATCTTAATGGGTCTATTTTATTTTATTTATTTATTTATTTTTTCAGAGACAGGGTCTCACTCTGTCGCCCAGGCTAGAGTACAGTGGTGCTATCATAGCTCAGTACAGCCTTGAACTCCTGGGCACAGGTTATCCTCCTCACTTAACCTCCTGAGTAGCTGGAACTACAGGCACATACCACCACACCTGACTATTTTTTAAATTTTTTGTAGAGATGGAGTCTCACTATGTCGCCTGGGCTAGTCTTGAACTCATGGCCTCAAGCGATCCTCCCTCCTTGCCCTCCCAAAGTGCTGGGATTACAGGCATAAACCACAATGCCCACCCCTTTATTTTAAAATATATCTAAAATTTGAACACTTCTCACCACCCCCTACTCCTTTGTTCTGATCACCATTACCTCTCTCCTAGATTATAACATCCTCCTAACTGATAACTGCTTCTGCTCTTTGGCCTATTTTCAACACACAGCATCCAGAGTGACTCTGTTAAAGCATAAATCAGATTATGTTCATGGCTTCCCATCTTACCTCAATGGCTTCCTATCTCAGTCAGATTGATAGCTCTCTCTCTTACTCAGTATACTCTAGCTAGACCCACTGGCCTCCTTGCTGATTTCTGGAACATGACAAACATCTTCAGACCTGTATATTTGTTCTCTCTCTCTCTGGATTTGTCTTCCCTCAGATATCTGAATAGATAGCCTCTTCACTTCCTTGAGGTCTTTTCTTAAAAATTATCTTCTCAGCGAGGCTTTCATTGGCTGCCTCTCTAAAAGTTCAGTTCTCTACTTTTTGCTTTATTTTTTATTAACTTCTATACAAAAAACTATCCATTTTGAAGGGTACAATTTGTCTATGTTTGGCTGGTGTATATACCTGTGAAAACACCACTAGAGTCAAGAACCCAAACGTGTTCCTCAGCCCCTGAAAGTCTCTTTGTGTCCCTTTACAGTCATCCTCTTCACTCCAGTTCCTAGGCAAAACTACTGGTCTGCCTTTTGTTACCATAGATTAGTTTCTCTATTTTTTTCTTTTTGTCACTTACTACTACCTAGCATGCTATGTAATTTATTTTACTTATAATCTTGTCTGTGCTCCACATTAGCATGTAAGAAATGGCCACTATTTTTGCTATTTTTTTTCATTGCTGTGTCCTCAAGGTCTAGGATGCTGTCTGGAACATGGTGTTCAGTAAATATTTGTTGAACGAATAAGTGAATCACGTAATTCACTATTTACTAAGCAGCTACTATGTATTAGGCACTATGTAGGAGTTGAAGATATATCAGTGAGTAAAACAGACAAATTTCCTTATGGAGTGAAAGAAAGTCAGTAATAATTAGTGTAAGAAATTACATCAGAGACTGAGGAGCATTACCAAGTCTCAAAAGATGGAGTAAGGCCGGGCGCGGTGGCTCATGCCTGTAATCCCAGCACTTTGGAAGGCTCTGGTGGGAGGATCTCTTGAGGCCAGGAGTTTGAGACCAGCCTGGGCAACATAGTGAGACCTCCATCTCTATAAAAAACTTAAAAAATTAGCCGGACATGGTGGCATGCACCTGTATTCCTGGCTACTAGGGAGGCTGAGCCAGGAGGATCACTTGGGCCCAGGAGTTCATGGCTGTAATGAGCTATGATCATGCCGCTGCACTCTAGTCCAGGCAACAGAGTGAGATTCTGTCTTTAAAAAAAATAAAAGTAAAAGTAAAAAAAAAAAAAATGATAGAATGACTATCTTTACCCAGGAAGTTGAGGAAGCCAGTTCTGAGGAGGTAACGTTTGCACTTGATTTTTCTGACAACTTCAACTTTCTGATCCAGAGTTGAGAGTCGTGAAATAAGAACAACTAAAAAATTGATACAGTGAACATACCCTTGCCTTTAACACTTAGATGTAGCTTTTGGCAGTGATTTAGTATAGGTTCCTGACGATTGCCATTTCTTTCTCACCACTTCCTACATGTTCGTTTTCCATTTTTTCAAATCACAGGCGGTAAGAAGTACCAAGAAGTAAATTGGCAGAAAAACCATTGGAAGCAAAAGCAAGACTCATGTAATGCAGTGGTTCACAGCATCACTATGTATCAGACTCACTTGAGGAGCTTAAAAAAAATTACAGATCCCCAGTTCCCACCTCAAAGTAAGGGGCTTCTGCTCTAGTTTGAGTGAGGGAAGGCTTCTCTGAGTAGGTGAGCTGAGCTTTGAATGACAAGAAGGATATAACCTCGGGAAGATCTAGGGGCACAAAATCCGGCAGAGGGAACAGCCAAGGCAAGAATTTAGCCTTGGTAAGAAATTTAAATTTTATTCTAAGCATAATGGGAAAACATTAGAGGATTTTAAACAATGGGAATGATGTGATATGATATATTTTCTATTAGGGTCACTTTGATTTACCTGTAGAGAATAGATTATACATTAAGAATGAAGCCAGGATATCGAGATCCCAGAAAAAAAATCACTAGAGTTGGAATTGTTTTTTGTACATTAAAAATAATTCTCTTTTGTTTCCAAATGTGTATGTGGTGGTAATTAGGTAAAATGGAATCTCAAGGTAAAGAAGGGAAAAAAAATTAAAAAAAAAGCTTCATCCTTTATGCTGTTAGGTATTCAGAAATGAATGGAGCCAATATTAATATTCCACTTCAAAAAGTAATAGAAATGAGTTTACATGAAGTTCTGACGATCTCTATTCCACATTGCCATTTTTGTTCCTCAATGACAGTTCCTCTTTTTTTCAAAAAAATTTTATTGTAACATGTTCCAAAATTTGTCTGCCAAACCCAGGAATAACTAATAAAAATAAGTATTGTTGGGGGTAGTGAAATGAAGAGACCACTTAGGGGGCTGGTACTGTGGTCCAGGTGAGATAGTATTAGCAAGAAAGATGGAGATAATTTTAACTGTCAAAGTGAAGGGAAGTGAGCAGATAGAGGATATGTTTTGAATATAGATTAGTTGCTTTGAGATGACTTGGAAGGGACGTAGGGAATGAGAGAGAGTGAGGAATTGGGAATAACTCCTTGTTGTTTCTTGCATGAATATGTTAGTATAAATTGGTAATCCTATAGACTGAGTTGTGCCAAAAAAAAAATTGCTAATCCTAGTGACCTAGTCATTGTTAAAGTCTTATTGCGAAGTTGACCACATAATATACAACTTGAGTTTTTTGATAGCTATGATTAGTCTTTCTACTTGGGGGAAAAATATATGAAAAGAAATTATTTAACATTTGGCAGTTAAGAAAATGAGGTTTGTGCTGAAGTAATTTTATTTTTAAACTCCATATTTATAAAGAGATGCATTTGAAATTACTGAGCTTAAATTTTTCTTTAAAGGCTTAAAAAATAATTGTTTCTTATGATGTACCCTTTCTATGTGTATATTATACTTCAGTAAAAAAATTTAAAGAGGGAAAGTGAGAGATAAATGTCATTGCAAACTCATTGACCCTTTGAGAACAGGGCTTTGGCACTGCTGAAGTCCTCCGCCTCTGACTAGTGCCAACACAGCCCCTGGTGTCGGACTTCTTTCAGCCATTCAGGCTGTCTGTTTTATTCTTGTGGACAGATGGGGTGCTTGAGAGGAAGCCAGGAAAGCAAGCCTTAAGACGACTTGGAACCAATTTTTGGATGTAAGTTCTTTGTCCTAAACTCAGGGTAACAGTGTATCCTGCCCAGCAATGTTGAACTGCTTGTGTTTGTCTGGTATGTGTGTACTAGCTGGTTGGCAATGGGCTTCATTCCATGTAGGCCACTGCTCTACTGCCAAGATAAATGTAGAAGGCCTCTGGCCCAAGCCCATTTCTTAGTACTTTAAAAAAAAAATTATGGTAAAATATACATAATGTAAAATTTACCATTTTTTTGTGTATACTCCAGTGGTATTAAGTAATACCTCTATCTATTTCCAGAACTTTTCATTATCTCAAACAGAAACTCAGCACCCATTAAACAATAATGCCTCTTTGCCACTTCTCTCCAGCCCCTGGTAATCTCTGTTCTACATTCTGTCTCTATGCATTTGCCTATTCTAGGTACCGTACATAAATAGAAGCATACAATATTCGTCCTTTTGTATCTGGTTTATTATTTAGTGTAGTGTCTTCAAGGTTCATTCTTGTAGCATGTATCAGAATTTCATTTCTCCTTACGGCTGAATAATATTCCATTGTATGCATATACCACATTTTGTTTATTCATTTGTCCGTTGATGGATAAGTTGAATTGTTTCCACCTTTGCCTATTGTGAATGATGCTGCTGTGAACATGGGTGTACAAATATCTATTTGAGTCTGTACTTTTAATTCTTTTGGGTATATATCTACGAGTGGACTTGCTAGATCATATGGTTATTCTATATTTAACTTTTTAAGGATCTGCCAAACTATTTTCCACAGCGTTTGCACCATTTTATGTTCTCTCCAGCAATGCATGAAGCTTCCAATATCTGCACGTCCTCACCAACACTTGTTATTTATTTATTTTGATAATTGCCATCCTACTGGATATAAAGTGGTATTTCATTGTAGCTTTGAATTGAATCTCTTAATGATTAGTGATGTCGAGCATGTCTTTATGTGCTTATTGGCCATTTCTAGATCTTCTTTAGAGAAATGTCTATTCAAGTCTTTTGCCTATTCTTTAATCAGGTTTTTTTGTTGTTGTTGACTTGTAGTTCTTTATATTATATATTCTGGATATCAATCATATATCAGATATGTGATTTGCAAGTATTTTCTCCATTTTGTGAGTTGTCTTTTACTCTCCAGATAGTGTTTTTTGATGCACAAAAGTTTTTAATTTTGATGTTGTCCACTTTATTTTTCCTTTTGTTGTCTGTGCTCTTGGTATCATATCTAAGAAATCACTGCCAAATCCAATGTCATGAAACTTTTCCTCTATGTTTTCTCTAAGAGTTTTACAGTTTCAGCTCTTACATTTAGGTCTTTGATCCATTTTGAGTTAATTTTTCTATATGCTGTAAGGCCATTGTTAACACTTTGTGTGGATTTTTAAAAAATGGTTTATGATATTGGGGAAACTGAAAGTGGGACTTTTCAACTTGAAAGCTGTTAAGTTTCAAGTTTACCAAGTTTTTGAACTTTCTGGTAACTCTGTGTGTAATTAATTAAAGAGAGCTCAGTAGTATCACCCGAGGTACAGGTGGCAGTAATGAATGGTAGTCACTAGGAACCAGATCAGATTAACTACTGCATAAGCTAAATTTCTTCTTTATTGCCAGGGTTGTTAACCTAAGATTAGAAGTCAATAACAGAGAAAGTATATCTCATTTTTAATAAGTCATTTAATAGTCTTGTGGATACAGTAGAAAAGCCTGACGTGAATTGTGATAATAAAGTTAGTGAGTGCATAGTTAACTGAGTAGTGACATCCAAACAGTATTGATCATAAAATGAATTTGATCTTTCATCCTATGACACCTGTCCCCCGCTCCCTCCCTCCTCTTCCTTAGTCTAGGGAAAACAGCTGAGTCTTCTAGGAACATCATTTAAGGGTTCCATGATCTGTCATCTGTTTATATTGTACTGTCCAACCAAGTTGGACTGCATTTTCCATACATGCCACATTCTTTTCCTGTTGCTACTTGGATTGTTCTTTATCCATCCCCATTTTCACTTGATGAAATCCTTTGACTTCTTCGAAGCCCATATTACTGAATACCTCTGCCATAAATTCCTGGGATATTTTGAACCTTTCTTTAGCTTTTAATACAATTAGATTTAAAAAACAAAAAACAAAACACCTATGTTAGTGTCAAACTAATTTAATTAAGTGAAAAAGGAGATTAATGGGTTATATACTTAGGAAGCCCAAATGTGATTCCTGGCTTCAGATATCTCTTAACTGTGTCTGGCTCTGTTCATATTATTCTTCAAACAAGCTGACTTCATATGGAGGTAATATGATGTCTAGTAGGTCTAGACTCATCTCTATAGGTGCTTCTGTCTTCCCAACATTTGTATATTGATTAGAGGTGGATTCTTATTTTCCCTGCTTAGGTCACGTGGCTACCCATGGAGAAGTAATTGTTTACTAGAATTAGGGTAGTTTAAGTTTCTTGGAATTGGGGTAGTATTTGCCCAGCCCTTTGACCAAGGGTAAGGGAAGGTAATGATTGACAGCTAATACCACTGGGAATAAGTGAGGAGCAGTTCCCCAAAGGAATTAGGAATGCTGGATGAACAAAAATTGGTATGGTATAAATTGTACATTTTCCAAAATAAGAAACTAACATTGGTACTTTGTTACTAACTAAACTCCATATTTTATTTGTATTTGACCAGTTTTTCTATTCATATTCCCTTTCTGGTCCAGGATCCAATCTAAAGTACCACTAAATTGCTAACTAAATTAACTAAACAGCATTTACTTGTCATGTCTCACCAATCTCCTTGGTTCTGTTTCTGTCTTTGTTTTTCATGAGCATGAAGAGTTGTTTATTTATTTTTCAGCTTTACTGAAGTATAATTGACAAATAAAACTTGTATATATTTAAGGTGTAAAACTTGATGTTTTGATATTTGTATACATTGTGAAATGACCTTGACAGTCTTGAAGAATACTAGCCAGATATCCTATAGCATATTCCCTAATCTGGGCCAGACTGGTTTTTTTCCTCGTGGTTAGACTGGTTTATGGGTGTCTTAGTCCTTTTTGTGCTGCTATAACAGCATACCTGAGACTGGATAATTTATAAAGAATGGAAATTCATTTTCTCATAGTTTTGGAGGCTGGGAGTCTAAGATCAAGGCACCGGTAGGTTTGGTGTTTGGTGAAGGCCCAGTCTTTGCTTTCAAGATGGCTCCTTGAACACTGCGTCCTCTGGAGAAGAGCAATGCTGTGCTCTCACATGGCAGAAGAGAGCAAACCCACTCCTGCAAGCCCTTTGTATAATTGCACTAATCCATTCATGAGAGTGGAGCCCTCATGACCTAAACACCTCCCAAAAGGCCTCATCTCCCAGCATTGCTGCACTGGGGTTCAAGTTTCCAACACATGAATTTCAGGGGACACATTCAGACCATAGTAATGGGTTTTAGGAAAGAATATAACAGAGGTGAAATACCTTCTTGTCACACTGCAATCCACATGTCATCACTGTTGATGTTAACCCTCATCACTTGTTAAGGTAGTGTTTAGCAGTAAAGTTACTATCTTTCCCTTTCTCTACTCTATTCTTTAGAAGGTGCTTTTTTATTATTGTAGAAATAAGTCAGTAAGCCCAGCTCACACTCAAGAGGAGGGGAAATTGGCTCAATCTTTTAAAGGAAGTATCAGAGAATTTGTGAATGTATTTTAAAAATAATTTTTTTTTAAGAGATGAGGTCTCATTCTGTCACTCAGGCGAGAGTGCAGGGTTGCAACCATAGCTCACTGCAACCTCAAACCCCTGCTCTCAGACAATCCTCTTGCCTCAGTCTCCTGAGTAGCTGGGAATACAGGTGTGTATCACCATGCCCAGCTAATTTTAAAATTTTTTTGTAGAGATGGGGTCTCACTATGTTGCCCAAGCTGGTCTCAAACTCCTGGCCTCATATGATCCTCCTGCCTTGGCTTCCCAAAGTGCTGGGATGACAGGTGTGAGCCACCACACCTGGTCTTGAACATGTTTTAAATCTCTACAGTAGATTCTGTGGCCACAAATTATTTACATGCATCCCATATACAAAATATACTCACCCCCTCCCAGTATCCTGTGGAAGTCTCTCCTTTACAGCATTAGTTTATAATCCAGGATGTTCTCATTTAAATTAGGTCAGTTTTAGATGAAGCTTCTGAGATGTAGTTCCTTAATTTCAGCTCCTTGAGCTGAAGACCTGTGAAACTAAAGAGGCAAATTATCTGCCCCCACCACACCTAAGGTGCAATGGTTGGGCATGCGTATGATAATCACTATAGACATTATTGTTTAAAAGGGAAAATATTGGCACAAAAGTATCATTACTTCATACTAGTTCTAAAATTCAGCTACACACAGGTTGGTAATTCCTTGATTAAAATTCAGGTCTGGGAATAATTCTTCAGAGCTCTTAACTTTGCCTTCTGGGCTTTTGGTTCCCCACTCTGAGACAGCCTTCCTTTTCTGTGAAAAGTAGCAAAATAGGCTGTGTTTACAGCTGTGTAGATTTCTCTGCCCACTTCTTGCTTGTAGAAGTTTGAGAGTCCAAGGCTCTCTTTTCATTTTGTACTGTTTCTGCCACTTTCAGTCCAAACGGGTAGTGTTTCTGCCAATCTAATTCTCTTCAAAACTTTGTAGGTCTCCTATAAATATTATTTGGGCTTACTTCATTAGACAAAAGCCACACCTAAAAATCTCTTTGAGGTAATCCTTCTTGATATTCTGGTGAGGGGCTATGGCTTTTAGTTTCTTAGAAACTCTACTCTTTGATTAAAATAATCTGTAAATCACACCTTTAGAATCTTTAGATGACCTTTTGTCTAGCTGAATAGTACTCCAAGGTACCATCTTGCTGAGGTTGAAACAAAGAATTTTGTAACTATATTCTCAGCCTTATCTTTTTTTTTTTTAAAGAGGTTTATGCTTAGCCAAATGCATGTGACTGGCTCCCACATGGTCTCAAGAGGGCCTGAGAAAACATGCCTCTCAGCCTCATCTTTTAGATCATGTTTTCTTGGCAGGGCCTAGGATTTGAACTTTGCTGGGAAGCCATTTCTTTTATTTTCTTTTTCTTTTTCTTAATTTTCGAGACAGGATCTCGCTCTGTCACCCAGGCTGGAGAGCAGTGGCACGATCATAGCTCACTGCAGCCTTGAACTGGGATTCAAGCGATCCTCCTACCTCAGCCTCCCAAAATAGCTGGGACTACAAGCATGTGCCACTGTGCTTGGCTAAGTTTTAAATTTTTTGTAGAGATGACGTTCTCGCTATGTTGCCCAGACTGGTATTGAACTCCTGTCCTCAAACCATCCTCCCTCCTTGGCCTCCCAAAGTGTGGGATTACAGGTGTTAGCCACTGTGCCCAGCTCCATTTCTTATTTTAATATTGTTTGCATTTGGAGAGATTGGGAATCTTCAAAACCAGCAAGTTCTGACTCTTTTTTGTTGAACTGTTCTTGAGATATTTATTAGGACTTTGGAAATTTGGGTTTGTGTTTCAGTGCTGTAGCCTTAGCAAAAAGAGAGGTCTGGGCGTCACGAGCATTTGTTCAGTGGAAGTTGAAGTGAAGAGATTATTGAGGAGCAGAAAGAAAGCTAAGAGTAGAACTTGGAGAAATGTGTGCCTTTAATGAGCAAGCAAAAAAAGGGTCTGAGAGAGGGGCAAGGATGGAGGGAGTCAAAGACAGGTTGGAGAAATGGAAAGTACAGGATCAGAGAAGTATTAACAATGGCACTTGCCTCACTTACATAACTTGGTGGGTTTAGTGGAAAGTTTTTCGATTTCTTTTTATATAAACTCTTTGAGTCAAGCAGAGTAATTATCTTTTATATCATAACATTTATGACATTAGATTTTTTTTTTTTTTTTTTTTTGAGACAGAGTCTGACTCTTTTGCCTGGGCTAGAGTGAGTGCCGTGGCGTCATCCTAGCTCACAGCAACCTCACACTCCTGGGCTCAAGCGATCCTTCTGCCTCAGCCTCCCGAGTAGCTGGGACTACAGGCATGCGCCACCATGCCCGGCTAGTTTTTTCTATATATTTTTAGTTGTCCGATTAATTTCTTTCTATTTTTAGTAGAGACGGGGTCTCGCTCTTGCTCAGGCTGGTTTCGAACTCCTGAGCTCAAACAATCCGCCCGCCTCGTGGCCGACATTAGCTTTTGTATTAAGCTGAAGGATAAAAACACCACCATAGAAGCAAAGTAAGGACATGCCTATGTAACATTGCCCTCTATAGCTATAAAGAATGCCATAGAAAAGAGTGCTATGTGCTTTAAAGTCATGCATACTTTTGAAAATTGAGTTGTTGGTCTTTTTGCTGTTAAGTTTTCAGAGTTTTTAAAAATATATTCCAGGTGTTAAAATCTTACCAGATTTTTGGTTTGTGTTTTCTTCTGTTCTGTAAGATGTCTTTTCATTTCCTTGATAATGCCTTTTGATGTACAGAGGTTTTAAATTTTTATGAAGTCCAGTTTTTTTTGGTTACTTGTGCTTTTAGTGTCAAATCTAAGAATCCATTGCCAAACTTGAGTTATGAAGATTTACCCCTATGTAGCTCTTATATTTAAGTCATTGATCTATTTTTGAATTAATTTTTGTATTAATATATGGAGTGAGGTGGGAATTGATTAAATTTTCTTGTTGACATGTATTTTAGAGTGAAGGAATCCCAATCTGTGAATATATGGCTGTTACTAGTCATTGAGGACAGGTAGTGTCTAATTCAGCTTGTAGGTTTCTTTATTTTTCTATAATGTAATTTCTAATTCCTTTACTAAACCCCAAGAAAATTGCTTAAACCCTGGTTCCTAGAATTTGTTTTTGCTTTTTTTTCTTTTGAATTTTGATTATGCAGGAGAATAGTTCCAGAAATTACAGTTTCTTGTCAACATATATTTAGATATTCTAGGATGAATCTTCTTATATTATTTACTGGGGCTTCCTTTCCTTTTACATGAAGTTGGGACCAGTGTATGTCGAGGCACTTGGTGAACAAATCATAAGGGTATTTTTAACAGTCTGTTTAGATGTTGTCTTTGGAATGTGTTTTAATTCTGGTTTCACTTTTTTTTTTTTTTTTAAACAATTGAGTTGGCGGTACTTCTAAATAAAATGGTTCTTGTAAATTCATACTTTATGAACCCTCTACTCTAGCGGAAATGATATATAAAATAAAAAGTAGGAAAATTAGCCAGGCATGGTGGCACATACCTGTAGTCCCAGCTACTCAGGAAGCTGAGACAGGAGGATTGCTTGAGCCTAGGAGTTCAAGGGTTCAGTGAGCTGTGATTATACCACTGCACTCCAGCCTGGGTGACAGAGCAAGACCCTGTCTCAAAAAAAAAAAAAAAAAAAAATGGAGGTAGAAACTCAAAAATCTTAGCCACATTAAGGAAAGATAGCATGTCTGTGAACCTGATGCAGAATCAAAGAGTACAGTGATGAGTCTTTTTAGACTCCAAAGTAATTGCTGGGAGTTTGGTTCCTGAGTAGTAAAGGGGAATAAATGCACTTCACAGACACCATTTAAATAAGGTTTTTAAGAAAATCTAGATCATTTTAAAAATATGCCTGAGAATGTAAGCTTAAAATTCAGAATAGTAGGTACCTCCGAGGAGTGGAGAGAGGACAATGGAATAAAGGAAGAAGTGGCCTTTAACAGTATATGTAAACTTTTATTATTAATACTTAAAAAAAATCTAAAACAAGCAGAAAAAGTATGTTGTGGGGGAGGAGAGGTACTCATAGGAATTTAGCTTAAGGAAACAACCTGAGATTATGTAAATATTTATTGTAGGATTTGTGTGGTAGAAAATTAGACACAACTGTCAATAATAGGGGAATGAATGGGGAGGGGAAGAATGGGAAAATCCTATATAAATGGTTATATCTACTCTATGGAATAGTCTATGGTCATTTAAAAAATCAATGTTTTTATAGACTAATATTGGAATGTTCATGAAATAATGTTCAGTGGAAGAAAAAGCAAAATATAGAATTATATGTGTAGTAAAATCTAAACTTAAAAAACTTTTATTGTGGTAAAGTGCACATAACATAAAATCAATAATGACATTTTTAGTACATTTACAATGTTGTTCAACCATCGTAATCCAGATTTTATAAACATATATGTACTTGTATAGGAAAAATACCAAAAGAAAATACATGAAAGGTGTTCACAGTGATTACTTCTGGGTTATGGAGGTATCTGCAGTTTTTATTCTTTATACTTCTTAGTAGTTTCCAAATTTTCTGCAGTGAAAATGTCTTGTTTTTCTTTTCCAAAAAAATCATTCTAAGCTTCAAAGTAGTAATCACTGTTTCTTTATTTCTTTTAGTTTTAATCATTTTTAATGTTGATTTTCCTTTTGTGCTTATTTTGAAATATCATACAAAAGGCTAAAGGGCTTGAATAATTTATTTTTGGCATATGTCCAAGAAAATATTCTACTGCATTAGGTTAATAATAGGAATAAGGTTAAGAAATTGAATGAAGTTTGGAATTAAACTTGTTGGTAATGTTTTCAGGTTCTTTCTTGGTTGGTTGCTGGACAATATTCTATAAAGTAAAGATTACCATTTCATTGAGATATTCAAATTTATGAATAAATATTTGTGTTACTATTTTGTGATCATAAAATGCTCTCCATAGTTGTTTTATCCTATAATATAATTAACAGTATTTAGATTATGAAATTGTGGAAGAAATCTTCAAACTACTAGAGGTACTATTTTACAGTAGTTTCCTCTTATCCGATGGGGGATACATTCCATGAACCCTACATGTACTATTGGTTTTTCCTGTACATACATACCTATGATAAAGTTTAATTTACAAATTAGGCACATAAGAGATTAACAACAATAACTAATAATAAAATAGAGCAATTAGAACAATATACTGTAATAAAAGTTATGTGACTGTGGTCTCTTTGTCTCTCAAAATATCTTATTTTACTGGACTCACCTATTTTCAGACTGTGGTTGACTATGGGTAACTGTTAACTGTGGGAAACAAAACCAGGGATAAGGAGGGACTACTGTATTTTGTTTATACTCTGCAAAAAGTAAAGCTAGGCCTGAGATCTTTTTCAACTAAAGGAAATGCCTGCAAGATTGTTAAAAGTGTTAACTACTAGCCTAGTGAATTCCTTTAGAAGGTATGCGATTGTACTCTATAGATAAGTATACTATGTATACATACTTTGCTGATGATAGTTGCGTTCCAGGGAAGTTAAACTGGATTTTTTTTATCCAGTCTTTCAGGAAGAACTTTGAAGTTATTTATGAATATCTCTGAGGATCTTCCTTTTTCAGGGCCTGTATAAATTAAAAGTTAAATAAGACCTTTCCCTGCCTATCTAGTCTCTTAAGAGTGTTCTTTGTTTATAGACTCCTATAAATATGTAATATAATGTTACCATATGTCATTAATGTAAATTACCTTATCAGCACAGCATTTTGAAAATTCAGCATATTTGCCATATAAGATTCTTTTCTACCCAAATTTATCTAATACTATTTGGACCTATAACTTATTTTTCTCTCAACTTAGGTTTAAAAATTCAAAATA
Organism: Propithecus coquereli; assembly: GCF_000956105.1. Taxonomy (NCBI): domain Eukaryota; kingdom Metazoa; phylum Chordata; class Mammalia; order Primates; family Indriidae; genus Propithecus; species Propithecus coquereli. The sequence goes on from NW_012138080.1 coordinate 4,367,118, forward strand.
ACTGGCACATATGTGCAGTTAACAAGAAGCAGTCATTTATATTATTATAAGTTCTGTTAGTTCTGTCCTTCTGTCTGAACAAACTAGAATCTTCCTGTTTCCTGTGCAATCTTGAGCTTTTTGAAAACCTCAACCCCAATGTCAGAAAGTACAGAAGGGGTGTTAAGTCAATAATAATTAAAAATATTAATATCATTTGCTTTCTGTCAGGCAAGTAAAAGACTAGTGGGAATATACTATTCTTATCCTTACTTTGCACTTAGGAAAACTGGGGCATGGAGGGGTGAAATAAATTGCCACACAGCTAGTAGATGGTAGAGCCAGAATTGAGACACAGGTCTGACCCCAATCAGACTTTATATCATAACCCAGCAACCCATCCAGCTACCCATTGCTGTGTGATCAGTAGTCTCTCTTACTTTTAGCCATCCAAAGCTATCCTCCCTTGGAGGTATACTTTACCCCTTATCCCTTGATACCAAGGCCACTATATTCTCTAGAGAGATAACATTGTCACAAAAGGTATAGGGTGCCAGGCGTGGTGGCTCATATCTGTAATCTTGGCACTCTGGGAGGCCGAGGCAGGAGGATGGCTTGAGGTCAGGAGTTCAAGACCAACCTGAGCAAGAGTGAGAGACACTGTTTCTACTAAAAATAGACAAATTAGCTGAGTGTGGTAGCACATGTTGTAGTACCAGCTACTCAAGAGGCTGAGGCAGGAGAATCCCTAGAGCCCAGGACTTTGAGGTTGCTGTGAGCTGTGATGATGCCACTGCACTGTAGCCAGGGTGACAGAGTGAGACTCCATCTCAAAAAAAAAGTATAGGGCAAAGATAGTAGATTCTGGATCCTGACATTGCTAGACTTAAATCCCACCTCTGATACTAATTGGCCAGGTCACTACACCATCATGATCCTCAGATTTCTCATTCATAAAATGTATGTAATAACATAGACTTTTAAGAATTGTTCTTAAGATCAAAGATAATATATATTATGTATATAAATGTCTATATAATTGCAGTCCCCAAACCCTGGGCCATGGACAAGTACCAGCCTGTTGCCTGTTAGGAATCAGGGCACACAGTAGGAGGTGAGCAGCATGTGAGTGAGCAAAGCTTCATCTGGATTTACAGCCACTCCCCATCACTTGCATCACTGCATAAGCTCCGGCTCCTATCGGATCAGTGGCAGCATTAGATTCTCATAGGAGCACAAACCCTACTGTAAACTGTGCATGTGAAGGATCTAGGTTGCGCACTCATTATGAGAATCTAATGCCTGATGATCTGAAGTGGAGCTGAGGCAATGATGCTAGCGCTGGGGAGCGGCTGCAAATACAGATTATTGTTAGCAGAGAGGTTTGACTGCACAATAAATGTAATGCGCTTGAATCATCCTGAAAGACCCCCCCCACCCCTTGTCCATGGAAAAACTGTCTTCCATGAAACTGCTTCCTGGTGCCAAAAAGGTTGGGGACCACTGCTATATAAGATATGTATATAAATGTATCATATTGCCTGCCATATTTAATAGATGGCAACTAAATGATTAAAAAAGATTCATTCTTTGCAAAGCTTATCTAATATCATTGTAACCTATGATTCCTTTTAATTTTAATTAAGATTCTTTTGGGGAGTTTCTAATTTCTTATTTCCTCTTTTGGTACTTATTTTAGTACCACCTGATTTTGTGTATACTCTATAATCCTTTTTATATTTCTTTAATGATAAATCATTATCTTAGTCCTTTTAAGATTCCATGTGCAATTTTTATTCACTTTTCTCAAAAAGTCACTAGCTTAAAACCATAAATCCCAATCATTGTTATCCATTGGTATAGTATAGTCTGGCAATTTCTTTCTTTCTTTTTTGAAATTATTATGGATACATAATAGTTCTATATCTTTATAGGGTACATGCAATGTTTTCATACAGGCATGTAATGTGAATTAATCAAATCAGGGTAATTGGGGTATGTATCATCTCAAGCATTTAACATTTCTTTGTGTTAGGAACATTCTAATTCCACTATTTTAGTTATTTTAAAGTATACTTTAACTTATTGTTAAAGTATAGTAAAGTAAAGTATAGTCACTTTGTTGTGCTTGGCAGTTTCTTAATATTACTCATTATATCATGGCTAAGTTCTGAATTATGTAGACTAGGTGTAGCATTCTACATTTTGAGCTCATGTTTCTCTTCTAGCTAGCACAAAAATCAAGAGCTATTAGATTTTATAAAACCATAGTTAATAATATTTATCATCTGTATAATAATTTGATCTAGTGAGTTGACTATGTTATTACTAATGTTTACAGGAGCATATGTACTTATTTCACTAAGAATGAGTGTTTTGTTTTTAGTAACATACCCTACTTAGGGCTTTTTTCACTCATAATTTTTTGTCATGCATGTCATATCAGGTAAAAGTTACTGGCTATATTGAACACTTCCTTTAGAGCCATATTGAATGTGGGCATTGCTCTGCATATTTTGGAGACATTCAAATGTTTAGCATGATTTTGTCTTGAAGTCCCTATATCTTACTTTAAAATTGGGTAGTAATAGCAACAAAGTTTAGTTCCTAATTTTGATAGTTCATGTTAACCTGTTTGGAGCATTAAAGAAAACAGTGGAGTAGAAAATCCTCTTCCCTTTAGAATTGAGACTCAACGACCCCTCCAGAGAAATTCAGAAAGAACAGAATAGGAATTAACTGCCACCATGGAGAGTTCTGCTGCCCAGATGACTCACTGGAGTCATTGTGGTTTTGTGTAAGAATCTTCGCAGAGTATGTCTTTAAACTTCTGTGCAGGTCTGTAGTAAGGTTTTATTTTTCTAGTATAAAAGGAAAGTAAGTCATTTTCTGTGAGAAGAGAGATGATAGCTATCTCTGAACTTTTGCAGGGTTAGGGTAAGGGGCGGGCCTAAGTCTACAGTCTTGATACACTTTAATATTTGTAATAATTTAGCAAAACATGACTTTTTTAAAAAATTAGTTTTTGTGCTTTACCTAAACTGTAACTGTATGTCTTTTGTAATTTAAAAGCAATACTCTTATCCTTCTAACTGAAGATTTTTATGAAAACTAAATAGCTTTATCAGCCAGCTTAAAAAAATCTGTCAGAATAATTGTGCTAATAAAACTATTTAATGGATTGTAAGATTTAATATCATAGTTGTCTTTGGTAACTATTCTTTGACTATATTCCATTAATGAGATATAGTCAAATGTTTTATTCTTTAGTCACTGGTAATAGTTCCTGATTCTGTTCTAAGTATGTGAACACTTGCTTGATGAATACCTTGTTTCAGTTATTTAAGTTCATTTTTATTTTGAGGGTACTAGTGTACTAATAAGTGTCAGTTTTTGCCTCTGGGCTGCTTTTATCTAATTGATCTTTCTTACTAGTAGCATTCCGGTTACCAGAAGATAGAGTAAATTGATTTCACCATCCAGTTTACAAGATAGGTAGGAAAATATGGCATATTCTCCAAAGGCATATACTAGAATTCTACTTAGCTACAATGTGATCACTCTGTAATGATTATAAATGGTTATAGATGCAAGATTCATATATATGAGGTACTTCTGGACATCCACTATACCTAAGAATAGAAATGCTAATAAGATTATGGAATATACATATTATTTTTTAAATTAGGTACCCAAATATGATGGTTATACACTTTGGGCACAGCTGCCAATTGGTATCAAGGTTATGAGCCAAAGAGAGTACAACAGGATATGTGTATTCATAAAGTTCACAGATTTAGATAAATCTAATTCAATTCTACTAAATCCTTTCTAATTTTGTCTTGATATATGGAGGCTTTTCTTTTACCCTCCTCCCTTTAATTTTTTTTATTATGGAAATTTCAAATATATATTAAAGTAGAAAAAAAGAATATAATGTATCCATTATGTGGGTATAAAGAAAAAATATACTATACTTACTACCCAACTTCAACAGTCATTAACTCATAGCCTTCTTGTTTTTATCTGTATCTCCCTGCTCACTACATTATTTTGAAGCAAATTCTTAAAATCTATAAATCTGTAAAAACTTATGTCTCTTTACATATATAACCAGAATACCATCATCACATCTAAAAAAAAATTAGCAATAGTATCTTAATATTGTCAATTATCTGATCATTGTTAAAATTTTCCCAGTTGTATAACTATCTTTTAAAGTTGTTTTGTTCTAAAGTCCACACATTGCCTTTGTTTGATATGATTCCCGTGTCATGCTTTTCTCCCTTGCAATTTATTAGTTGAAGAAGTTGGATTATTTATTTATCCTGTAGAGTTTCCTATGATCTGGATTTGCCTGATTGCACCCCATGAAGTTCTTTAGCATGTTTCTCTGACCACTTTATTTCCTGTTAGATCTAGAGAAGGGTCTCCAACTTCTCACTATTCATATTTTGTGCTGGATAATTTTTTGTTGTGGAGGACTGTTCTGTGCATTAAAGGATGTTTAACAGCATTGCTGATTTCTAGCCAACTAGATGCCAATAGCATCCACCCGCCCCACCCCACAAACCAGTTGTGTGGAATAAAAAATGTCCTGGGGACAAAAAATGCCCACTGTTGAGAGCTACAAATCCGGAGGCTTGATCAGATTCAGGTTTAGTTTGGTGGCAAAAATCTTTCATATGTAGTCGTGGTGTTTTCTCCCTTTTCTGAGTTTCACTTTTATCTCCTTTGTCATATACAGCCTCTTAACAGACTATATACTTAAAATATTTCCTGAAGCTTTAGATGTCTTAGTTTTAACATTTAACATTTGAGTCTATTATATGGTAATATACAAAATACATTAGTTACTTTGAGTTTTAGAAAGAACTAATATATTTTACAATTTGATAAAAATACATAGTTACATTGTACTCGGTAGCTATGTAACCGCTTAAAATTTTTTCATTTCCAGCCCCCAGGTTTTGGGTTTAGGTTTATAGATGCAGATGATTCTCTTTGTTTTAGTATTAGCTTGATAAAGTACCAAATATTTTAAAAGGGATGATACTCAGTGTCATTAAATAGAATTCCAAATGATTAATAAAAGGGAGAATGCAGAGTAAGTATACTTTGAGGGTTTGTGAACATTCTCTCAATTCTCCATCTTCTGGCTGTATTGATCATTCTCTCACTACTCTTTTACCTCTCTTGGCAATTGACCTGGGTCTCCATACCTCTTAACTGACTATTCCTTTTCATGTTTTATAGCACGAGAACTTCCTGCTCCAATAAGAAAGCATTACAGTCCCCTTGCTACTTTATCTGTCTCCTTTTGCCTTTTTTTTCCTCTTAGGGACTCTGCACAGTCTGATCCCACATCTGCCAACCCTGGCTCATGTTGAGTTGCCTTTGTTTATAGGCTTCTTTCTTTACTGCCTTCTGTCAATCCTCACGATTGTCAGACACAATCAGCCCTGATTCTAGTGAACCAGGCCTCTATATATGACAGAAGACAAAATATAATTAAATCCTAAATAAACGCTATTATGTTTATTGAGTACTTTTTCTTTTTTAATTAAGCTTGTTTGGAGACTCAAATACATTCAGTAGATACTGTTTCATGTTTGATCCTTTAAGCACCCAATTCTGTTACTAAAGATCATAGATATTTTTCCCATCCCATTAATTGGCTTGATCAAAGTATGTTAAGAAGCATAATACTCATTGCTAGGAAATAAACCCAAAATAATACTTGTCTCTAAATGTGTTTTGCCAGTGAAGGTTGTTGGTGATCAAAAATTGATTAACTCATACCTGATTTTTCATTTTACATTAAACTGAAGAACCAGGGTATTATCTTACACTGGTCTCAACTTTTCTTTGGAGGCCTATTGCCATTTATGTTAAACCAAATTTTATTTGACTTATTTTCATGATACTACATTTGCATTGAATTTCATTTTGAAGATCTTCACTTTGTAATTATTGATGGCTTTTAAAAGAGAAATGGTTTTGCATTCTCAGGAAGTGTTGGAATTTGATCTCTAACGAATCATACAGGGAAAGGCTTGTATTAATATGATGGGATTCCAGTGACCTTTATTCAGGTTATCTGTGTCCAACATAGATAGAAATTGGGTTTTTTTGCTCCCTTTAAATTTGCTTTTGAGAACATCTGCTATCATATTAACAATACATTTAGTTGATTGTTGCTTCTGTGAACTGGTCTTTTCCACTACATTGGTCTAGCTTTTCTTTATATTCTTTTGGCACTTTAGTGTATATAACATAATCTAACACTTAATTACTTTTCCCTGTATGATTTGCAAGCTCTTTCCTTATACAGTTTTTTATTTCCCTAGTTAAATTTAAAAAGTTTTGAGTACAGGAACTGTGTGTAATATGTCTTCTACTTAATATATAGAAAAGAGTCAGAATATGCTTGTGATTGATTGGCAGATAATTAAGGACTATTCAGAATGTATGAATTTTGTGAATTTGTCCTTAGGGAGAATTACTTCAAATCTGACTGTGCCAGAAACCATTGACTCAGACATAAAAGTCATGTATCTGCTGTTTAAAGCCCCAAGCATGTTCTTTGAAATTAAGAATTGTTTACCTTGGTAGAACCTAATACACTCCTATAGACTTCCTCTTGCTGCTCTTTTTCTGTTGGTTTAGCTTCTGTAAAACAGGGCATAAATAAAGTGAGGGCATAAATAAATTGTTTACCTTGGTAGAACCTAATACACTCCTATAGACTTCCCCTTGCTGCTCTTTTTCTATTGGTTTAACTTCTGTAAAACAGGGCATAAATAAAGTGAGCTATGATCCCACCACTGAGCTCCAGCCTTGGTGGCACAGCAAGACTCTGTCTCTAAAAAAAAAGGAAAAAAAACCCCACCAGGGTATAAATCAATGTACATTTACTTAAATCTTACTTTTAGATTCATTTATGGCTTATCTGTATTTGGTTACTATTTTTTTTAACCAAAAAATCATGAATTTTACAGGATCTTATTTATTTCCCTTATTCTTTGGAAACAAGAATGTCTGGTATAACGTGTAATATCCTACTAGAGATGAATGAGGAAAACACAGTTCTAAGATGATTTCTGCTGATATAGGATATGCTTTAATCATGCTTCTGCTGATCTTTCTCCTCAGTTAATTAACAAAGGTAAGTATGACATTTTTTGGAATGAAAATATTGAATTAAGAGAGCTTTGGGAGGGAAGAACAGAGATACATCTTCTTTAAAAGTTACTTCTTAAAAAGAAGCACCTTATGTAGTAACAATTCAAGTATTTTCTTGAATTGTCCTGCTCTCAAGTTACTACATTTAGTTGGTAAATTTGAATCCTAGGTTTCAGCTAGTGGCTATATTAATATTAGCACATTACAGGAGTGAGACCCATCAAAGGGTGTCACTGCCCACCTTGTCCTCTGCATTTGTGATGAAAACTCAAGGTAGAAAATCTATCAAAAGAGACTATGGATTTAGAAATTCAGTCTGTTGGAGCAGAAGTATCAGGTAGGAGACTGTGTTTTAGTTTGATTCTTTTGGTTTTTTTTATTAATGGTCAAACTCAAATTATATCAAAGAATGGAGGATAATAATAAAAAGGTACATGTGGACTGGAACTGAGCCTGGTTAGCCTAGGATTACTCCAAGAGTCAGTCTCTCTTTGACCCTCAGTTTTCTCTCTTTGTCTCTGTCTATCTATTAATAGTTCCTTTCTTTCCTTTCTACATGGTCACTTTCAACTCCTCTCTGCACACTCACTCCATTTTCCTTTCCTTTTGGACTGGCTGTTTTTTTCCCTTTTTCCATCAAGCTACTGTATGTGTAATTCTCATGTCTTTTCTAGCCCTCCTCTCCATCACAACTTTTAGTTGAACCTCTCACTAATAACTGACAAATTCTTTCATTATTTTATAAATGTTTTGAGATGTTCAGGGCTCAACTCATCATTTTATAATTGGGCCTTGACCAGGAGGTTTTTATAGTTTAAAATACATAGCAGTTGCCATATAAAATGTCCAGTCACCATGTATGTGGATCATTGGTAAAGTTTTCTTGATGTACATAATACCAGAAGTGCCTTTGTTCTTTGATTTCTAACTTATCTTTGTCAAAGATAAATTCACTATAGATGTGTGGATTTATTTCTGGGTTCTCTGTTCTGTTCCACTGGTCTGTGTGTCTGTTTTTATGCCAGTACTGTGCTGTTTTTGTTACTACAGCTCTATAGTATAATTTGAAGTAGGTAATGTTATTCCTCTTTGGCTATTCTGGATCTCTTGTGGTTCCATATAAATTTTAGGATTATTTTTTCTATTTCTGTGAAGAATGTCACTGGTAGTTTGATGGGGATTGCATTGAATCTGTAGATTGCTTTGGATAATACGGACATTTTAGCAATATTAATTCTTCTAATCCATGAACCTAGAATATTTTTCCATTTTTTGGTGTCCTCTTCAATTTCTTTGATCAACATTTTATAGTTTTCATTGTAGAGATCTTTCACTTTTTGGTTATGTTTATTCCTAGGTATTTTATTTAATTGGTAGCTATTGTAAATGGGATTAATTTCTTAGTTTCTTTTTCAGAGTGTTTCCCGTTGACACATAGAAATGCTACTGATTTTTGTATGTTGATTTCGCAACTTTATTGGATTTGTTTATTAGTTCTAAATCGTTTTTTGGTGGAGTCTAGGTTTCTCTATATATAAGATCAGATCATCTGCAGACAATGATAATTTGACTTCTTTCTTTCCAATTTGGATGTTTTGTATTTCTTTCTCTTGCTTGATTGCTCTAGCTAGAACTTCCAGTACTATATTGAATAACAGTGGTGAGAGTGGGCATCCTTGTCTTGTTCCAGATCTTAGAGGAAAGGCTTTCAGTTTTTCCCCATTCAGTATAAGACTAGCTGTGGGTCTGTCATATATAGCTTTTATTGTGTTGAGTTATGTTCCTTCTATACCCAGTTTTTAAAAAATTTCTGTTGAATTTTATTGAATGCTTTTTCAGCATCAGTTGAAATCATCATATGGTTTTTGTCCTTTGGTCTGTTGATAGGATGTATCACATTGATTGATTTGTATATGTTGATCCTTGTATCCCTGGAATGAATCTTCTTAATCATGATGAATAATCTTTTTAATGTGTTGTTGAATTTGGCTTGCTAATATATTATTAAGGATTTTTGCATCTATGCTCATCAGAGATATTGGCCTACAGTTTTCTTTTCTTTCTTTCTTTCTTTTTTTTTTTTTTTTTTTTTGTTATGCCTTTGTCTGGTTTTGGTATCAGGGTGACACAGGCTTCATAGAATGGGTTTGGAAGTATTCCTTTCTCCTCAATTTTTTGGAATAGTTCAAGTAGAATTGGTATTAGTTCTTCTTTGAATGTTTGCTAGAGTTTAGCTGTGAAGACGTTGGGTCTTGGGCTTTTCTTTGACTTTTTATTACTGCTTCTATCTCTTTACTTGTTATTGGTCTATTTAGTGGTTTTGGATTTCTATCTGGTTCAATCTTGGTAGGTTGTATGTGTCTAGGAATTTATCTATTTCTTCTGGATTTTCCAATTTATTGGCATATAGTTGATCATAGTAGTCTCTAATGATCCTTTGAATTTCTGCAGTTTCAGTTATATCATCTCCTTTTTCATCTTTGATTTTATTTATTTGGGTCTTCTCTCTTTTTTTCTTAGTCTGGGTAAAGGTTTGCCAATTTTGTTTATCTTTTCAAAAAACCTTCTTTCCTTTTGTATTATTTTTTTGTTTCAATTTCATTTATTTCTGCTCTGATCTTTATTATAAATTTCTTCTATCCATGTTGGGTTTGATTTGCTCTTGTTTTTCTAGTTCTTTAAGATACATCATTAGGTTGTGTTGTTTATTTGAAGCCATTCTACTTCTTTGATGTAGGCACTTAATGCTATAAATTTTTCTCTTAGTACTCTTTTTTCTGTATCCCTTAGGTTTTGATATATTATGTTTTCATTTTCATTTGTTTTGAGAAATATTTTAATTTCCTCCTTAATCTCTTCATTGATGCACTAGTCATTCAGGAGCATATTGTTTAATTTCCATGTGTTTGCATAGTTTCTAATGTTCCTCTTGTTGTTGATTTCTAGGTTTAGTCCATTGTGGTCAGAGAAAATACTTGATATGATTTAAATTTTAAAAAAATTTTTAAGACTTGTTTTGTGGCCTAACATATGTTCTATTCTTGAGAATGATTCATGAGCTGAGGAGAACATGTATTCTGCAGCTGTTACATGAAGCATTCTGTAAATATCTATTAGGTCCATTTGGTCTATGGTACTGATTAAGTTCAATGTTTCTGTGTTGATTTTCTGTCTGGGTGATCTGTCCGATGCTGAAAGTATAATGTTGAGGTCTCCAGCTATTATTGTATTGGGGTCTATCTCTCTATCTCTGTTAATATTTGCTTTATATATCTGGGTGCTCCAGTGCTGGGTGCATATATATTTAGAATTGTTATATCCTTTTGTTGAATTGACCCCTCTATCATTATATAATGATCTTCTTTTGTCTCTTTTTATAGTTTGTCTTTAAATCTATTTTATATGATGGCAGTATAGCTACTCCTGCTCTTTTTTGGTTTCCATTTGCATGGAATATCTTTTATCCATCCCTTTGTTTTCAGTCTATATATGTCTTTCTTTATAGGTAAAGTGGGTTTCTTGTAGACAACATATAGTTGGGTCTTCCTCTTGTTTTTTTTTATCCATTCAGCCATTCTATGTCATTTGATTGTAGAGTTTAGTCCCTTTACATTCAATGTTGTTATTGATAGGTAAGGACTTACTACTGCCATGTTGTTATTTGATTTCTGGTTGTTTTGTGGTCCCTCTTTCTTTCTTCCTTCCTTCCTGTCTTCTGTTGTAGGTTTTTTGATTTGCGGTTACCATAAGGCTTACAAATAACATTTTATAACCAGTTATTTTAAACAGATGATAACTTAATTCTTCTTACAAAAAACAAACAAAGAAGTAAAGAGAAATCTAAAAGAG
>NW_012138080.1:4378357-4389553 GCF_000956105.1 Propithecus coquereli
ATAAATGTTATTCCTATATGTGCACTTAGGTGTTGATCAGTGAAACCAATTTGCTGGTGAGTACATGTAGTGCTTATTTTTCCATTCTTGGGATACTTTACTTAGTAGAATGGGTTCCAGCTCTATCTAGGAAAATACAAGAGGTGATATATCACCATTATTTCTTTTTTTTTTGAGACAGGGTCTCACTGTGTTGCCTGGGCTAGAGTGCCGTGGCATCAGCCTAGCTCACAGCAACCTCAAACTCCTGGGCTCAAGCGATCCTCCTGCCTCAGCCTCCCGAGTAGCTGGGACTACAGGCATGCGCCACCATGCCCGGCTAATTTTTTTCTATATATTTTTAGTTGTCCGATTAATTTCTTTCTATTTTTAGTAGAGACGGGGTCTCGCTCTTGCTCAGGCTGGTTTCGAACTCCTGAGCTCAAACAATCCGCCCTCCTCGGCCTCCCAGAGAGCTAGGATTATAGGCGTGAGCCACCGTGCCCGGCCTCACCATTATTTCTTATAGCTGAATAGTACTCCATGGTATACATATACCACATTTTATTAATCCACTCATGTATTGATGGGCACTTGGGTTGTTTCCACATCTTTGCAATTGTGAATTGTGCTGCTAAAATTCTTATTATTCACTAGCTCCTTTTCTTTCAGATTGAAGAATTCCTTGTAGCATTTCCTGTAGCACAGGTCTGGTGTTTACAACTAGAATCCCTTTTAAGCAAATTAAAAGGTGGAGAAAAAAATTAATTGCTTTATGGCTCACATGAGTAATTTGTAGCACAGGCAAGAAGAAAACAAACTTACATTTCAGCTTGCCATCCTTTCTGGAGACCAGATAGCCTTTAAATTATTGTTGATTATAACTTCAAGGTATACTTTTGGATATAACAGCTAATTTATTGGATAGAATGTGTTTGGTAGTAAGAAAGAAGTGGAGCTGATAATGGTTTCTCTGGAGCTGATGCAAGGGGTTTTGTTTTGTTTTGTTTTGATTGTTTTTTCCTGACCTTATATGATTTAAACTTTGACATTAGTTCCAATTTTCATGATGCTTTTTATAGATGTAGTCTCTCATTGTTTGGTGGTGTTTTGTTTTTGTTTTTAAGAGACAGAGTCTTGCTTTGTTGCCCAGGCTGGAGTGCAGTGGCACAATCGTAGCGCACTGTAACCTCAAATTCCTGAGCTCAAGCAATCCTCTTGCCTTAGCCTCCTGAGTAGCAGGTGTGCACCACTGTGCCCCACTAATTTTTTTTTTTTTTTGTACAGACAGGGTCTAGCTATGTTTCCCACTCTAGTCTCAAACTCCTGGCCTCAAGAAATCCTCCTGCCTTGGCCTCCCGGATTGCTGGGATTACAAGTGTAATCCTGAGCCACTGTGCCTGGCTTATCCCAGCCTTAGAGAGAGCAGGCCTCTGCTGTTTCCTTTTACCTGATGGAGTATCAGAACGGCCTCTCTTTTTTTTTTTCTTTTTTTGAGACAGAGTCTCACTGTGTTGCCCTGGCTAGAGTGCCGTGGCATCAGCCTAGCTCACAGCAACCTCAAACTCCTGGGCTCAAGCGATCCTCCTGCCTCAGCCTCCCGAGTAGCTGGGACTACAGGCATGCGCCACCATGCCCGGCTAATTTTTTCTATATATTTTTAGTTGTCCAATTAATTTCTTTCTAATTTTAGTAGAGACGGGGTCTCGCTCTTGCTCAGGCTGGTTTTGAACTCCTGAGCTCAAATAATCCGCCCACCTCGGCCTCCCAGAGAACTAGGATTACAGGCGTGAGCCACCGCGCCCGGCCAGAACGGCCTCTCTTTTGAGTTGATTAGCAAACTTGACTCAAGGAGAGAAAGTGAGAATAGCACCGTGTGGTTAGGTGGTGCTGGCTGATTTTCTAGCTCTTGCAGAGTATATGCCTTTTAAATATGAGGGGAAGTAAACTGTTCTTGCATCATACCACCAGGGTTGGATAGCTCAAGTTATTAATAAAATTTTGAGCATGGCTGGCCAGTTTCTCATAGGTAATTATGGAAATATAGGAAAGTATAGTTCTGTCTGATGAAGTAATATATCTGCCTATAGAGTATTAAATATGAAATATACCGAGTAGTATTTTCTATCTTCTATAAGTTAACAGATTAAATATCTGAAAAGAAGTATTCGTGTTCCTTATTTCAAGCTCTTTGTACTAAACACAAATATCCTCAGAACCAGGAATTCTGTAGGAATTATAAAACTTAACTGCTTAGGTATTTTCTGGCACAGGAACATATAGTTTTATTGCCCAAAAACCTTCCTGTGAAAAATTTATATAGCTAGCAATATCATAATAATTATAATAATAGCCATTCGTTGAGAGTACCTCTTATGTGCCAGTTCTTAAAATAATATTTTAAGGTAAATAAATGAAGACAAAGGTTCAGAAATGTTAAGCAGTGTACCCAAGGTTATTCAAGTTAGTTACTACTAGGGGCTTGAACACAATTCTCTCTGTTGTAAAACTCATTTTCTTTCTCTACCCATGCTCTCTGTTGGTGAAGAATCATTTGTGAAATATATCTCTTACTTTTAAGAGTAAGAGTATAGTTTCCCTTTAAAACATGAATTTATGTCAAGTGAATCCTACTTTTATTTTCCATGGTGAAATTAAACATAATGTCCCTAAAAATTAAAATCCAAAAGATAAAGTTAAAATATTTCAAGAAGAAGATTAAGTTTAGGATTCTTGTCACCAAGATCAGTTTGCCTTGTTGAGAGTTTTAGTACATTCTTATCAGCTTACTTTTTGTTTGTGTTATGTTCTTTAGTACAGGAATTTTCCTTGTCCACTGATCACCATTCACCATTTTCTTCTTCACACTGCTGTACTCCCTGCTCTAAGAGATTATGGGGATCTTTTTTTTTTTTTTGAGACAGGGTCTCAGTCTATTGCCTGGGCTAGAGTATAGTGTTGTCATCATAGCTCACTGCAACCTCAAACTCCTGGGCTCAAGCGGTCCTCTTGCCTTGGCCTCCCAAAGTGCTAGGATTACAGGTGTGAGTCACCATGCCTGGCCTATGGGGATCTTACTGGTTCAGAAACTTGGCTCTTCCTCCAGATATCTATGATTGATATAGGGATGCAATATTACAATTAGTCAGTAGGTGTCTTCATCTAACATGTGATATGCTTCAGCCTGCAACTTCTTTCATGGCTTTAGTTTATTTTAAATGAATCAGTTTCTATTCTCTGGATTAAAAATTTGAGGTCTCTGATTGTTTATAATGAAAAATACTTCTAGTTTTCTTTGCTTGGTAATTACATTTGTAAAGTTAATTTGTGTTTTCTTTTACTAGTTTTATTAATAAAAGAGTTTGGGTAATTACTGAGCTGTTTGTACAGATTTTTTATGCTGGCACTGGGGCAATGGTACCACTGGTAAAAACAAGCCTCTGACGCAGATGAGATAACAGGCCAGCTAAAGCCTTTGCCTCAAAAGGTATTTGCAAGAAATTGAAATAACCCTTTTTATTTTTAAGGCCAAACAATACTCCAAACCTATTTTTCTGTGAAGATTTAGACACTTGAGAAGATTGTCTCGTATCCTCTGGCTTTTGACTAAGGAACACTGAGTCTACAGTCTCTCACCCACTAAACATTCATTGTTTTATTCAAAGATGCCAAGCCCTTTCATCATCTTGAGATTCCTCTATGAGTCAGAGTCTTTGGAAATACCAGCTAAGCCGGTGATACTGGATATAGCTTTGGGCAAAGGGAATAGTTTGTATCTTGGCCAGTTGGAGATGAGACAAGAATAGCAGTTACTATTCACTGAAGATACCTCTACTTACTAATAGCTAGGTATTCTAGGAGTGTTTCTTTAAAATATAAGACTTGATTAAAGTGTTATCTTTGGGATGTTAAAAATATGTATATATCAGACTTGAGTTCACTGCCTTGTTTCATATTTCTTGTTAATGGTCCTCCATTCAGTTCTTTATATTTTTATTTTTTTAGGACCAAATCTGTTAGGACTCATTTTTAAATCTCATGAGGAAGAAGGAAAGGTTTTTTAATTTTTCTGTTGTTATTTAGTAGTAGCTCATGTGCAGAAAGTTATATCTTTATTTTCTTTGTCCTAACTTCCAATTGAATTAACTTGAACTTTACTTCTGGAGGCTAAGTCTAACTAACTCTGTGAACCTAATGTTTGGAAACAGTGGCAGTGGGTCGACTCTTCTGTAGAGTCGTTTCTTCTGCCTGCTCATATACAAGCTGTTAAATTCAGCATGTCTTAAGGTTTGAAACACACTGAACTTGAAACAAAGATTGCAAACTGGAGTAAGAGAGAAGGTGAAGGAGTACTGTTATTCTTCATATGAACAGCAAAGGGAGGAAGTTAAATGCTTATCCCAGGAACAGCCTAACCAACTCCCTTTCACCCGTCATGTCTCAAATGTCCCTTGATTATGGAGATTTTTTTTTCTTGACTTTCCTGTCTGGGTTAGTTCCCTGTATTATACTGTCTTCCATAGTTCCTCCCTTTTCCTTTTGATAATGCCTATCACATTTGTAGTTGCTTGTTTTGTATCTGTCTCACCAGACTTTACGGGCCACAAAAGTAGAAATCATGCTATTCTTATTCCGTTTTGAATCACATGTGCGTATGACAGTTTCAGGCATAGTGGTGCCAAATATAAACTTATTGCATTAACGGGCAGACTAATGGTCAGATGTCATAAGATGCTAGTAATTCTGAGTGAGGACTTGCCTAAGTCATTCTCTCCACAACTGTAGTTCCCTAAACTAACAACTCCCCTCTAAAATCTTGCCAACTACTTTGACTAAGTAGAGATTGAAAGAAGAATATTAATCATGAATATGAAGAAAGTTAGCTGTTCTGAGGGAGGGTTCTATATAAATTTACAAGATGGGTGGTAATTTGCTTTTTGATAACCATGGGAGCATTAAGCCATTTGCTTCTAAATTTATTACTCTGATATATTTCATTTTTCTCCTTCATTTTTCTACTTCTTTCTGGTCAGGCTCTATATCCATTTTTTCTTGATGCTCATGTTAGTTTATGATTTTTATCTGAGCATTAATTAGTTTGATTTATAAAAGGGATCACAGATGTATAGGTTTTTGCCATAGTAACTAGCAAACAGAGTATGTATACATTTGTGGGTAGAGCATGAGAGATGGGAAAGAATATAATAATTATATGAATGACCCTTTAAGCCATGCCTTATAATAAGATGTCTGTTATTGCTCATAATAGTCCTGTATCACCCACTGTGGCATTGAGGAATATTTGTTATATCATTTGTAGTATATTTTTGTTTCTCAGTATGGGGGAGGGGTGCAGAAGAATCCAGACATTTTTCCACAGAAAAATCATGATCCTCATGTAGTAAAGTTTTGTTCTTTGCTGTTTTTGTGACCTTCCTCCTGCTAATCTCCAGGTGTTATTTTTACCTTTTGGCTTCCCTCTTGTTTATGTTAAATATATCAATAATTAAATTCCAGAACCCTTGCAAATTTTGGCAGCAAATTTATAACCCATTTGTTTATTCTCTTTCTTCATTATAATTATCCAAGACTGTTTATTTTTTTAATTTTTTTATTTTTAGAGACAGAGTGTTGATCTGTAGCCCAGGCCGGAGTGCAGTGGCGAAATCATAGCTCACTGCAGTCTCAAACTCCTGGACTCAAGTGATCCTCCTGACTCAGCCTCCTGAGTACCTGGGATTATAGACATACACCAACATGCCTGGCTAATTTTTTTTTCCTATTTTTTGTAGAGACAGGGTCTCACTATGTTGCCCAGGCTGGTCTGGAACTCTTGGCCTCCTGTCTCACCTCCCAAAGTGCTGAGATTCCAGGCCTGAGCCAGCACACCCTGTCCAAGACTAGAGTTTAATTTGGAGATTTACTTGAATTTGCAGCTTGTTTAACAACCTTTCATTTTGTTCAATTAGTTAGGATAGATGTCATTTTCAAGGAGATGTCTTTATGTTATGCCTGATAACCTTCTAATCTACCTCCTGGTTAATCTCTTGCTTTTGCTTTTTGTTGATTTCAGTTTTCTGCTTTGATTATTTTGCTGATTTCTGTGTTAGCCTCTGTTTTTTAAACTGCCAATTTAAAAATTGGGCACAGAATTTAGAAATGTGAAAGTAGTTCTGTAATGTACTTTGTCTGTGTAATGCCTTTTCTCCTAAGTGCTTCCTGATTTTATAGGTGTCGTATTTGTATTCCTGGCATCTTTGCAAAATAGATGTAAGGACTGAGATTATTCTTTTTTTGAGATGAGGTCTTGCCCTGTCGCCTGTGCTAGAGTGCAGTGGAGTCCTCATAGCTCACCGTGACCTTAAACTCCTGGGCTCAAGTGATTCTCCTGCTTCAGCCTCCCAGGTAGCTGGGGCTACAGGCACACGCCACCACGCCTGGCTAATTTTTCTATTTTTTGTAGAGATAGGGGTCTCACTCTTGCTCAGGCTGGTGTTGAACTCCGGGCCTCAATCAATCCTCCTGCCTTGGCCTCCCAAAGTGCTAGGGTTACAGGTGTGAGCCACTGTACCGGTCTTTTCATACATTTTCTCAAAGGATGAGCCAAACATTGTGGCTTATCAGCAGTATCAAAGAAAAGTGAAAAGAAGTTATATAACAGGACTTTAGGGTCCAGCATTCCATTCCTTCCCCCTCACCTACCAAAGAAAGTCGAATGAGAATGAGATTCTGAACATCTGTATGTAGAATCTCTCAGGGTCCTAACCATGAAAAGAATGACCTACTTTCTTCCTATATAAACTATTATATTAGAAGGCTTTTGTCACCATATTCATGTTAATTTGGTCTATGATACAGACACATTGGGGAACTGGTGTTATTAGTACCAGTTTTTACAGAAGAAGAAATTGAGTCCTGAATAAGTCTTATAACTTCATTCTATTCCAGCTGTCTCAGCAAGTGCTAAAAATAGTTCTGTGTTATACAGGGTATAGAAAAGCAAAGCACTTGGTCTGGCTAAGGATGAGACAGGCATTTATATATGCAATTCTGACCAAAAAAATTTATGGTAATGTTGGCTGGGCAACTATGGACAAAAGTGCTAGACAGCTCAAAGTCAAGGGAAATGAGGCTAGTCAAAAGAAGAGTTCGTGAAATGGTGATTTGAGATGAACTCTAAAAGAGGGTAGAATTTATCCAGAGCCCCGTGGATTTGTAACATAGCTGGCATTTATTGTCCATCATGGTATTCATCATATGCTACCAGTTTCTGTCTGAGAATTAAAATTAGAGTAGAATTCACCAGGAAACATTTTTCTCTCTCTCTCCAATTTGTGATTTATTAATATAAATCAGTCACATTTTTCAGAAGTTTAACTCTCTGCAGTAGCTACAGTATGACATGACTTACAAAGATAGGACTAAGCAAGTGAAATTCTTTCTTACTTATTCATTTTTTTAGAGACAGGGTCTTGCTGTGTTGCCCAGCTGGAATGTAGTGGTGCTATCATAGCTCATTGCAGCCTTGAACTCCTGGGCTCAGGTGATCCTTCTCCCTCAGGCTTCCGAGTAGCTGGGACTACAGGTGTGTACCACCATGCCTGGCTAATTTTTTTTAACTTTTTGTAGAGATGAGGTCTTGCCATGTTGCCCAAGCTAATCTGGAACTCCTGACCTCAAGCAATCCTTCTGCCTTGGCCTCCCAAAGCACTGGGATTACAGGCATGAGCCACCGTGCCTAGCTAGGCAAGTGAAGTTCTTATGAAACAAAGGAAATGTTTAATCTCTCTATGTTATCTTTGGATACAAATTAGAGGTAGTTTACTTCCATTACCACCTCTAACTGCAGAAACAAGCCAGAGTTTCTTGCTTAAGATAGACATTAAGAAACATTCATTCAGTTTTGCTGAATACCAAAAAGTATTCAGGAGAGTTATAATATATAGTCCCTAGTCCCAAATTCCTTATAATCTGGTTGGGGAGACAGAAATGAAGAACATTAAGTCTACGTATTGCTAGTGCTTTATAGTTTATAAGCACTTTTCTCACGTGCAGTCATGCACTGCATAACATTTCAGTCAGTTGGGACCACATAGATGATAGTGGTCTCATGAGATTATAGTGGAGCTAAAAAATTCTTATCACCTAGTGACGTAATTTTGCAGCACAATTCTTAATTTGAAAACAAATTTAGTGTAGCCTAAGTATACAGTATTTTTTGTTTGTTTTTGTTTTTTGAGACAGAGTCTTGCTCTGTTGCCCAGGCTAGAGTACGGTGGCATCATCATAGCTCACTGCAACCTCAAACTTACAGGCTCAAGTGATCCTCCCTGCTCAGCCTCCCAAGTAGCTGGGACTATAGGCACATGCCACCATGCCCGGGCAATTTCTTTATTTTTTGTAGAGCTAGGGTCTCACTATGTTGCCCAGGCTGGTTTTGAACTCCTAGCCTCATGTGATTCTCCCACCTCAGCCTCCCAATGTGCTAGGATTACAGGTGTGAGTCATTGTACCCAGCCTTGCACAATGTTTATAAATTCTAAGGTAGGTACAATAATGTCCTAGGCCTTTATATTTACTCACCACTCACTCACTGACTCACCCAGAGCAACTTCCAATCATGTAAGCTCCACTCCTGGTCAATGTCTTATACAGGTATACCATTTTTTTATCTTTTACACTGTATTTTTACTGTACCTTTTCTATATTTAAATATGTTTAGATGCAGGCCGGGCACGGTGGGTCACGCCTGTAATCCTAGCTCTCTGGGAGGCCGAGGCAGGCGGATTGTTTGAGCTCAGGAGTTCGAAACCAGCCTGAGCAAGAGCGAGACCCCATCTCTACTAAAATTAGAAAGAAATTAATTGGACAACTAAAAATATATAGAAAAAATTAGCCGGGCATGGTGGCGCATGCCTGTAGTCCCAGCTACCGGGAGGCTGAGGCAGGAGGATCGCTTGAGCCCAGGAGTTTGAGGTTGCTGTGAGCCAAGCTGACCCCACAGCACTCACTCTAGCCCGGGCAACAGAGTGAGACTCTATCTCAAAAATAAAATAAAATAAAATAAATATGTTTAGATGCACAGATACATTGTGCTACACAGTTGCCTAAGTATTCAGAACAGTAACATGCTGTACAGGTTTGTAGCCTACGAGCAATAAACTGTACCATATAACCTAGGTTTGGAGTAGGCTATACCATCTAGGTTTGTATAAGTATACTCTGATGTTTGCACAATGACACAATCACCTTATGACACATTTCTCAGACATAACCCTGCCAGTAAGCGATGCATGACTATACTCTATTTCAAAAGATTCTCAGAATCACCATATAAGCTGCCCAGTTGACAGACAAAAGCCACACAATTTGTAAGTTGATGTGAATGAGAAACTAAATTTCAACATTTACTTGAATTGATAGATTTTATGGTATAGACAGTAAAATATTAATGGTTATTCAAGAATGAGAGAGACCACTGTCTATTGATAGATTTAGGGAGTTCAAAAATTCCCTGAAATTAGATGGTGAGGTTTATATGCAAGTACATTTTTCTAGGGAAAAAGTTTACAGTTTTCATCAGATTTTTTTCCCTATTTTAAAAAACATTGATATATAATTGCCATTCATCTCATTAGATTTTGAATGTAAATGTGGCTTAAAAAAAAGGTTTAAAAACTACTTGTCTAGAGTATTTGGAGAACATTTCTTAGAGCATGAGGCCTTGAGATGAGTACTGAGCAATAAGCCAAGCAAAGAGAGAGCATTCTGGACAGAGGTGACAGCACATCTAATTTCCATGGCAATGTCTCTTCTTTCCTTTACTATAACCCCATGTTCCAAGAGTCATAATTGGTTTGGATATAGTGGTTACTGGCCACATCATAATAATTTTTAGATATGACTTAACTAGTAGGATATTTTTCTAGTTAAAGTGGGTAAGAGAAGTACGTTTAAGAAATGATAACACTGTAGTAGAAATCAGGCTAGTTTAACTAGAAAATTGAATGGTAATTAACTGTCCAATACTAAGGGTATGGTATGTATGTGTTTTAACCCAAACACTTATCACAGGCCAGAAATTTATGAGAATACAATTACCAGAAAAATCAAACCTAGCCCTTGCTCTCATGGAGCTTTCAAAAAAAAAAATCTCACAAATATGTGTATAATTTTCAAAGCTCAGTTGTACTCTTAGATGTGTCTTTTTAGGAAAATCCCAAATATCGACCTATATTGGTAGGCTCCCTTTCTGATGATTGTTGTTTTCCTAGATCAGTGGGTTCTGATGGAGGATGGGGGGAAATGGTCCCCTGCCAGGAGACATTTGGCGATGTCTGGAAACACGTTTGGTTGTTTCAGCTGGGGACATGCTACTGGCATCTGTTGGAAAGAGGCCAGAGATGCCACTAAACCTCCCACAATGCACAGGACAACCCCACAACAAAGAATTATCCAGCTCAAAATATCAATAGTGCCAAGGTTGAAAAACCCTGCCCTAGGTAGGCGTTTCAAAGTAACTGAAAAATCACAGTTGTTGAACAGGCCTTATTAGTAAGGCAGAGGCAGGGCTTACTCAGATATTCCAGTACTGGAATGTCATGCCACCCTATGGTTCTAGTGTTTCCTCATTAGTGGGCTTCAGACTTTATCAAAAGTCCTTCTGGCATACTCAATTTATATTCTGCTTTTGGTCCATTGCAATGGATATGATTAATGTAATAGAGGACGGTAGCTAGAGTTTAAAGTTTGGAACTCTGCTTTCTTTTAAAAACATTGCCCAAAATTTAATGGTATGATTAATATTTTCTTATCATTATTTCTTATTGTCAGTGTTTACTGAAATTGCATGAGTATATCCAACAGGTAAATCAAAAACATGATCAGTGTGGACCAACACACAGGAAGGACTTAGAAAAGAATCAAGATAGGTGTTTATTTCTAGATGAATACTTTAGAACAGTGCTTCACTGCTTAATATGCATATGAAAGACCTTGGAATTCTATTAAAATGTAAGTTGATGATTCAGTAAATCTGAGATGAAGCCTGAGATTCTGCATTTCTATTAAGCTTCTGCTTAGCAAGTTCAGATTAAAGCATTATATCATTGCACAAAATAAGTATCCTTTAAATATCACTATTCTCTGACCAGAAAGAAGACAATTCATTTTTAAAAGACTTTCCTGCTTTTAATTGTAATTATAATATTTTTTAAG
>NW_012138080.1:4393438-4394778 GCF_000956105.1 Propithecus coquereli
CCTTGATTTTTTAAAAAGTAATTTCCCCACTATATTTTATTAGGAAAATTTTCAAACATACAGAAAAATTGAAAGAATTACACTACAACACTTACATACCCAACGTGTATATGCTACAATTGTT
This sequence comes from Propithecus coquereli, assembly GCF_000956105.1. NCBI lineage: Eukaryota > Metazoa > Chordata > Mammalia > Primates > Indriidae > Propithecus > Propithecus coquereli. The sequence goes on from NW_012138080.1 coordinate 4,393,563, forward strand.
AACATTTTGCTATGTTTGCCTTACCACTACCTCTTCATCCATCCAACCGCCCATCAACTCATTTCATGTTTTGGGTATATTTCAAAAGTAAGTTGCAGGCATCAGTATACTTCTCCCCTAAACTCTTCCACTTGCATTTCATTTACTAGATATTTTATTTTTAAGGTAAAATTTGCATACAGTAACATGCTTAAATCTTAAGTGACTCATTTCATGAATTTTGAAAAATGCATACACTTGCGTAACCAAATCCCATGTCAAGATATAGAATATTTCCATCACCCCAATAGTTCTGTCATGCCTCTTCCCAGTCAATCCCAGCTCCCAAAAGCAATCACTGTTGTGATTTTTAAAAAATCATAGATTAGCTTGCCTAGTGTAGAACTTCACTTAAATAAAATCACAGTATGTATTCTTTTGTGAAAGGCTGCTCTCACTCAGCATGTTTTTGAAATTCATCTATATCATTGCATACATCAGTAGTTCATTCCTTTTTGTTGCTGGGTAATATTCCAATTTGTGAATGTACCATAGCTTATTAATCCATTCTCCTATTGATGGTCACCTGGACTATATATATATAATCTCATAGCCAAAAACTATACTATACATATATATGTTCTGTATATATGTCTGTGTGTGTGATCTTACGATGTTAAACTACCTCACATTCCTGGATAGCTCAAGGTTTATAATCCCATTAGCTCAAGGTTTATAATCTTCTTAATATATTGCTGAATTTGATTTACTAATGTTCTATTAAGTTTTTTGTGTTTATGTTTATGAAGAATTTTGTTTACAGCTTTCAATTTTTCTTTGAGCAATGCATTAAAATTTAACACAAATTTTCATGTTTCAGTTTATTCAGTTCAGAATATTTCCTAATTAACTTTATGATTTCTTCTTGAGCCATGGTTTATTTGAAAATATTATGTTTTATTTCCAAATACTTGAAGTTTTTCTGGGTATCTTAGTGACACTTTCTGATTTAATTTCATTGTGTCCAGAGAACATACTCTATATAAGTTTTCAATATATCTTCTGAGATTTATTGAGACCCAGACTTAGCATTTGATCTGTATTGGTGAATAGACTGTGCATACTTGAAAAGAATGTATTTTTTGAGTTGTTGGGTACAACAATTTACAAATGTTAATTAGATTAAGTTGGTCAATAGTGTTATTCACATGGTCTATGTCCATGCTGATTTTTTTTT
>NW_012138080.1:4394828-4396449 GCF_000956105.1 Propithecus coquereli
GTGCATCTTGATTTGTCAATCTAAAAAGTCAGTGACTTATAACAAACTTTCTTCTATTCGTCTTTGGTCTTTGTCTTCTATGATACTTTAAACTTTCAAGCCTCTTGATAGTGTCTTTAAACTGACAGATTTCTGAGAGTGATTATATAATGGGTCCCATTGGTTAGTTAGCCCTGTTACACTGTGGAGTGACTGTTTTATGGACTTACTTAGGTGCGATTCTTCTGGGAGTGGATTTTTAAGTTTCCTATGCTTATACCATAATTGGTTAGGCCTCCCGGAATTGATTGAAAGCGACACTGTAAATAGTCCAGAGGGTTTAAAAGCCATTTGATCAGTCAAGTATGCTAATGGTTAACAAGCTCATGTACTCTGTCAAGTTATCAATGCAATTAAACTTCATAGCAACTATTAGCATTTTGTGACTATGCCAAAAACTTAACTCATTTGCCAAGGTAAATTCACTCTTTATACAAACAACTCTTTGGATCTGCCACAATATACTGGAGGAATAATAACAAAAAATTCCTCATCTCCTTTCTCAGAAGAAGACCGTCTTCTTTCAGTGGGATGACTCTACAGCTCACTCAAAAGGAATGTCTTAAACCTCCTGTTTTTCCTCCTATTTGATCAGTTGGGGTTAAGTTCAGCTACCAGTAAGAGACAGCCAAATTAACAAAGCTTTAAAAGAAGTTTATTTCTTTTTACGTAAAAGTCTAGAGATAGGTTGTGTTCCACACACCTTCAGAGACCCAGCCTTTTCCATTGGATTACTCCATTGTCCCTTAAGTGCTATCCTTGACCTCATGGTCTAAGAAGCCTTCATATCCACATCTCAGGTAATAGAATACAGGAAGGGTCAAAGAAGAAAGGGGCAAAAGGTACGTATCTCTTGTCCTTTAAGGAAGATTACTTGAAACTACCACAACAATTTTTCCACTTATAACCCATCGATTAGAACTTAGTCCCATGGCCATATCTAGCTGCAGGGGAGGGAGGGACATGTTTTTATTTTGGATAGCTCCAAGTCCAATTTTTACTATGGAAGAAGGGAAGTGGATATTGAGGAACAAATGGCATATTCACCATGTTTACTATTTTATACACTGTCATTGAGGAGAATAAATTTTAATACAATTTTATGTCAGTTTTTATATAGGGTCCTTAGGATATTCTTAAGAACTTTGGTGAGGGTAGACTAAGATTAGGGGAAAAAAATAGAACTGACATGAGCTATGTGTCAGCATATTCACATAATCTCTCTTCTTTTTGAATTTCCATATTTCACTACAGAGTTTATTTTCTCCCTAATCACTACAGTTTCTTTATCATTTGGGCCAAAGGGACAGCTGACTAGCATTCATGTTTATGGAAGATTCTTATAGTCTTCAAGGGATCCTGGGCATAAAACCTAGGCTGATTAGAAAGTATCATTCTCAATACTTTTTATAATTCTGATGCTTATCTCACCTCCTTAGAAAGGTGAGGATGCCTACCTCACCTCCTGAATGCATCAGAATGTTAAAATATGAGTCACAAAATAATGAGAGGAAGATGAGTGTGGGAGCGGTTACGTAGAAAAAAAATGACAGAAATAGGGTGTTAATAAAAAAGTTTCCCT
>NW_012138080.1:4399584-4400525 GCF_000956105.1 Propithecus coquereli
GTCAAATATCTTTTTCTAAGCATTGCTTCCAACCTTTTTCATATTTGAAGTACATCCTTTATAGATGTACAGTTCAGTGTTGCTTTTGAAGTGCTTAGTCCACTTATGTTTAGTGTATTTATATGGTTGGATATAGGTTTAATATTTTGCTTTTTGTTTCTGTTTTTATTCCTGTTTATTCTTTCTGATCTCTTTTAACTTAATGAATTTTTTCAAGAATCTATTTTAATTTCTCTCTTGGCTTTTTAGCTACATCTTTTTTTAGGGTTGTGCTAGAGATTACAGTATACATTCTTAACTTTTCATAGTATACTTAGAATTAAAACAATGCCATTTTATGTAAAATATAAGAATTCTGTTTGTCTTGTTTATTATGTACTAGTTTTCATAGTTTTTATCTTAATGTAATAAACCCTGTATTTCAATATCACAATGTTTGTGTTAAGTAGTCATATACATTACCAATAAATTAAGAGAGCATAAAACATAGTCTTATATATTTAACCATATACTTATCACTTCTACTGATGTTGATTTCTTTCTGAAGATTTGTTTCTCTGTCTAGTTTTGTTTCCCGTCAGTTTGAAGGATTTCATTTAGCAGGTTGTTGTTAGCACTTGTCATTTAGTACTTGTTGTACAGGTATGTTGGCAGGGAGTTTCCTTAGTTTTTGCTTATCTGCAAATATCTTTATTTCATCTTGATTCTTGATGGATATTTTTGCTGCATGTGGAATTCTGTGTTGACAGTTGTTCTTTCAGAAATTTAAATATGTTGTTCCACTGTCTTCTGGCCTCCATAGTTTCCATTGTAAAATCTATTGTCCTATGTATTCTTCTGTGTATAATGTGCCATTTTCCTATGGCTGCTTTCAAGATTTTTACTGTATGTTTGCCTTTCAGTAGTTTGAATATGATGTGCCTTGGTGTGGGTTTCTTTGT
>NW_012138080.1:4403080-4405641 GCF_000956105.1 Propithecus coquereli
GTCTCTAATCTCATAGTTATTTCCAGAAATGACCTATAGAAACTCCCTACCTATACCTTTTTTCTACTACTGTGCTCTAGCTCTTAAGATGATCTTTGTTTAGCATTCAAATATCTGTGCTATAGATTGAGGGAGGAAAAAAGGGCAAAATATCTGCATGAAAGTGATTATGAAAACGCCTAATCTTCCAGGAAACAATGAGGGGAAATTTTTGACTATAGCTGCCTCACTTCTATAATGACTGATCAGGGGTGCAAATCAAGATCACATTTATACAGATTTGATAGGCTATTTGTTATTGTTAAAGTCCTAGGTTCAAGTTTCAATATCAGCTATAGAAAAAAGGATGGAACCTGGTCTTTATCAGTACTTAAAATTAGTCTCCTAAATGAAAAATCAGAATAAATCTTCTATTTGTGTAGCTTATTCAAGACATTTCCTATCTGTTTTCTCACTTGACCTTCTACATTCTTTTTTTTTTTTTTAGACAAGGTCTCACTCTTTATCACCCAGTGTGGAGTGCAGTGGTGTGGTCACAGCTCACTGTAACCTCAAACTCCTGGGCTCAAGTGATCCTCCTGCCTCAGCCTCCCGACTAGCTAGGACTATAGATGCGCACTACCATGCCCAGCTAGTTTGTTTCTTTTTTGTGGAGACAGGGCCTTGCTATATTGCCCATGCTGGTCTGGAACTTCCAGGCTCAAGCGATCCTCCTGCCTCTACCTCCCAAAGCACTGGGATTACAGGAATGAGCTACCATGCCTGGCCTGACCTTCAATAAGTTTTTGTTGTTAGGTATCATTTTCCCCAAGACCTGTGGAGTTATGTGACTTCAGGTGGTAGCGGAGAAAATGTAATATTGTTTTCTCACCCATTGCATAACAAGACAGATTAATAAGAGAAAAGCATATAAATTCATTTAATATAAGTTTTACTTGACATGGAGGCCTTCAGAAATGAAGATCCAAAGACCCAGGGGAAACTGTAATTTTTTACACCTAGGTTTGATGAAGAATGGACAGTTGTATAGACGAATGACTGGACAGAAAGAGGGTATGATCCATGTTAATAAACTGGAGGGAGCTTGGCAAGGCCTGTTTGTTAAGATTCTTCTTGGCCTCTCTGTGTAACATTCCTTCCCTCTGGGTATAGGGCCAGACACCTGTCACTTGAGGGTCTTTAAGAGAGGTCAGAGAGACCTTTCTGCTTCTAAGCTTTTCTCAGTTTCCTTCAGCTTAAAATACTCAGTATGCCAAGGTGTCATACTTTGAGATATTGTGTTCTGAGCCCTGGAAAGGTCATTGATGATAAGACTTTTATTTGAATTGATTTCTATTAACTTTTAGTCCCATTTTCTATTTATAGGATGCTGATTACCCTATTACATTCCAGTTAATGAAGAAACACACTGACCACAATGTAGGTACCAAATCAAAGCCATTCAGTTTGTGGTCTCAGTTAATTGAAAAAATATTAAACACATAGGTCAATATAATGGACTATAGCATCAAGAATTGGACCCACAGATCAATTCTGTGGATCTTATCAATTCTATGGTCAACTGATTTTCAACAAAGATGATTCAATGGAGAAAGGGTAGTCTTTTCAAGAAATTAGACTAGGACAATTAGACATCTGTCTGTGTGGGGAGAAATAAAGAACCTTGAGCTACACTTTGAATCACATAAAAAATTGACTCAAAATGGATCATAAAACTTTAAAACTTCTTCCAAATATTTTCTCCCAGTTTCTGACTTGTCTTTTCATTCTCTTAACAGTGTCTTTTGCTCTGCAAAAGAAGAAAACTTAGGAGAAAATTTTTGTGATTTGAGTTAGGCAAAGAATTCTTAGATATAACATCAAAAAACATGATCCATAAAAGAAAAAAATTAGTAAATAAAACTTCATCAGAATTAAAAACTTCTGGGCCGGCACAGTGGCTCACACCCGTAATCCCAGCAACTCTGGAGACTGAGGTGGCAGAATTGCTTGAGCCCAGGAGCTGAGACCAGTCTGGACAAAATAACGAGACCCTGTCTCTAAAAGTATAAGGAAAAAACTAGCTAGGCATGGTGGCATGCACCTGTAGTCCCAGCTACTCAGATGGCTGAGGCAGGAAGATCACTTGAGCCCAGGTATTTGAGGCTGTAACGAGTTATGATCATACCACTGCACTCTAGCCTAGGTGATAGAGGGAGACCCTGTCTCTACCAAAAAAATTAAAAAATATAAAAACTTCTGCTAGAATTAAAAGTGACCGCTGGAAGTTACTACAAGGATAGTGGTTACCTTTAAGGGTAAGTAAGATGGGAGAATGCACTAGGGAAGAGGCATACAGGGCTTCAAAGACAATGGTATTGTATTAATTCTTAGGCTAGGTGAAAAGATAATAAAGACCTTTTTGGAGAATGGGAATACCACCATCAATCAGTCCAACTTCATTAAATAGTTTTGTCCAGAGCCATAATATTTGGGATTTAGGAAAACTTGGCTTAGCATAACAAAATATTTTATATTCTGGCTCTATTTTTACTTTTTCTGATGTTGGCATCAAGTTTTAA
>NW_012138080.1:4405691-4407766 GCF_000956105.1 Propithecus coquereli
ATATATTTTTTAGTTTTAGAACATTGGTTTGATTATTTTATAGTTTTTATTCCTCTGCTGAGATTTCCTGTGTGTGTTCATTTCAAACACCTTTTTCTTTACATCTTTATGCGTAGTTATCATTGTAGTTTTATTTGCTAATTCCAACACCTTGGTAATTTCAAGTTTGGTCTCCAACCACTGTCTTTTCTTTTTGAATGCGTATCACATTTTCCTGTTTCTTCATATGTCTAATAATTGTGTATTGTATATTGGATATTTTGAATGATGCATTATAGATATTGTGAATTCTGTTACGATCCTCTGAGGAATATTGATTTGTTTGTTTGTGTTTGCGGCAATGGACTTGGCTGAGTCTAATACCAAACTCTCTCTCCTCTGCAGTGGATACCTGCTGAAACTTCTATTCAGAGATTTTAGCCTTATCTGGGCTTCTTAGAATCTGTCACATGTATGCAGAGTTTACTTGTGGGCCAAAAACTTCATTAGAGTTTATATGCAGAATGTAGATTTCTTCTCTATGGCAGTCATTTTTTAAAGTGTTTTCCCTTAGTTTCTGGCTGGTACAGTACCTTAAATGCAATCCTCTTGGTTCCTCAACTCAGGAAGACTTCAGATTACTACCTGAGTTTTAGCTGCCAACTCAGCACTCACTGAAGCCTGCCCTTGGCAAAAAAGCTGTTTAAAATTTTTAAAAGGTGGGGCAATAGACTTTCCTAGCCAGTGCCATTTCTACCTGTCAACTCTCCAGCAATTTTAGTCTGTTATTATTTTTCAGTGCGTTCAGGTAGTTTTTGTTCCTGTTGTTTTATTTTGTCTAGTTTTTATAATTCTTATTTGTAGGATGGTAGGTTAAATACAAGCTACTCCACCTTTATGTGAAAGTAGAACATTTTCTTTTGCCTTAAAAAAAAAGCCACCTATAACTGATCAACACTTAAGTGCACATATAGTAATAACATTCATCGGGTGTCAGGCAGATGGGATTGGGGATGAGGGGATGGGTATATACACATCTAATGGGTGCAGTGCGCACCATCTGGGAGATGGACACACTTGAAGCTCTGGCTCAGGTGGGGCAAGGGCAATACATGTAGCCTAAACATTTGTACCCCCGTAATATGCTGAAATAAAAAAAAAAAGCCACCTAAAGCTTTTTTTGGAGACGAGAATAGAGACAGATAACTTAAAGCAGTGCCTTAGAGTTCCTTTCCTTGGCTATTCTAGATACCAGGGACATAGATATTATTGATATTTTATATCCATTATTAAAGTTGGACATAAGGCTGGGCACGGTGGCTCATGCCTGTAATCCCAGCACTTCGGGAGGCCAAGACGAGAGGATTGCCTGAGGCCAGGAGTTTGAGACCAGTTTGAGTTACGAGAAGAGGAAAAAAACTAAGCTCAATGAAAAATAAAAAGCAGTCCTTAGTTGGAAATAGAGACTACTTCTTGAAGGAGGAAGGTAGAATAGTGTGCTAAGTGGTTACAGTCTCACTTTTCCAAAATGTATATATACACACACATTTGGACACTCTCTTAGTATCAGTAAGATTTATCTCTTTATACTTAGCTCAGTTTTTAAGACCTAAATTACTTGATTCTCTTCAAAGGTGAGCAGAAAATATATTGCAATTTATTTTTAGATTTTTTTTTTTTTGGTCCTTTGGAGCCTATGAATTTATGAGATTTGTTCTGGTTTTCAAACATTGCTTTGGTGGAGTGCTGTTTATAAAACATCTGCTGCTTGTACTATCGTGTCATCATCATTATTAGTAGTAAAATAATGCATTGCCCACCAATTGCACTTAATTTACAAGACAGAGTAACAAGCCCTAAAGACACACCTGTTTAACCAGCTGTTGTTGAGTAATGATGAAAGTATTAAACACATCACATCTGGACCATTCCTGGGTAATAAACTTACTCTAATTGAGATCAGCACTTTGAGTTGTTTTTGCATGCGCTTGTATAGATCTCCTCTAGATCTTTTTGTGTGTTGTGCCATGTGTTTATGAGGAAAAAAATCTCCAGATACTAGAACGTTTTAGAAACTGACAAATTTCATTTACATG
>NW_012138080.1:4410611-4416574 GCF_000956105.1 Propithecus coquereli
ATATTTGGGATTTAGGAAAACTTGGCTTAGCATAACAAAATATTTTATATTCTGGCTCTATTTTTACTTTTTCTGATGTTGGCATCAAGTTTTAAGATGACATTAACTCTATGTGTTTTAGGACTCTGTAGAACGAGGACGGATGCAGATATGGGAGATTTGAAGGTTTTTAGTGAGATAACCAAAATGAGTTAAGAATCTCATAGGAAACGATATGACAGAAGAGGAGGCTCTCACTGATTAAGGCCAGGTGCTTACTTTTACTTGAGAAGAAATAATTAGAGCTCAGACAGTATTAGGTGGGAGGTCAATTGAAGGGTAAAGAGTTGATGGGGGTGGTGGGGAGGGCAAGGATCTAAAGTTGAATGAAAACAAGTAATAATATATACTTCTGGGACCTGAAGGACAAATCCTCACTGGTTGTATTTCTTGGCTGGCAGGCTTGTGACAAGAAGTTTTCAAGAGAGAATCAATGTTAGTTTTCTATTTTGCTTTAAGAAAGAGATAATTTCCAAATTGACTTTATCTTCTCAATGTAACATTTGACATTTGCTTTGCTAACATTATTATTTGTGGCTTAGATACAGGCTGTTGAATTTATTTATTTATTTAGTTTGTTTGTTTTTTGAGACAGGGTCTTGCTCTGTTGCCCAGGCTAGAGTGCAGTGGCATCATCATAGCTTACTACAACCTCAAACTCCTGGACTCAAGCAATCCTCCTGCCTTGATCTCCTGAGTAGCTGGGATTACAGGTGTGTACCACTACACCAGCTAATTTTTTAACTTTTTGTAGAGACAGGGGGTTTCTCTGTGTTGCCCAGGCTGATCTAGAACTCCTGGCCTCAAGTGATTCTCCCATCTTGGCCTCCCAAAGTGGTAGGATTACAAGTGTGAGCCACTGTGCCCAGCTCTTGAATTTAGACTAATAAGCTAAATTGTTGGCTCCTGATTACTTCTAAGATTAGAGTTCTTTCTGGCATCAACAATTTAGATCTATCAAAATGTGTTAATAGTGGTAAATCTTAGAGGGTATGCTCTTGCAATACTGCAGTATTTCAATTCTTATGCTCATCATCCAGAGTTAGCACAGACCCCACATGTTAAAAAAGCACAGTTCCCAATGAGATTACCCTCACTTCAGATGCCTGTTGCAAGTTCCAGGGTCCTAGGCCATCTGCACTTCTGACCAACTTGCTATAAATCTGGGGGATTCCCACAACCCCCCGCAGGTTTGATAATTAGCTAGAACAACTCACAGAACTCAGGAAAGCACTATACAGTTGACCCTTGAACAACACAGGTTTGAAATGTGTGAGTCCATTTACACACAGATTTTTTTCTCAACCAAAAAAAGTCAAAATACAGTATTCATGGGCTATAAAACCCAAGTATGTGGAGGGCTGACTATACCTATGATTACAGTTTAATTATAAATTACACATATCAGGACCAGCCAAATAAATACACAGGACGAAGTCTTGAAGGGGTCCAAACACAGAGCTTCCATGCACTCTCCCCTTGGAATTAGGGCATGGCACTCTCCCATTACATCCATGTGTTCATCAACCAGGGAGCTCCACTGAGGCTCTGAGTCCAGAGTTTTTATTGGGGTTTCTTTACCTAGGCGTGATTGATTGAATTATTAGCCACATAACCGAACTCAATCTTCAGCCCTCCTTCTGTTCCTCTTAGCCATTAAGGCATAGATTGCAAACTGGTAGCTTACACATTTTAGCTGGCAGATGTTTTATTTAGTGTACACATACCTTTTTTATTTGAATTACATGTCAATGTCTTTAAAAACAAGGGAGTTCACATTAATGTGAACTTGCTGACTTCTCTTTTAAAAAAGTGAAAAATAAGGCTGGCAGCGGTGGTTCATGCCTGTAATCCCGGCACTTAGGAGGCCGAGGTAGGAGGATCGCTGGAGCCCAGAAGTTCGAGACCAGCCTGGGCAACATGGTGAGACTCTCATCTCTAAAAAAGAGAGTTCGAGGTTGCAGTGAGCTATGATCATGCCACTACACTCCAGCCTGAGCAACAGGGCAAGACCCCATCGCTTAAAAAAAAAACAAAAACCTGGGCCTGTGTTCCTGTGTAGCTATAAATGCCTGAAATGGAATAGTGAAGTCTCTCCTGTTTATCACAGTCCTTACCCCCACTTCCTTGCTCCTATCCTGCAATTTGATCTTTAAGGAATCTCTGAGTTTAAAAAAAAAAGCCTATCTATAATGTATCACCCTCTGGCTAGAGTCCCTTACTTGTGCTGTCTCAATTAACTCTGGATATGATCATACAAGGTAAACATTGTGACTCCCATTTTGTAGTTAAACAGAATGAATCTGGATAAGTGAGTTTCCCAAATGAATTTCCCAAGGCTTCATAATTCATGGAAGAACTAGAATTCACGTCTCATTGCTGGTCATAGTTCTGCTCACTTAGCCCCAGACATCTGGCTCCCAGTTCATTCTGAGAGCTGCAGCTCACAATTCAGATACTAACAACACACGTTGAAGTATATATCACAACTTCTTGCTCAGTGTTGTAGCTCAATAAATGCCAATTGAAATAAAAATTAAGAAAATTTATTGACATCTGGTTTGTATGAACCATGTTGACACATGGCAATATAATGATTTGGAAATCCTAGAGAAAGTTGTTTTCCAGCTGAGTTGCTGGAATATCCCAGAGTCTGAGACCACTGTGGCTGTCAGGTCCTTAGACCTTTTTCTTTAAATTCTTTTTTTTTGCCCACCTAGTCTGCACAGACTTTTTCTTTGAATTTTATAGGGGGAGAATATGATAAAGGGAAGGGAAAAGACCCTGCTGTTGTAATATCCCCTTCCCACTGTCTCGGCCACTCAGGCTGCATTTGGGAGCTGTGCAATGGATTTGCCTTCTCCCATTCTCTCTGACTCTGTGGTCTAAACTCTCATCCTTTCCTCTACCGGTCAGTAATTTGCTGAACACTTATACTATGTCCAAAACACTGTGTAAATGCAATAATGAATCAGACACCTCTGGAGTAAAAGAACTATGATGTACATAACTGTAGTCTTTGTGAAGAAAGGATGGTTGCCAGGAAAGTGGACAGATAAAGTGCTGAGAGGGACCAAGCTGAGGCAAGAGGGTGTGGGGTTGGCGTCTGAGAGGGATGCATAAAAGAGGATATCTTTGGCCCAAATGTTGAAGAATGGGTAGATTTGAGACAACAGAGATGATAGAGAGGTCATTTCAAGGTGAAAGAGTAGTGAGAACAAAGCAAAGAAACCAGAAAGTAAGGGCACATACCAAGAAAAGCAAGTGGGTTGTTGACTATATCAAGAGTATTTGAAGGGAATAAGATTGAGGTAATTTAGCAGAGTCAGATGGAAGTTGGACTGGTTGGAGTTGATCTGAAAAGCCATGTAGAAGATTAAGTGAGGAAGTGAAATAATTATAGGTATCTTTTAGAGAGCTAATCTGTTTATAGTAAGTAATTTGTAAGTATTGGAGTGGAAGCTAACAGTGGGAGCCTCTGTAGGAGATTAATGCAGTAGTCCAAGTGGTAGAAGGTGAAGACCTATAGTTAGATAGTGGTTGTGACAGTGGAGAGAAAAAAATAAGATTGTGATGATTTAAGTGTTTGGGGATAATACCCTGTCACTTTCTTGAACACGGACTATACGTCTTACTCCTGTTTCTATCCCTATATACTTGAGCATAGTGCTTATGAACAGAGTGGGTGTTCCATAAATGTTTGTTGGTTTCAGTTGGATTTATTTGGGCAGGAATGAAAGATTTCACGACTAACTGAATGTAACCACAAGGAAGAGGAAGACGTCAAAGAGAACCATGGGATTGAGGTTGGTGACTAGGATATTGATCCTCTTTGGGGAAATAGGAAACACAAGAGTAAGGAGCAAGTTTGCAAGTGAAGATGGCTAATATATTTTATTTTGTTTTGTTTCGTTTTTTTGGCTAATATATTTTGAACTTTTTCTGTGTTCCAGGCACTGTGCTCAGGTTACATACATTATCTTATTTAGAGGTCACCATAAGCCTTTGCTGAAGGAACTACTCTTATTTGCATTTTACAAAGGAGGAAACAGGTTCAGAGAATTTAAGTAATTTACCCGTCATCTCACAGCTAATGCAGTGATAGAACTAGGATTTCAACCCAGGACTATGTAGTGCCAGAGCTCCTTTTTTCAGATATGTTAGGTTTAAGACACTAGGAGGATGGCTTTGTGGCCAAGTCTAGCATATAGTTGGAAATATAGGAACTGTGATCAGGAGATAAGTTAGGGTCTAAATTATTAATCTAAAAGTAATCTGCAGAGAAAGTTGATTGTCATAGTGATGTGTTAGTTTGCATTTGCCCGGGAGAGGGTATAAGTAAGATAAGATCCAAAGCCTGAAAGTTGAGTAACATCTGTTTACTGAATGAGAGGAAGAAGTAAAGGTCCTTTTTACCTTTGGAGAATAAAAATAATTTTGCATTTATTATTCGTTAAGGGTAATTGTTATTAGGCAAGTTGAGTATCATGTTTAAATGCTATCTCATGATACATATTTAATTTGGTTTAAGATAGGGAAAAACATTACTCATTGTTTATAATAAAAATACAAATTAATTTTATTTTGTTAAATATACTTGTTAGAGTTAATATTATAAAAGGAGAGAATAGTGAGTTTTAAATACAGAGACAACCTCAGGGTTAACCAAATCAATCCCCCTTTTCTATTTTGAGAAGCGACTGATGGAAGGTAAAACCTCAGTTGAAGGTATTTTTGTCTCAAATGGGGATTTTCTAGAGTCTGCCTACCAAGCAGAGTTGACATTGTTATACACGTCACAGGCAACTTGCATAGCCTCCCGCACATAGCTCAGTGGTTGTATTTTACTTCATTTATGGACAGCATCTATTTACATTTTGCTCTTCTCTAGGAATCTGCAAATTCCAGAACATGGACCTAGTCTTATTTCTTTTGTGTTTTTAGTGGGTAGCACAGTGAGTGGACGTGGTAGGTGCTCAGAAAAAAACCACTTTTCCTTCAGACTGCATTCCTGGAGTCATCACTTAAAAAGAGATTTTTCCTATACACTGATAATCAGTATAAAAAAATAAACAGGTCTACGGAAAACCTCCTTCAGAATAAACAGAATACAGAATAAACAAATTAAATTAATTTAAATTAAATTAAATTAAAAAAGAGATCTTTCCAAGGCAAAGGCAAAATTCCCTCTGCTAATGCCTCTGTCAGACAGCAATAGAAAAAAATTGAGTGAACTGGAAATTCACTGAGAACTCACACATAGGGCTTTTATGCTGCATTTAAATAAATAGGATGTGGTAGAATGTGAAGCATTGAAAAGTAATATCTTTGAGTACAATCCTTCTAGATGTTCTAAAGTAAACAGTCCAGAGAGTTCTATTTCCTGGGAAATGTAAATAGTTGTGCACCTCAGATTTTCTTCTGCTGGACTAGCTGGCATTTGGTGTGATCCTCTGGTACCTACCTATGGTATAAATCATATAAAGAATATGCTTCCAAAGAATGTCCACAAAAAATGTCAAGGTGAAGATGAAGACTAGCCCTGTGCCTGCCTTATTCACTGCACTATCCCTAGTACCCAGTAGAGTTGGCTGAAGATAAGTATGCTTTGAGTGAGGGGTTAACCTGTACACTTGGTGTTTGTTAATTGGTTCCTGAGATGTACATTGGGTCATGTTGGGGGCAGAGGAGAAGAGCTAGTGAGAAATACAAAAATATGCAAAAGTTTATTATCTTTTTTAAGATATCCCCCAGTTCTACCAATGGTAGTATTCTTTCACATCATTTTTCTTGCAAATACAAACATAATTACACTTACTGGGGTTTTGGGGAATGGTTGGATGTTTTTACCAAAATTGAATTATATTTTACATATTACTCAAGTAAGTTGCTTTACCACTAAATAGATCATGGACAACTCTCCA
>NW_012138080.1:4417261-4439359 GCF_000956105.1 Propithecus coquereli
GGGAGGCTGAGGCAGGAGGATTGCTTGAGCCCAGGAGTTTGAGGTTGCTGTGAGCTAGGATGACGCCACAGCACTCTAGCCCAGGCAACACAGTGAGACTCTGTCTCAAAAAAAAAACAAAAAAAAACTTAACAAGTAATAGCCTACTATTGACTAGAAGGAAGCCTTACCAATAACATAAACAGTCCATACATATTTAATATCTTATATGTATTATATGCTATATTCTTACAATAAAGTGAGCTAGAGAAAATATTATTAAGAAAATCATAAGGAAGAGAACATATATTTACTATTCATTAAATGGAAGTAGATCATTGTAAAGTTCCTCATCCTCGTCATATTCTCGTTGAGTAGGCTGAGGAGGAAGAGAAAGAGGAGGGTTAGTTTTGCTGTTTCAAAGGTGGCACAGGCAGAAGAAAATCCACATATAAGTAGACCCACACAGTTCAAACCCATGCTGTTCAAGGGTCGGCTATATTTGCTTTTATGACATCTCAAAAAGCCTCATTTGATCTTTTTTGCAATTAAGTAAAAATATGCCACCATGAGTGGTTTTCTGTTCTCTGCATGGGAACCATTGTTTTTATAATGTTTTGTCTTACTAGTGTTCTTATAAATGCTCTATATAGGCTCTATAATTGTTATAACTGGCCTTCATCTAGATTAGACAAGTCAAGACTTATATTTAAAGGGTCTTTTTTTTTGGTAGGCTTTTCCAAGCACAGACTTTAAGGAAACCTGAGCAGGAGAAATGACATCAGAGTAATTCCACTAATCATTGATAATTAGGGCCTTTCATCTGTGCAGTTAAAAGAGCTATGAGAACATTATCTCATAATTCTCAAATGGCCCTCTGAAGTGGGCAGGCAGATACTATTACCCTAATTTATAGAAGTTTGTGGTCTTTAAGAGGTTAGAAATCTCCTTCACATAGAGTTAAAAGCAAAAGTAGGGATGAATTTTAAAAATTGTTTCTTAATCTTTCTAGACTACTACAATTGGTCTTTTTAGAACTATAAGGATTATTATAGTTTTGAATTTTTTCTAATCGAAAGATAAAAACATGAAATGAAAATTTCCCTTCGGTTCTGGTTAGTGCATTTCATGCTCAACTAAACATTTCTAGTGAGTGCTTAATAAATACTTAATGATGATGGTCCCTCTTATCAAAAATATTTAAGACTTTACAAAGAAAAATGGACACACTGTCATTTATTATTTATCACCTAAATATCCTCATGAATAGTACTTTGTTCTTAAATGTTCCCCAGAGCTAGACAATGTACCTAGCATACAAAACCTATTTTGGGTACAGATTATTTTATTCTTAACTTTTAGATGAAGAGACATTTTCTGCAGTAAAACAGCAATCTAATATTGGAACAATTTCTGAATAATGTTCTACAAATAGCAAAATGTATTTTTTAAGTTGTAACAAAATTATCAAAATTTGATAACGGTTGTCAGTCTTTCTAAGATTCTTCATAATTTTTGTTCAAGTATGCTCAAGTTCTAATGAGTTGGAGGTAGAGTCCATCAGGACCATGGCTGCTTCAGGAGCCATTAAAGAAAGGGCTGAATGCAAATACAGGGTAGATAACAAATCCTCATACTGTAAACCTGTACTTGGCCTTGGCATACTTGTAGAAAAACAGGACCCAATGTTATTTTCAAACACCATTCTCAGATAAGGATATTTTCCTTACTATCCTATCCTGCTGATTATAAATTTATTAAAAATCTTGATAAATTTCATAAAAATGCCTATGGATATATCTGCCATATTCTTAGTAGGAGTTAATATCTATGTTTTATAACAAGAAATTGGAGACCCTTTGTCTTACTCTCAAAATTTATTAAAAAGTAGTCTGTACTCACTGTCTCTACTGTTTCACTTCCTGCATACACCTG
This sequence comes from Propithecus coquereli, assembly GCF_000956105.1. Taxonomy (NCBI): domain Eukaryota; kingdom Metazoa; phylum Chordata; class Mammalia; order Primates; family Indriidae; genus Propithecus; species Propithecus coquereli. The sequence goes on from NW_012138080.1 coordinate 4,419,176, forward strand.
AGTCTTACTGGTAACCATCTTCTTCCTCCCACTGTTTTTCTTAATCTGTTCTGGCAAAAGTCACCAGTAACTTTTTAACTACCAGATTCAGCATCATCATCTTATTTCTTATTCCAGTTCACTTGCCGTATTTGATACTTTGACCTCTCGCTGTTCTCTTTACTTTTTTGTTATTGCTCTCTCCTGTTTTGCTTTCTTTCCGTCCCCTTCGTTGTTGTCTTCCTCGGTATTTCGCTACTTGTCCTATAAATACCCCAGCTTTCTCTTTTCTTTATGCTTTCACTTGAAAATCACATCCACTCTCCACCCCCTACTATCTTCACGCTCAGTTCATTGTGAGCTGCTTCCAAATCTATGTCTTTAGCTCTCCCTTTTTCTTAAAAACTCAGATCCACTTTTCTTAACTGCTTGGTAAGCACTGCTGTATAAATATACTGTAGGTACTTCCAACTCAATATGTCTTACTGTTACTTCAAATATGTTTCTTCCCCTTGTTTCCTGTTTTAGTTAATGGCATTGCAATCATACTCATAACCCAGGCTGAAAATATAAGTGATCTTTATTACTTTTTTTCTCCCTTATCTCCAGTCCATTTGGTTACCTACTCCTGTGTGCCTACAATATTTTGTATACCCATCCATTCATTTACTCCCTTGGCCACTGTGCGAGATCAGGTCATCTTCTCCTGATTTCTAACTATTTACCTCTAGTCCTTCGCATTGCTTCCTGAAATATACACCTGATCATTTGATTCCCCTTGAATGGCTTCTCTGGGCTGCTTTTATTGACAACATCCCTGACACCAAATGTGTGGGTTCCCCCACCCCAAACACAAACCAATTCTCTTAACCCTCTGGACACCAGCCGGGTGTTCTACAATTAAATTCTGACACTACTCAGCGTTAGTGCAGACCCCACAAGTCTCACTTGTGAGCTCAGTCCCACACAAGATTGCCCCCACTTCAAATACTAGGCGAAAGTATTGGGACCCAAGGTTACCCAAACTGTGTCTGGCTACAAATTGGGTATTCTTACAACCCTCTCTCCAGGTTCCATTATTTGCTAGAATGGCTCACAGGACTAAGGAAAGTGCTTTACTTACTATTACTGATTTTTTTATAAAGGATACAACTCAGAACAACTAAATGGAAGAGATGTGTAGGGCAAGATATGGGGTGAGGAATGCAAAGCTTTTATGCCCTTTTCAGGCACACCACCCTTCCAGCAGGTCTATGTGTTCATCAACTTGGAAGCTTTCTGAACCCTGTGGTTAATGGTTTTTATGGAGACTCTATTATGTAGGCATGATTGATTAAATCATTGACCACTGGTGATTAGCTCAATCTCCAGCCCCTCTCCTCTCCTCAGAGGTCAGCAGGTAGGAGTGAAATTTCCAACCCTCTAACCCTGCCTTGGTCTTTCCCATGACCAGCACCATTTTGAAGCTATTTAGGGGGCTCCAGCCACCATTCATCTCATTAGCATACAAAATGACACTCTTATCACTAGAGATTCCAAGGGTTTTAAGAGCTGTGCACCAGCAACCATGAACAAAGACCAAGTATTAGTATTTATTTCCTATTAAATCGTGGCTTCCTATCACCTGAAGTATGAAGTTCTAATGCCTCATGACATCTCACCTTGACTGTATCCCACCTTGACTCTCTTTCCATGAGATCAGATTTTTAAAATTTATACACGATCTGCATTATTTTTATATTTTTGCTATTTCCTCTACTCCAAAGTATTCCTTCTTCTATTTCTTTCTATAAAAATCCTAGTACAGATACTGTTTTCTTCATGAAACTCTAATTCCTCCAGAGTTAATATTCCCCTGATATATGCACTCAAAATACCTGGACTAAACATTTTCTATTATATCTTTGACCTTTCACTTCAAATTATAGTCTATTGTGTATATATCTCTCTCTCCATGCTATTATGAGTTTATTTTGGGTATAAGCTGTATATAGAACACAGCCACACTAAGCATGTAGTACTCTTTGCTTTCAACTTTTAGTTAAATTCTATAATTCATTGAGCAGACCAATTGAGCAATTTCAAGAATTGTTTCATCTTCATATTATCCCTAAAAAAATGACTAGAAAGAATAATTTTGCTTCACAGATGGTAAAAGCACAGGAAAAAGTTACTGCTTTGTACTTGTTCCTGAAATCAGCAATGTAAACAGAAATGGAATCTTCTATCATCTATAGTAAACTATTCCAATAATGAAAATTTTAATGTTGTATGTGTTCCATCTGTATTCTTTTTGATGAAGGTTGTTGTAGGACTGTAATATGGGCTGGCAGCGTTCAAAACATCCCGTAGTTTATTCCATTCTTACATCCTCATGAACCATTCAGTCATCATTTAGAAGTGCCTGCTGTGTGCCATGCACAATTCTAGGTGCTACAATACAACTGTAAACAAAATAAAGTCTGTCTTCTAGGTTCAGAAAATAGTCATGTAAAGAAAGAAAATATATATAACATGGTAGTTGATTGAGGTGTAAAAAATGCTGAGAAAATACAGAGAAAATCTGTATATGATTGTCAGAATCTGGGCTAAATTGTTTGCCACCAGTTTAAATTTCTATTGAAATCCTTGCTTGTCTATCACCTTCCTTGCCTATGCTAATTTTATTTTGGTTTTGTATTTTGGGTTTCAGATTACATAGTGATATATAAATATTAAACCTAAATAGAATTTATTAAACTTAAATATGATTTATTGAAATAAATGTGTATTCATGCTAAATAATATATAAGTTCTTAGAAAAATTATATGAACATCAAATCTCTGACATTTTAATTTTTCAGCTTTCGGGGATTATATTTAAAAGAACTATGAGATCTTTTAGAAAATGAACAGTCATTTTTTATTTGAGTGAAACTAAGTCTTTATATATGGTAGTTCGCTTGGATCAAGAGGTGCCTATATGCCATTTTTAGTCAGATGATCAATTTGTTTCTGTCGGTACCGGTTAATCTTATACATTTGCTAATCTTAAATGGCCATCACTTGTACTTGGCTTTAAACATTCTCTGTGCTCTGCCTAGGGTTACTTTATTTTCTGCTCTTCCTGAGCTATAGCAAAAAATATCTATCATTGCCTGCCCTACTCTGTCAACTGACCTAAGAGAAGCTACTTTTTCTGTATCCTTGCTGTGTGACTAGTAGACCATGCCAGTTTTTCAACCCTACCCACTGGCCAAGCTAATTAGATCAGAGGAAACCCTGAATAAGGGTGGCCCATCCATAGGCTAAACAGGTATTTTATGGTCTGGTGTGATGGGCTTTGCTAAGGCAGAGATAATAGGGGTTTTTTTTTGTTTGTTTTTGTTTTTTTATAAAGACAAAGTCTTGCTCTGTTGCCCAAGCTATAGTGCAGTGCATTGGGGCAGGGAAGGGGGGGTGCATCATCATAGCTCACTGCAACCTCAAACTCCTGGGCTCAGATGATCTTCCTGTCTCAGCCTCACAAGTAGCTAAGACCACAGGTATGCCACCACGTTCGGCTAATCTTTTTATTTTTTGTAGAGATGGGGTCTCACTCAGGCTGGTCTCGAACTCCTGGGCTCAAGGGATCCTCTTGCCTCAGCCTCCCATAGTACTAGGAGGCAGGCTTACAGGCGTGAGCCACTGCACCTGGCCAGAAACAACAGTTATTGAGTGACATAGATTCTTCTCAGGATTTTCAACTTACTGATGTAGAGAAGCTGCTGGATGGTAATGAGCAGTCTGAGAGGTCACATAGCGCTTGGGTTAGGGTAGTGATTATTAGCCATCTGTATGCTACAGAAGTTTTCTGAAAGGGAGAAAAGAAAAGAATTGGTAAGCAGAAGTAGAGACTGTGTGTGGGAAGTGTACATCCATGGATGTGAGAGTTTGTATGTGAGAGAGAACGACACCTGCCTGCCAGAGACTAGCAGCAGTTCCTGGTGATTTCCTAGGCCCCACGACGCCTAGACTGGCCCCCTCACTAACCTGCAGACCTACCATGCTCATTCCCAACTCTGCATTTGCTTAAGTTGGTCTCCGTACTTTCTGATCTTTCTCACACTTCAAGCTATCCTGAATATTACCACCAGGTTTATGTTCTTTAAAATTCATTGAATTTTAGGGTCATGTTATTTACCTGGCCAAAATTCACTAATAGTTCCCTCATTGCCTTATAATAAAGTTTAAATTCTTTTGCAATGGGTATATGGCCTTTTTCAACTCTGTCCTCTAGGATGTTTTCTCTAAAAGAGCAAAGTTCATTGAGTTTGGTATTTTAGTGTCACAGGTCATGGTGAAAGTCAGTAGCTCTGTTCTCCTGGCTGTTTGTCTCCTGGGATTTTACTGACAGTATCAACTGGACTGGTCACCACAGAATCATTTGTTGTACAAGAAAACAGAAATGGCAGGTGGGCGCGGTAGCTCATGTCTATAATCCTAGCACTCTGGGAGGCCGAGGTGGAAGGATTGCTTGAGCTCAAGAGTTTGAGACCAGCCTGAGCAAGAGCGAGACCCCATCTCTACTAAAAATAGAAAAATTAGCTATGTGTGGTGGCCGGCACCTATATTCCCAGCCACTTGGTAGGCTGAGGCAGGAGGATCACTTGAGCCAGGAGTTTGAGGTTGCTGTGAGCTATGATGACGCCACTGCACTCTACCCGGGGTGACAGAGCAAGACTCTTGTCTCTCACAAAAAAGAAAGAAAACAAAAATGGCTCTGACGTTGAAACATGAGCTGCTGGAAGCATGTTTCCATGTGGTGAATATGGATGGTGGTGCATTCTGGGGCTTTTGTACCTAAAGACTTATGAAGCCGGCCTTCCTCACTCAGCTTCTTGCCAACTGACAGGCAGTCTGATGAGAGCTCTGCCTGAACCTGACAATGTGCCAAACTGTCCGGTGGCCTTTTCTTTGGGTTTTAAATTCTAAATGTTTTTATTGATCAGAATGAAATAGCCCTTTAGAGATCATTTAATTTTTGCTTTGAAAGCCTTGACCACCACATTGCCAACAGGGTTGACTTACAGTATGGTTAGTTAAACTGGCATTCATTTGGGAATTTTTCAGAACTCTTAGGTTTAATATGTCAGCATTCAGCCTTATCTTCTTTTTTGAAAAAATGCAAAGAACAGTTACATATAATCCTTGACAAGGTATGAAATATAATGAACCCCTTCCTTAGAATGGCTCTCCATTATCTATAGACTATCCTTTAAAGGTTACCTATAAAAATCTTAACTCTATAATTCAATGTCTTTCACAATTTTTTTCCCATTTTTGCCCTACTCCTTCTCTAAAAGAATCCTATCTTTCAGCAAAATGAGTCTATTCATTCCTCTTCCTCCCCACAACATGCCAGACATAGTTCTATCTCAGTAGCTTTGTGCATCATGTCTGTCCAGTCTGAAATGTCCTCTCTGCCATCACTAGTTTGTAAGGCCCAGCTTAATATTTACTTCCCCATATCAGAATAATGGTAAATTATATATTGGCATCAATAAATACTTTTAAAATAAATAACGTATCCTTCAGTACCAGAAGAAATCTGCACTATGGATTTTGCAGGGGAGGAAAAAACTTTTCCTCTACCCTCCTAGTTTCAGTGGCTGGGCCCTGCAAATTAAACTAACAGAAGACAGACTAACAGGAGAAACAGTTTGTTACATATGCATATGGAGGCCTTTATAGAAAAGAAGTGAAGACCCAAAGAAGTAGTTAGGTCTGAGATCTTAACATACCATTTTTAATAAAGAGTGATAAATTGTAGAAATGTGACAAGACAAAGAAAGAGGGGTTTGAGGCCAGGTGCCATGGCTCACTCCTGTAATCGTACCACTTTGGAAGGCTGAGGTGGGAGGATCACTTGAGCCCAGGACTTTGAAACCAGCCTGAGCAACATAGCAAGACCCAGTCTCTACAAAAAAAAAAATTAGCTGGGTGTGGTGGGGTGTGCCTGTACTCTTAGCTACTTGGGAGGCTGAGGCAGGTGGACAGTAGATAGTTTGAGCCCAGGAGTTTGAGGTTACAGTGAGCTATGATGATGCCACTGCACTCTAGCCTGGGCAACAGAGACCCTGTCTCAAAAAAATAAAAGAGGAATGGCCAGGCGCGGTGGCTCACGCCTGTAATCCTAGCTCTCTGGGAGGCCGAGGCGGGCGGATTGTTTGAGCTCAGGAGTTCGAAACCAGCCTGGGCAAGAGCGAGACCCCGTCTCTACTAAAAATAGAAAAATTAGCTGGGCATGGTGGTGCATGCCTGTAGTCCCAGCTACTTGGGAGGCTGAGGCAGAAGGATTGCTTGAGCCCAGGAGTTTGAGGTTGCTGTGAGCTAGGATGACGCCATGGCACTCTAGCCAGGGCAACACAGTGAGACTCTGTCTCAAAAAAAATAAAAAATAAAAAATAAATAAAAGAGGGTTTGAACTTTCTAGGGGTGGTAAATTGTGGGAAGGTAAACATTTGGGAGAGACTGATAGAAAATAAGGGTCATTTTAATAAGATTTATTATACAGATTTCTCTCATGCCATCTCTGGGCTAAAGAATCCAGAGTCATCTCAGGTGCTTAAGAGTCATTTTGCCCTTCTTTGTATGAAATGTATGAAATCTCCCTTTCACAAAGGGAGATTTATACTCTGCTTTTAGGCAAATGGGAGAGGGTAGAGAGTTATTCTGTGCTGTTTCTCAGGTACCTTCTATTCAAAATAATCTTTTTGCGAAAGTGGCATATTTTGGAGTGTCATGCTGTGATCTCTTTCAATTTATGGTAGATCCAGATGACTATGAGTATTTTGCAAATAAAATTTTGAGGGTATCACAAAAATGTAGTTTCTGGAATCTTCTGAAATAAAGATCTGGCAACCCTGGGTCCACTTTTCTACAAATAGCAAGTTAGAGCTGAGAAATGACGATCCCTTTAGATCAGTGAGTGGTCCCCAACCTTTTTGGCACCAGGGACCAGTTTCATGGAAGATAATTTTTCCATGGACAGGGCAGGGGAGGATGGTTAGGGGATGATTCAAGCACATTACATTTATTGTACAGTCAAACCACTCTGCTAATGATAACCTGTATTTGCAGCCACTCCCCAGAGCTAGCATTACTGCCTCAGCTCCACCTCAGATCATCGGGCACTAGATTCTCATAAAGAGTGTGCAACCTAGATCCCTCATATGCACCATTTACAGTAGGGTTTGTGCTCCTATGAGATTCTAATGCCTCTGTTGATCTGACAGGAGATGGAGCTCAGGCCATGACGCTAGCGATGGGGAGCAGCTGTAAATACAAATGAAGCTTTGCTTGCTCACCTGCTGCTCACCTCCTGCTGTGTGGGTTGGTTCCCAACAGGCCACGGACTGGTACTGGTCTGAGGCCCGGAGGTTGGGACTGCAGCTTTAGATGATACCTGTACTCACCATTTCAGTCCCAGTACTCCTCACTCTCTCCCCATATTGCCCTAGCTGGCTTTAACTCTCTGATTGGCCCTTCTGCCACACAAACCATTGAATTTAAGATGGTGGTGATAAGGATACCCAGGAAAACAAAAGGACAGTATTCCAAGAAGAAGAGAGATTATAAGATGCTTGATAGGTAATGACTTAATAGCTAAGAGAGATGACTTCATACTTACTTTCTACCTCCTAATTGAAGATACTCAGCAAGAATAACTCATAAAGTAAGGACATTTAATCACGGGGCAGTAGACCAAGAAATGAAATACCTTTCAGAAAATAATTTTCTAATCTGGCTCAGTGAGGTTGAGGGTAATCACTAAACAGCACTCTGTAAGGTCTGACATCACTTTTGGGATCCATTTCCTCCAAAGGGTGAGCACTTTGGGACAAAAAAATGGAAGTGAAGGTTTCAAAACAGCTAATATAGAGGAGCAGTGACTCATTTTGGTCTTAAATGTAGTTACTCCTGTCTCTTCTCATTTAAGTCTTCTTATAAACAGTTTGATTAGGCAGTTATAGTTAGCATTTGTCCAATGTTTTAAACATTTTCAAATTCTTTTATTTTATTGCCTCATTAAAACCTAAAAACCTTATGAAGTAAGATAGAATAGATGAATAAAGTCAGGCTCCAAGAGTTTTAAGTGAATTACCTGAGTTCCTGTGAACATTAAGTAATAGAATTGGAAATAGATCCTACATCTTCTGATTTCTGGTTTTGTGCTCTATAATTTTATACTGTCTGGGTCTTCATTATCTCCCTACAAATGGTGTCTCCTGCTTTTGTGTGTTGCTAAAGGACGGAGGCAATGACGCTAACCCTAGCAACCAGACAGAAATGTGAGAATTGAATTTCTGAATTGGGTCAGTCTCTACAATTCATTCAGCCTTCTTTACCCCCTAGAATAAACTACCTGGGAGGTGGTTAACAGTTTTCTCCTGACATCAGACGTATTGAACTACATGATGTATTGAAACTGCTTTTTAAGTTATTTTAATTTATTGTATCTTTTTTCCCCATTACAACGGGAGCTCCTCAAGGGCACTCTTGTTTAAAGCTGAATCCCCATTATTTACTACAACTATACCTAGCAAATATAAAACACTCAATTAATATTTTATGCCTAAATTCACTGATTTAGGGTTTTGTGATACTTGCATTGAGTACTGGCTGTGCCAAATCGAATGCTGGTTACTTTTCCGAAGTTCACTTTCTCCTTTAGGTCTGACAGGAATGAGGAATGATCAGTCCTGTGAGGGAGTGTGGACATTGACCTGAGCTACTTGGAATTGAAACAATTATGTTTACATCGTTAAAGTTCTGTTAGGTGGCAAATAGGTTTGTTTATCTTTATACACCTTTTCTCTCAATACTGCTTGTACTATAACCTTTTGTAGCATAGGGAAGGAAAAATAATTTTCTCTTCCATCCTTCATGAGTTCTTATGTGGGACACCTGGTAAAAAAAAGACAGATTAACAAAAGAAAATCAAACACAAGTTGAATAACATGTATATTTCATATATATATGTAACACATATACGTAACATATATATATATTAATATATATGAGAGAACCCAGAGAAATGAGTAAATCTCTAAAGTAGATCTCAAAGGTAAAGTTTAAATTTCAAGCTTTAATACCATCATTCTCTGAAACAAAGGAAGAAGGGTATGGAGAAAGGCTCAGCTAAGATGGCCAGGAAAAGGATTATTAAACTGAGAAAATAAAAAAACTTTTATCTGAGGAAGGTGAGTCCTTTTAAATTATCAGGCCAAGTGGAGACATCAAAATGAGACAGCAATCACATCTTATTCCCACCTTCGAGCTATGTATTCATCTCTTGAAACTGCTTACTATTGCCACAAGCAGCTATAAATTAACCTAATAGTTCTGCATTCATTGGACACTATAACCCCTACCCGGTAGCTTAACAATGTATAACCATCATACTGAAGCATTTGGCTTAAACAAACAAAAAGTATAACCAATCACAAATCAACATTATTCCTGTAAACCAAGGAGAATTCCTAACAGACAGCTTTGTATCAGCCCACTCTATGACCCTCTATTTTTGCCTTTAAAACCTGCCTGTAGCAAAGGCCAAATGGAGCTCATATTCAAGGTTACTTGGGTTTGAGTCTTCCGGGCAGCTGTCCTTACTTTGGCTCAAGTGTACGCTTTAAATTGTGTACGCTTTAAATTATATTTTGTGCCTCAGCCTCTTGCTTTTTAGGTTGACAAAACAAACATAAGGTTTGTGAATGCAGATTTAAGTCTATGCCTTCTCTGTTGATTAGGAGTCTCTAGTGATTTAGTCATCTTTATCTTTCTGCTGCAGAGAGGCAGACACCCTTATAAGTGGAGATTTCCTTTATAGATAGAATTTCTCTTACAAAAGGGTAACTTTTCAGGGCTTCTTATGTGTCTACAGTTTCTCAAAATAATCCTTTTTGAAACAGGCATATTTTGGGGTGGGAAGTCCTGAGCTCTCAGGGGTGGAAAAGATACAATACCTTTCCTAACCCATCACAAGGGTCGCAGCCAGCTCTCCAATAATAAAGACAAGTCAATGAGAGAAAAGCGTTAACAAATTTATTTCATCAAAGTTTTATGTGACACAGAAGCCCTCAGAATGAATAGTCTAAGACCTAGGGAAAATTGTTTTTATGCTTAGGTTCTGACAACCCAAAATAAGTGACTGAGGCAAAGATCTCAATCAATGGAGGTTTATTAAGCCAAAGTTTGGGGACACATGCAGGAAAAGCACAAACCACAAAAGCATCTGTGACCTGTGCTCTCCAAAAAGGGATTGGGGAACTCAATATTAAAGGGAGAGGGATACAGAAAGAAAAAGGAAGAAGTAGTGGGCAGTGAGGCAATGGTTACATTTTTATGAGGCTCTAATTAGTGCTCAGCATATCTACATTTTACATAAGATAATGTTTGAAGAGAAAAAAGGAGTAAAGGAAGAATCAATTATGCAGATATCCCTGGGTAGGTGAAAGAATGATCCATTTCATCCTGTCTCTGTTCTGCACCTGGGAAGATAAGTGTGGAATCAAGCTTATCAATGTGGAATCAGACAGATTTTAGTTTTAGGAGCTAGGCTTAGATTACAGACCTAAAGCTACAATTGGCATGTCCTTATTTATGGTGGGCCAGCAAAGCATTTACTTATGAATGACATAAGGGACAGCCTTTTTTCCTTTCCTTGGGGATCTGGCCCAGGCATAATGTTAGTAACAACTATTCATTTGGAAAGGGGTATTGCATGACTCAGCATCCAGGCTTGGCCTTGCCTTTTGCATAAGGAGTTTGGAGGGTGATCTTCTGATTTTTTATTTTCCTTTACAGTTCAATGAAGAATGGACAGCTGTGTAAAATGTGATTGGACATAGGGTGTGATCCGATGGTAACAGACTGAGGGGGGAAACCGAGCAAGACCTGTCTATTCAGATTCTTCTTGGCTTCTCTGTGGAGCATTCCTTCTCCCTAGGTGCGGGGCAGGATCCCTCAAGAATAAGGGGCAAGGGAGAGGGAAGAGGGTGATTTTTCTAGGTTTTATGGCTTGCTTTGGGGGAGAGGGGGTCTAGTTTCTATCACCTGCCTTGGGGAAGAGGAATTCGGTGGGCAGGAGGTCAGAGAGAGACTTTGCTTCTGAGGCCTTCCAGTCTCCTTTCGTTCAAAGTACTCAGCATGCCAGAGCACTATAGTTTGGGATATCCTTTTCTGAGCCCCAGTAGTCATCAATACTTTGAAGTCCCTTTAATTCAGAGTTTTCCAAGAGGTGCCATCAGGGTCTGTCTATACCATGAAGTGGGAGAGGTTGGGAAGCACTGCTTTATTAAATTGTAGTCATAGTCTGAGATTCAGAAGTTTAGTAAGAAGTCTCCTACATGGGGAGTGTTTTGGTAATGAAGGTGAGGGAAATACACAGACATGTTTGAACCAGTGGATCAGCAAGTCTACAATTTCTAAGAACAGAAAGCACAGAAATCCCGATTTTAAAAGGTTAAGAAGGGCTTACTGTTTAGTCCTGACACTTTACCAGTTTGTACATGGTTGAACCTGGCCTTTTCTGATTCCTAATATTTGAATGCAGTGGGTGGTCTTATTGAATAAAAACCTATTAAGAAAGGAAAAGAGGGCAAACAGTGTGTCTGATGCTTACTGGAAGAAAAGAAGACTCTTTGGAAGAGCAGTAAAAGCTCTCAGGATGTTACGTAACATTGTAAAAACATGCAGGAAGGGATTTACCTTTTAGGGCTTGGCATAGCCTGAAGCAGTTGGTGCTGTTCCCCAATGTGAGAACTCTCTGGGACAACATCAGGCCTCAGGAGTCTTTCTCGTGACTATTTGTCACTATTAAGAGTCAAGTGCCTGTTTTGAAGAAAACAGAGCTGGTAGTTAAAATGTTTAGCAGAACCCCTTATAAAGTGTCAGGGGACAGGATATGTGTAACAGGGTAGAAAGACTAACGTTTATTGAGAGCCTGTTTCATATCAGACGCAGTGCTGGGTGCTTGTACGTGTGCTATTTCGTCTTTATAATAGTTGAGATAGGTGTTATTTCCCCATTTTTTCAATTTGGAAACCCAGATTCAAGAAAATTAATTTTTTTCCCCAAGGTCAACACAGCTAGTAATAGTTGGAGCCATATCTAAATTCGAAAGTCAAACTCTCAAATAAATGATTTTTCCATGATACCGTTTTGAGCTCCATGGGTAATGATGGTGAGGACTCACTTCCCAATTTTCCTGTAAAGAGAGAGGGAAACTGAATATAAAATAGCAGAGTTTGTATGCAAAGATTCCTTTCTAACCCTAACTTTCAGAATGCTTTAAATATACTGAAGTTTTACACATAATATCAAGATCTTATGAGTGATGCAGTGGAATGAGCCGAAAAGAGTTTTTCTCACTGAATTAAAGATGTCTACAAAAGTGTATATGACTTTTTGGAAATTTCCAATAGAGCCATTTATCCTAAGAAAAAGATAGATGCTAATATACCTTCAGGGTATAGTATATTCATTTTTGTCATCTCTTTAGATTTAACCTTCAGTTGAGAATTCAAATTTTTAAAACTGTTTATTTTAATGTAAGTATTTCTCAGAGGCAGACTCAGACATAGGGCCTCTGCCCTTTAAGTGACAGAATTATTGTAAGTTCCATTTTAATGTTTATGTTATGGTATTTTTACTCTTCATTGATGAAGAGAAAATAAAAGCTTTGCATTAGATTTTTCTTTTCTCTTTTCAGATTGCAAATGTAAATGCTCATTATAGCCCTGTTATGAGGATATAATTTTCCATTACTTTTGGTGTAGCCCCCCTCACAGTTTGAAATGAGGGATACAAGGATTTTCTTGTTTGTTTTTGTATCCTTGGGTAGCACTAGACTTTCACTTAAAATTCTAGTTGACGGAAGGAAAAACAGAAAAGTGACAGAATATTCGAGTTCATAACATAGGAAAACCCAAATTAAATTTGATTCCAAATCTCTAAAGTTGGTTTGTACTTCTATATGTTGAAGAATTGATGCAGCTGCTGTAATTTTTGTTTTGTTTTGCTTTAATCTCTGACATAGAGGATTGAATTAACATAAATAGAATAATTTTATTGGTATTTTCTCAGAGGTAGAGAAGATGAGATTATCTTATTAAAATAATATATTGGACATGCTGTGCATACCAGTTCCCCTGCCCTCTTGATAAGGGTAAGAGAATTGTGGAAATGAAGTATGAATGGCATCTTAACTGTGAACTTCCTGATTTTTCAGTGTTATTGTTGAATATTAAAATTATCTCTCAGTTTGATTATAGGAAAATTGCTTGATTTGGGTATTCTCCTCTTCTTTCTTAGGATTGACAGTGATGGGTAAACAGGAAGGGCAGAATTTGCACCTGAGCTCCTGAGCCTGCTTTTAGTCAGAGTGCTCATTAGCAGTCCCCTGGGAAGGTTCCTGTTCTTGGCATCTCTAGCTTGGAGTCTTGTTTGCACCTGGTGCCCTGTCATACTCTTCAACTCGGCTGTGCTGGCCAGGGTCGCGGCCAGAGCTCAGAGGGAAGGAACGCACTCGACCGTGGTGCCTCTGGCATTCTTCCACTGGCTGATGGCCTTGTTCTGCTTGGGCAGCAGCAAAAGTATCAGAAGGAGCCATTAGGAGCATCCAGGAAGCAGGATGCTGCTGCAGATTTCAGGCTGCCAGTGGAGTTTCTTGGTCAGACTAGATTGCTAGAGGCGCAGGGTGTTAGTGTTAGGGTGAAATGCGTATTTTCCCCTTTGGGAAAGTAAATAGAGATACTGACCAATATTATTTTACTGTTGGGTATGAGAGACTGTGATAAAATCAGGGAGGGGTAAGAAACGACTCACGGTGTGGTTAAGAAAGTAGTCAGAGGCTACAAATTGTCTCAGCAAGGCAAAACCTTTACTTCTGATCAGAAGGGTGCCCAGCGGCAGTCAGAGCAGCCAGCCAGCGCCTGCTGCAGAGGGGTTTCTCATCTTTTATCCCTAACGCAGACCTATGGCTATGTCTCATCCCATTGGCCAGCGTTTCCACCGCACTATCTTGTTCTTACCTGACTGGCTAAGGTGTGTTGTTAAGACACAAACGAAGAGGAGGTAGGGGGCTCTTAGGGTAGTAAATGTTTAAAGTTGGCGGGCTAGTCAGGCACAGTAAGGTATGCAGAAGTATGTTACTTCCTGACACTTTGGCAGAAAAGTTCAAGCCAAGGTTATTTCCCTCTATAGTTCTACCCCCAAAAAACTGTTAAGGTGCTTTAAATACATTATCATTAAATCCTCACAGCAACTTAATTTGTTAAATCTGTTTAAATCACCATTTTACAGATTAGAAAAGTAAAACCTAGCCAACCACACAGCTAGAAAGTGGTGGAGTCTTGATTTAGATTTGAATTTAGGTCTATATGACTTCAAAGCCCATGTTCACTAATCACAGGGGATAGGAACTAGTAAATAGGCGTGCACACACACAGAATCAGACGCTATAAGATGGTGTGCAATAATTGTCACGTTTATAAGATTATTACATTTAAATCACAGATTCAGAGGAGGGAGAGAAAGGCCTGTTTGGCTAGAATATCAGAAAAATTCTCATTGAGGAAATGGGACTTAATTTAGGCCTTGAAAGATATGTAAGATTCAGAAGTAGTGAGGACTTTCCATATGGGAATAATAGTGTAAGTAAAAGATAAAAGAGTAATGATATCTAAATGCAATGTGTGATCATGGATTTTGATTCTGGACAAGGAAAAAAATCTATATGGGACTTTTTGGGGAAGCTGATAAAATCTGAATATAGACAGGACTAGATAGTATTTATCAATATTATATAATTGTGGCTATATAAGAGAATGTCCTTATCTTTGGGAAACATACACTAAAGTATTCAGGGATAAAAGTGTATGATATACTTACACTCAAGTGGTTGTGTGAGAAAGAGATTACAAAGCAAATATAGCAAAATGTAAATAATTTAACAATTGGTGAATCTGGGTAAAGAGTATAGGAGAGTCATATTTTTGTTACATTTTTCATATGCTTGAAATTATATGGCAAAAATATTTCAAGTGTCTATCCTTTTTGTAAATGTGGCCAAAATTCTTTAGAAACCAGCAAAACCCAACTGAGGCATCTCATCCAGGAGTTAAGGACTATATTCTGTTCATGCTTCCTCCATTGGCAAAGAACTTGCCAAACCAAGTTGAGAAGATAAACAGACTATAATTTTATAGAGAAAATACATAAGTCATACTGTCAAGATGTTTTTCTTATACCTCCATTGAGAACATACCTCACTTTTCTTTGAAGTAATTAGTTGTTTTGGCTAAATGTCCCGTTTCTTTTGACTCCTCTTAGGTAGTTCATGTTTCTTGTTTACTGACATCTTGGGTAGTGTGGTAAATGTGTTCTTTTTAATGAAAGGATAGGCTACAAAATGGAGTAAGAATTCTTTATTTTTTACTAATTATTTATATTTATTTATAACACTACATATGCTGCCTGTACTCTCTTTATGTTTTAAATGGTTATCAGTCAAGCCTGGATTATATCTGAGTGAACTGTGCTGTTTGGAGCATTACTAAGGGCTCTCTTTCCCTTCAGTGCACCCAGTCCTGCTTACCTTTGGCCTGAATAGGGAATAGTTGTGCCCAAATATGAAGGATGTTAAAAGCTTAAACTCTCAACTTAATATATTTATCTTTTTTTCATTCCAAAAGTGCCTATAAATGCTGATGTGATTTTTTTCAAGATGAGTAATTTGATGTTCTTGGATCAGATAACAAGGGAGAATTGGGAATTCCTCCTAATTATAGGTGGAAAGAGCCCCAGGTTGGTTCTACTGACTCTGATTTGGGGTGATGGGAGAAAGAATCACATTCAAGGATCTCCACGTATTAATCCATAGAACAGCAAAGGTCAACCTTGCCTCCAGTTCTCCTGCTGACAGTAATAAGTAGCTATATACTGAATCCTCCCTGCCTCTCCCCCACATACCCACAGAAAGAGAGAGGGAATAAAAGGCCATCTTTCCTCATAATAAGAACCTAGTCTCTTTATAATATTCTTCTCTGGGCCAGGTGTGGTGGCATATACCTGTAATCCTAGCACTTTGGGAGGCCAAGGCAGGAGGATCGCTTGGGGTCAGGAGTTCGAGACCATCTGGGCAATAGCGAGAATCTGTCTCTACAAAAAATAAAAAAAAAATTAGCTGGGCGCAGTGGCGTGAGCCTGTAGTCGCAGTTACTTAGAAGGCTGAGGCAGGAGGATTGCTTGAGCCCAGGAGTTTGAGGTTGCAGTGAGCTATGATGACACCACTGTACTCCAGCCTGGGTGAGAGAGCGAGACCCTGTCTCTTTAAAAAGAAAATATAGATAAAATTATAAAATGTGCTTCTCTGCCTGGGTCATATGTATATGTTAACTCAGCTGGCTGCTGTCCCATCATGCTACTACATCCATGCTAGAAATCTTCCAGATGTAGCCAGGATATACTTATTGCCCATCCACAAAGTGGTTTTTATTGGCCATTTAAGATTGACTTTCAGTGTCATACTAGCAACACCCAGCTTTCCTTTGAGGCTTTCTTAAAGTTAACTGAAACATAGTCACATGTGGATACTTAATGACTGTTAACGATGGTGTTTATACTATATATGAATGTGAGTCAGGATTGTGCAATGGTTAAGTGCTTAGGTACTGAAGCCAGACAGACCTGGGTTTAAAACTGGCTCTGCCACTTACTGCTTGTGTGGCTTTGAGTAAGTTACCTATCTTTTCTCACTGTCCTCACCTGTAAAATGGGATAATATTCTCCTCACCAACATGAAATGATGCATGTACAGCACTTAGCAGAATGCTTGACATTTTTTATGTGTTCAATAAATGTTAGCCATCATTAGTTATCATTGCTTATTAATATTATCATTAGTTTTTGTTATTTTGTGTAATTTCTGTCTCCCTCAAATTTGCTAATGTCTTCCGATTTCTCAGACTTTCCCCACAATGGCTCCTACTTCTATTTTCCATATTGATTTTTCTTTAATTGTGGCATTTCATTTTTTAGGCATTGTATTTTTCCTGAGGGCTCAGAAATGATCCCTGCATCTGCCTCAAACTTTTCTATTGCCTCCACTGTTTTCAACTGAATGAATGGTGACCAAGTAAGAAAGTCTATTTCTTCACTAGTTAGGACCTGACCACCTGCTCTTATCTTTAGCAAAGGACTGAACTTTTAAGCTCTAGTTTATAGAATTGTGCACAATTTTTAAGTAAATGAGGGCTTACTTTCTTGTTCTCCATAAATTGGATCAGAAGTATATCAAAGCCCTTAAAATCCATTGCATTATCTGATGAAGTCTTTCTGCTGGATGTGCAACTGAAAAGATCTGGTTTGGATCAGATGAGTGAATTCTGTCACTTTTACAGTTGTTCAAAGTACCTTACCTTCTGGCTTGATCTCTTTCTAGTTAACAAGACTGTTCTAAGGATCAAACGAGATCATGCATGTGAAGTGGCTTTCTAAACTGTAAAGCATGGTGTTAGTGTGAGCGATGATATTGCATTTGAACAAAGGCCCCAGCAATGCAAATGATGTCAGAATTCAACCCTAGATAATAAAGATGCAGCCTTCTCTTTTCCTACCTCTCTATACACTGCCTCCAGAAGTTTCCAATAAGCTATTTGAGCTAGAGAAGCTAATGACTCACTTCATGTAGTATCTATAAATCCCTTCTCCTTCCTTCATCCCCATATTATTCTCTCACGGACTGCTGTGCCAGATCCTGAGTTAGTCCTCAGGGCTGCACTTGGGACACAGCATGGCAGGCAAGGCACTTAATAGGATCTAGAAGTGGGGATTAGGAGAGATTTCTTTTGTGCCATTTTCTAATCCCCTTCCTGACAGCTTTTATCCTGGCAGCCCCCATAGATTAAATGACATTTCAAAATCAAGTGCAATGAGGGTGAGGCCAGATATGGCTTCTGCCAAACTGGGCTGGCAGACCTGGGCAGATAACTTTGATGTATGTGTGTTTTTCTTATTTCTGGACTAACTACTAGAAATTCTTATTTGTACATTATGAGCAGCAAGCCACAAATTAAGTGTCAGGTCACCATCATCAACCACAAACACTTACCAGATGTTTGATGAGCACTTGACCCTCAAAGCAGTGGAGAATGTTATGTTGTATCCTTCCAAAATTCATATATTGAAGTTCCAACCCCCAATACTTCAGAATGTAACTATATTTTGGAGATAAGGTCTTCAAAGAGGTGATTAAATTAAAATGAGGCTGTTAGGGTTGGGCTCAAATCCAAAATGACTGGTATTTTATGGTAAGAGAGATACCAAAGGTGCTTGTGTTCAAAGAAAAGGCCGTTTAGGAAGATGGCTATCTGCAACCCAATAAGAGAGGCTTTAGGAGAAACTACACCTGCTTAGACCATGATCTTGAATTTCTAGCCCCCAGAAATATGAGAAATAACTTTCTGCTGTGTACACCACCCAGTGTGTTGTATTTTGTTGTGGAAACCCTAGCAAACTGATACAGGAATACAAACACACAGGAAGAACTTTTGTAGTTGAAAACCCAACAAAATTAGCCCCTACAACCCACACAACCCCACAACTCCAGCAAAAAAAAAAAAAAAAATCAAAATCATCTAAAACTTTTTGTCCCCAAATCAGCATTTTCTGAATTTGAAAGTCCTCCTATCCTTGGTATTTTCAACCTTTGCCCTCCTTACATAGCTCTGTTTGCTTCCTCTAGAGAAGAGCCAAGGGAAATGCTGCTTTCTAACTATTCCTATTTCTGCCTAATGGTACTGTCATGGATAACCTAAAGAAACCACGTTGAGGCTGGGCGTGGTGGCTCATGCCTGTAATCCTAGGACTTTGAGAGGTCAAGGTAGGAGAATTGCTTGAGGTTAGGAGTTTGAGACCCGCCTAAGCAAGAGTGAGGCCCTATCCCTACAAAAAATAGAAAAATTAGCTGGACATGGTGGCACATGCCTGAAGTCCAAGCTACTTGGGAGGCCGAGGCAGGAGGATCGCTTGAGCCCAGAAGTTTGAGGTCACAATGAGCTACAGCGATGCCACTGCACTCTACCCGGGGTGACAGAGCAAGACTTTGTCTCAAAAAAAAAAAAGAAAAAGAAAAAAACGAACAAAAACCAAAAAAAGAAACAAGAAACCACATTGAGAAAGCTAGGATTAGGTAGATAGAGAGTGCTGTTAGCAGAGGAAGTTGATGATCTCTGTAGTTGGAGAATATCTGCAATCCCAGAATTGGTTTGATTAGTACCGCTTCTGCCTTCTTCCCCTGCCAAGGAGTTTGTCATTCATTGCTGTTGCTGTGCTCCTGTTTTGGTGTTAGACGTATTAGGATGTTTCCCCATCTTAATCTGTAGATTATCAAGAATCCCTTAGAAAGCAAGTGCCATTGCATAGTTTGCTCTGCCACACTAGCGATGTTCAAGCAACTCTGGATGATTTTGTGTGTGTGTGTGTGTGGGTGGGTGGGTGTAAATATTCTCTATTTCTTTCATGTAAATATATTGTAGTTTGTTTGTCAACGTTGTTTGCAAATGAGTTGGCCCCGGAACGTACCTCATCAGGAATGATGAAGGGCCCCAATCTGAACCTCAGACTAAAATCAGCAACACTCTTTTTCTTAATGTGCTAAGAGTTTTGTCATTTGGTTTCTTTAAGATTTAAGTGAAATGTCTTCCTCCTTCAGTGTGATTTGCCTTTCAGCAATTGTTTCTCAGGTACTCCATCCATTGTCATATGGGAACTAGTTCTCTTAGCCAAAAATTAGAATGATTTCCAGTAGATCAAACCAGAGCACCTAAAAATAGCTTTTTACCCAGATATTTTTCAGCCAAACTTTTTCAAAATGCAGAAAATCTTAATAGCTAAACATTAAATCCTGCTGAAAATGAGAAGTTATAAAATGAACTGGGATATGATGTTTTCAAAAAACATAGAAATTAGCCATGATTTAATTGTAGTCAGCTTTTAATATTTGTATAACTTGGCTTCATTTCATTTTCTTTTTTTGGCTATTTCTAAAAATCTCTTTGTAAATGCTTATGTCCTGGTGCTTATGTAAATCAGTACAAAATCAGGTATTTCTAATTAGTTCCCATTCTACCCTTTTAAATGCACACTGTGTTAACTAAAATAAATTTCTTTTTTTTTTTT
>NW_012138080.1:4439689-4453315 GCF_000956105.1 Propithecus coquereli
GGCAACTAAAAAAAATTTAATAATGAGGTTTATACTTTGGAAAAAGAAGAGCTTTATTTCTCATAATGGGTAGCAACTTGCTGGGAGGCCATCCCAACAGGTTGAGAAGCCGAGCCCTGGCCCCGGCCAGAAGCCGGGCACATGTACTTCAAAGGGCAGACAGAAGAAATAAGATTTTATTATATATTGAGGTGGTCAAATATACATATTCAACAAGCTATGGGAGGAGTCATGAATATCTATGAAGGGAACCACCATGCATTTGTAATTGTGCTTTAGATACCTACCATCCTGTCAGGGCTGGGAACTCAGTTTTAAGATATTTCTGGGGCCCCTGTGGCCGAGAGGAGTCCATTCAGTTAGCAGATGGTTTAGGATTTTATTTTTAGTTCACAACTAGTTGGGTTTGAAACTGTCCAAATGCAAAAGTCAGATGTGGGTGTTGGGGGTGGTGGGTATAGTTTGAATCAAAGAGCTGGGAATTCTGGGCTTCACATAATTGGGGCAAGTCTCTAGGTTTCTTTTGTTTTTTCTAGTAGTGAAATGAAGATTGATGGTACCTTTAGCTTTCATTATCCATTGACCTGTAATGGCGAGCAGAATGTATGTCAGGCTGTTTTGAAATCTCTAGGGGAAAAAGAATAATGATAATCTTGGTTTAGTAGTACGTAATTTAGCCAATGAAAGAACCATTCATCCTTAAACTACTTTCTCCCTTTCAGAAACAAATCAGGGTTGCCTGGGCCAAAATACATGTTCCTTTTGACCATACATTGGCAAGAAAGGC
Source organism: Propithecus coquereli (assembly GCF_000956105.1). Lineage (NCBI taxonomy): Eukaryota > Metazoa > Chordata > Mammalia > Primates > Indriidae > Propithecus > Propithecus coquereli. The sequence goes on from NW_012138080.1 coordinate 4,440,477, forward strand.
ATATCTAATTTTCTTCTAAATTATGGCTCTAGCTTTTTTCCAGCCAAGGAATCTTAAACCAAAAGAAGAATCTCAGGGTCCTGTTCTTGGCATATTCCCACTTTCTCTCTTCTTAGAAATTAAAACAATTTTGAGTGGACAGTGTTCTTGGAATCTCATTGCTTTGTTAGCTCACAGGCTCTGAGCATGCAGGTAAAAATGAAAGCACAGCAGCAGGAGGGGGTGCACACATGTGCGTCTACGTGTGTGTGTGTGTGTGTGTGTGTGTGTGTGTGTGTGTAAATTCAGCCTTTGGTTTTTATTGAGATTATCTTGCCCGTGCCCCTTTTGTGAGGTTCCTTAGGTTTTCCTGATGACTAACAGCTTTGGGATTGAGTGATTAGAAGGGCATGGAAGCTGGGCACAGTAGCTCATGCCTGTAATCCGAGCTACTCAGGAGGCTGAGGTGGGAGGATGGCTTAAGCCAGGGAGTTTGAGACCAGCCTGAGCAACATAGGGAGACCTCATCTCAACAAAAAGGAAGAAAGAAAGACATGGAGGCTATAGGTCATGGGATCTGATTAACTGAAAATATTTCACCTCTGCATCTGTGTCTGTGTCTGATAGGGGTTATAAAGTAAGGAGAGGGATTTGCCTTTGGTGCTTTTATGTCTTGTGCCCTAGGTAGGCCCTACACCCCCACCTTCAGTCCATCTTAATGCTTTAATGCAGGCTACTCAGTTCATTCTTCCTGGGAGAAAATAAATCTGATTTTTCAATAATAGTAAGGTGTTAATGACTTTTTGTATTATCTCTTCTGGGGGTATTTATGTTTTAAAGACATAATCTCACCTGAGGGCAGTAGTCGTTGTCACAGAACATGGGAAATATTTGGGAATAAGAAGATATTTCTGGCTTAAATTGCACCTTAGGGAAGGATTTTCAAAAGTAGTTGTGCAAAGTCACAGTTAAAGTTCCTCTCTCGATAGCTCTAATCTCCTTTTCTGTAAAACCTTTTGCAGAGCACCAGAGCTGCTGTGATACGGTCAGATTAACCAATTTAAATTCACTTCCTTTTTCCACTGTGTGGAAATATCTAAAGGATGGGCCAATAAAGGAAGAAGAAGAGAAGCAGCAGAGAACCAGATATTAGGTCTCTGAATAATTAAGATCGTGTTTTATTTTACATTGTTGCCATTTTATATTAAACCTATGTGTGTTACTTGGAATTGAATTTGGGTGCCTTAGATTTGTTTAGCAGTAACTTACATCAGTGGTAGATCTGAAATTTCTTAGATACCCAATGTGTCTTTCTCCCTTGAGTTTCCAGAAAACTGCTTAAAAATTCATGTTTCCTATAAAGTTTATTTTTAAATATAAGAATTTATAGGAGTGGGGGCTTTTTAATTTTTTAAGCATTCTAACTCCTGTTATTAGGTTGTCCTCAGAAAAGTCCTTTGAAACGCCTAAATGACATCTTCAGAAAAATCAGTAATTGTCCAGTGGATGATTAATGCTTTTAACTGCACTGGTAATACTCAGCCCTGTTCTTGGAGATTGTGAGGATATGGATAAACACTTCCTCTAGAAGCTTCTCGGGCTGTGAAAGCACCTAGAATGTGCTGAGACTGCTATGTTCATGTATCGGAGTGAATCCTGTTTGGAGATCCTGTCTTAGCCCCATGTAGCTCTTAGCACGATGTGGATACCTATTGAGTTTGGCGGTGAGTCATTTTAATTTAATTGCTCAGTCACTAAGTTGCAGTCTTAGAGCTCCAAAAGAGTCTGATTTCAGTTCTTTTTCAGCCTCAGTAGGATGACCTGCTTTGTGATGTACAGTGATTTTTTTGTGTGATTCCCCACCCCCTTTTGGAAAATTGGGTTGGCATGCTCTTTACATAGTAGGTTTTGGACTTGTTGGCAGTTGTATTTGAAATGAGATGGGTAAGCATACTCATGGAGCTAAAAAAAAAAAAAGAGAAAGAGAGAAATGAAATGAGACACCTGGGGATAAAAAATGGCCTCAGTAAGGACCATTGGTAGTGATATTTGTTGCTTAAAAACCTTGTTGAAGGCTAAAGAAAAAAGATTATAAATCACAAGTTTTCTTTTTGTAAAGTATTGTTTTAAGATACAGCATAAGCTATCCATTGCTTTAGATATAGGGTATAAGAACAGGTTATAAAGATGAAGCCATGTTTCTGTTATCAAGGACCTTTGGTGCAAATTCTTTATGAAATCTCATCTTCATCATCGTTGTTCATGTTCTTCCTCCTCCACCTGCCTGCCTCCCTTCCTCCCTCCCTTCCTTCATTCATTCCTTCCTACATCCTTCTAGTATCAAAGTGCTATCATACAAGATTTCAATATCAAATGATAATAGAAAAAATAAAATATTGGTTCCGGCTCATCCTGTTACTTATTACTTGGAAGGCAGGCTTCCTACCACCTTAGGCATGATGAAAATCTTTGCTCTGCTTATCTTTGGAGTTTGTATTTGATGATTCTGTACTTTGACAGTCTTAAGAGACTCAGCTTTGTATGTGTACTGTTGGTTATGTGAACCAGAAGAAGTAGTGATTGAGACCAGTAAATAAAGTAGGAAACGAAGAAATGGTACCCCTACATAGGAAATATTGGAAATATCAGAGGAGGAGTTAGAGGTTGGGGAATAATATCATAACCTCTCTCTCCTCTTGCCTAAACCCAACTGTAAGCTAGAGAACAAGGCAATGACACAGCCTTTAGAGAACAGCCTCATTGGAACAAGGCAGAGAAGGGTAGAGAATGGATATAAAAGGGCAAATGGAGAATAATCAGCACCATTTTCAGAGAACTATAAAATTTTAATTTTGGATAAATGGTTCCTTGGGAAGGAACTTGGATGATCTTTTGCTACAAAGAAGCTATTTCTGGGATTCAAGGTCTCCTGAAGTAGTTAAGGAACAGTAGCAGTGATAATTGTGAGAAAGACACAGGAAGCGAGGGAATGAGTGGTGAACACAGGTTAATAATACTTACGGAGATGCTCTGAATTTCTCTGGTGAGTGATGTTTGGAGCTGCTGGGTACCTTATTTATTATATAATTGCTCTTCAAGAAGCCATTGCCAGTTTTGATCTCTGCCACATATTCTCTCTCTCTCTCTCTCTCATCTTTAAACACAGAAGACACAGAGATGGAGAGCTACAGGTCAGAAGGTTATTTTAACTTTATGAAAGGACAGCCTAAACAGAAGACAGGCATTATGGCCAAAGTTTGTGCTCAGTAAAGAGTCCCTTTGTGTCAACAAATGAAATCAAAAGAAAAATTTGGGGAATAAGCCTTATGAAATGTGCCCACTTTATGTGGCTTTTTTGCATCAGTATTGGTTAGTGGCATCCTAAGGGACCCTTCCCACTCTCACCCTCCATCTGGCAACTTTATCGTTTTTAAAAGAAAGCGTAACACGTGAGAGCCAACGATTGTATTTAATGCTAAATTTAGATCAATATAAATTGGGGGATAAATTTATTATGATGGCCGGGCGCAGTGGCTCACGCCTGTAATCCTAGCTCTCTGGGAGGCCGAGGCGGGCGGATTGTTTAAGCTCAGGAGTTCGAAACCAGCCTGAGCAAGAGCAAGACCCCGTCTCTACTGAAAATAGAAAGAAATTAATTGGACAACTAAAAATACATAGAAAAAATTAGCCGGGCATGGTGGCGCATGCCTATAGTCCCAGCTACTTGGGAGGCTGAGGCAGAAGGATCGCTTGAGCCCAGGAGTTTGAGGTTGCTGTGAGCTAGGATGACGCCACGGCACTCAAGTCCGGGCAACACAGTGAGACTCTGTCTCAGAAAAAAAAAAAAAAAATTTATTATGATAATTTTGCATGAGAAATAATATAGTACAGAAAATAGATTATAGGATTTTTTATTTTATGTTGAATTTATGCTAAATAGTTCCACTTAAGTATTTAATAAGTCGTAAGTCTTTTATTTTCTATTTTTAGCATTTTTTCACTGTAGCATTACAGAAGAATTGCTCAGGATATGCTTATAGGCCTAGATAAGGAGTCACATGAATGGACATTATGCACAAAGAGGTTATTTAATGTGTAGATGGATAAAACCAAACATTTCTTCAATTATTCTATAGATTAATAATCAGTTATACTCTCTGACCCTGATAAGAAATGAGTTTAAGGTAAAGCATTAAGGGTTTAGGCTTGACAAATACAAGTTTGCTGAGGACTGTAGAGTGGTTACCTGGGAAAGGAATTGCTTAGGAACATGTGAGTTGGCCTTTTCTAGAAGTTGTTAATGCTGGCTTGGTTTTTTTGTTGGTAGCCTCTCAAGAGTCTCTTCGTGGGATTTTATGACTTTCTAGCTTTTACACTTGGAGACACAAAAATATGAATATTTTGCCTTTGCTTTCTATTGTATAACAAATTGGGATGGTTATTTAAACTCTTGAGTTTAATACACTGGTGTATTCCCATGATCACAAAATACATGTTCTTGATAGTGATGTGCTTGTGTATTTATCTGCTAGCCACTTCATGACTCTACCCCATGTTGCATCCTTTACTGAAAAGAAGCAAGTTTTAACTCTTGACTCGGATACTTAAATACAGGAATTTTAGTGTTGTCATCTTTTATTATTATTACCAGTTAAGGAGAGGCCTAGATAAGGAAAGACGACTTTGAAAAAAATATCAAGTGTTTCAGATTGCTCTTGTATTTTCTACCTCTGGCTTGATAAGCATCACCTGCATTTCTAAATACATTTTCAAGTGCATTAGATGTACTTTCTATAGGGTACCCCAGCCAAGTGAAAAATTTGAAGAAAGCCCTCTATGTTAAGCCACAGTTTAAAGGCTTTTGAATTACTTATAAAATATTTTGATAGCATAACTACATGAAACTAGGCCTTGATAATACAGTTTTAGGTAAACGATTTCTTCAAGAGTCATATGTGGTTATATTAAAATGTGTCCTTCAAAGGCTGTTAGTGTGCATTGTTTTGAGAGAAGAAAGGTGAAGGTTAGGAGTGGAGGGAAAATCTGTCTTTAACTTTGGACTCTCTTTATGTAGCCTGTATTTCTCACTAGTATTTGGCTTTCCTTAAAAACAAACTGAGCTTCATTCATACTTATAGGTCCAACCAAATATTGAATACTGAAACCTACAACAAACTATTGATCCCTTAGTCAAAGATCCTGGCTATTTATTAATATGCCATACTCAATTATTCCTATATCTGTGAATATTATACTTGGTAATCTCTTTACATATAAATAGAAAACCAGATGATTTATGACCATAACTGCCTTTCACTGAGGTGAAACATGGGTTACTTCATCTTTTTTGCCAATTTCCTGAATATATATGTTAGATACTGACAATTACTACTTTCCAGACCATTGTTTCCAAGGCAGATTGTAAAGTGTTTTAAAGTCAAGGTAAAGGTCTCAGTGAAACTAAATGGAGAACAGGAGCTTTCAAATCTGAGACTGTTTTTAATTTTGCCAACTTAACTTCCTAATGTGCCATAAATTTGCTTTTCTTTCCAAAAGGAGATAACCCTTCCTACAGTTTGAACACAGGGAGCTTCCATTATTAATATTCTTTCTTTGTTTAAACTTGATTTTTGCTTTGGACTAAACGGAAACTTGGCAGAGTTTCCAAGTTCGTATATGAGACTACACTCCTCTCTATCCAAATACATGTTTAAGGACAGGGTTCCTGCAGGCAGGAAAAATTGCCTTCCCTCTCTTTGGAAGACTTTCAGCCCCTTCTTTTCCTCTGCACTTATTTCTCTGGCGGGAGCGGTGGGGAGGGGCAGATATTTAGTGCCATCAGTATAGAATTAGCTCAATAGCTTAGCAGCAGTAAAGATACTTTTTCAAAATCAACTCCTGAATGTTCTAGCTGATAACAGAATGACTCCTTTCCCCTGAGGAGGTTTGTTGGTCTTCTTTTACCTGCCACTTTGAAAATGGGGTGAGAAATACCATAATAGTGTAGGGGAGGAAAAACTTTTCCTCACTCTCTTAGGTTTGTGTATGAGGCCTGCACATTAAACTGAGAAAAGATTTACAGGAGAAAAAATTTACAAATTTTATTGATGTTAATATTTTTAATTTTGCATGCACAAGGGCTTCACAGAAAAAAAGTGAAAATCCAAAGAGGCAGTTAGACTTCGAAGTTTGTATACCACTTTAACAAAGGGAGACAAATTGTGGTGAAGCGACTGGACAAAGGACAAAGGGTTAGGGCTCTGGGGGTGGTGAATTGTGGGAAGGTAAATATATGGGAAACTAATGGCAGATAATAGTGGTTATTTTAGGAAGGGTTGTTTGTACCACTCATCTTGGTACCAACTTTCCATCATCTTCATGGCCATAAAACTCTCCTAGAGAGGGGATTTATAGCAGTTCCCATTTTTAAGAAGTTTCTGCTTTTAGTCAGATTTGGGAAGCTCCAAGAAGACTTCTTTCTCCATCTGTTGCTTCTCAGTTGCCTTCAGGTCAAAATAATCTATATGCCAAAGTGGCATATTTTGGCATGCCCTGTTTTGATCCCTTTCAGTATTTAGAGAGGAAAATGTAGACAAAAATCTTTGACCTGGTGACTCTGCCATCAACAAACACAGGGACATTCAACATATCATTTAACATGCCTGAGTCCCCAATTTCATTATCTAGAAAACAAGGCAATTGGATTATATGATTTCTAAAGATTCGTGTTGTTCTAAAATTACTTATTGTTCTTAAGGATCTTGAATGTAGTCGCTCTTGCATACATACAGTTTGCTCTTATCTCTCAAGACAATGTAGACCTAAGGTTTATCCAGTGTACATGAAATTTCTGCCACCACACTTCAAAGACCTTAATCTTTGATATCTACTTAACCTAGGAACAGTGATTGAAGGGAATATATTTGAAGGAGATCTTGGGAGGGTTGGCTTGCAGCAAGTGGAAGGACCTTAGAAATGTTTATTGCTATTTTAAGATCTGGTTATCTTTCAGTTGTCTAGCTGATGTTTCCTAAGCAACTTGTCACAATTTCTGGCTTAACCCTAAATCTGAGTTTGCCAATTCCCAGGCTAGCTCAAAGCCAATCAAAATCCTCCTTTCATTTTTATACTCCAGGGTGCTGTGGAGACAGCATGGACTTTGGAGTCAACCAGAGCTGGGAGTTCATAATCTGACTGTGCCTTTTTCTGATTTTTTTTTTTTTTTAGAGACAGTCTTGCTCTGTTTCCCAGGCTGGAGTGCAGTGTTGTGATCATAGCTCACGGCAACTTGAACTCCTGGGCTCAAGGGATTCTCCTGCCTCATCCTCCCTAGTAGCTAGGACTATAGGAACACACCACCATGTCCAGCTATTTTTTTTTTTTTTTTCTGTTTTTTACAGAGAGGAGCTCTTACTATGTTGCCCAGGCTGGTCTTGAACTGCTGGCCTCAAGTGATCCTCCCAGCTTGGTCTCCCAAAGTGCCAGGATTACAGGTGTAAGCCACCAGGCCCAGGCTTCTGATTTTTTTGTTTTTTTTTTGATACCAATTAAGTTCTCTGTGCCTCAGGGTCCTTATCTATAAAACAGTAATACTTAAGTACTTACCTTAAAAATTATTTTAAGATCAAATGAGATAACAGATGGGAAGAACTTTTCACATGCCTCATAATGAGAACGCCCAACGTTTGTATACCTCTTTATCATTTATGAAACACCAGCATAGTAGCAGTTTCATTTAGGGCATTGTGTGGTTTGCTTTGCTGGGTAAAATATCGCTTAGATATTAAGCTCTCAGCCAGGCTTGCTGGGCTGGGACCATAGGCCTTTGGATCTTGGTCATGGTAGTTGGAGAGCCTTGGCTATCTTGGAGTCCCCTCTAAAACATCTCTTTATCTTTTCCAGGAATCTGAATTTCTGTGTTTGGAATGTGATGAGGTCAAGGTCAACCAAATTCTGAAGAAGCTCTCAGAGGTAGAAGAAAGTATCAGCACACTGATGCAGCCAGCCTAACTGAAGATGATGAAGGAAGGAGCTGGAGTTGTAGGAACAAAGGTGTTGATGATCCCTCCCCACCGACCTTTTTAAAAAATATTCTTTTTCCCTCATTGGTATTAAATCCTCAAAATCAATCTTGTCTCCCTCTGCTTACTCAGATTTCTTTCTCTCTCCCTTTCATTTACTCTTAACAGTTGTTCTAGTGCAGAGGTTCTCAGACTTCGCATGCACAGAGGTTATAAGGGGTACTTATAAAGCATTTAAGTGGAAAAAAAAAAGGCAGGCTTCCAGGGCCCTATCCCCAGAGACTTCGTTTCAGTAGGACTGGGGTAGGTGGGGTTAACTCTAGAAACCCTTGCCATGGTGGTTTGTTATGGGTGAGATGTTAAGGGATTTGTACAAGATAAATCATGCAAGAATTAGAAAAGGAGGAAGAAAACATTTTGGTTATGCAGATACAGGGCTGACCAAGTGCCATGTGTCCTGAGCTGAGGCATAGTGAAGCCTGCCTAACCTAGAAAGGATATACCTGACCCTAGTAAAATTTGAGATGCTTCTGGAACTGATTCAGACATTTGGATTAGTTCCGCCTAAATCTGGGGAGTCTGGTTTGATTTGAACTACTGAGGGACTCAAGCTTTTCTGGAACCCAGAACTAAACTGGCATTGTATTAATAACAAAGGGACTCCTTTCGCTTGCCTCAAATCAGAATTGTGGAGAGAGGAAAATGTCTGCTGAGGTGATTTCTTTTACCTCAGAAAATTTTATGTGAGTCATCAAATAAAACCTCTTCCAGAAAATTTCTTTAAGAAGAGCTAGTATAATAAAAACTAGGTCCTGGTAGAGAAGTTACCAAATACCCAAGAATATTCCAAAAGGAGAAGGCTGTCAACCAGTATATGGAGGCTATGGTCCTTGTTGAACAGGTTTTATCATCTGATACTGATAATATTTAGAAACTGCAGTTGCCTTTAGGATGTAATATGTCCAAAAAATGTGGTTCTCTTGGTCTGTGGCTACAGCGTATGTCAGTGCTAATGAGTTTATTTCAGGGCAGGAATAGTCCTCTTCTGTTAAGCAATTTCTTCTAAATCAACCCGGAAACATTTCAGGAACTCTTCCAACATCCAAGCTGAAATTATTGGCTTCTTCCCTGATTAAAACCATCCTAGCAGTTAGCAAACAATGACCAGAAGGTTTTAAATGTAGCCCCTGTGGACCTTTCAGAAAACATCTTGAAACAGTCCTGTAAATAGATTCAGGAAAGGCATGTGGTTTGGACCAAAAACTATTAAAACTTGCTTTCTGTTCCCAAGGCTACTGCTATGTAATCTAGGAGAATTTAGATAACGTCTCCTGCTGTAAAATGGAGGAAAATAATATCTCATCAGATAATGGGATTCCAGATGTCCTTGGAAAGAAGAACTATAGTTACCACACTAGTATTGATTCACATATCCCATGAAAGTTTATGGAAGCTTAAAGGAACAGACCATGGGCTAGAGGGAGAGGAAATAATTGTTGTAGTTTGAAGCTCTGTTTGGGTCATTCATGGAAGTAATAGCCACAAAAGTGGTCATGACCTTTTTTTATTATATCCCCAAACCCTAGGTCATTGGAAAAACTACTGTTAATGTATACTGAGTTTTCCAGAATTAAAAAACAAAACAAAAAATGAGTTGCTGAAGGTGGTCCCCACATTTAACACTAAACACTTTTGAATGCAAGTTCTTTTCGACAGGGTATGTTTTACATTTACTGAAGATTTTTTTATTTTGATTATCAAAGGAATATATATTTACTATAGTCTATAAAGAAAGTACATAAACAGGCTGGGCACAATGGCTCATGCCAATAATCCTAGCACTCTGGGAGGCTGAGGTGGGAGGATCACTTGAGGTCAGGAGTACAAGACCAGCCTGAGCAAGAGTGAGACCCTATCTCTTCTAAAAACAGAAAAAATTAGCCGGGGCTGGTGGCACATGCCTCTAGTCCCAGCTACTTGGGAGGCTGAGGCAGGAGGATCACTTGAACCCAGGAGTTTGAGGTTGCTATGAACTAGGCTGACACCATGGCACTCTAGCCCGGGCGACAAGTGAGACTCTGTCCCCGCCTAAAAGCAAATTAAAAAAAATAAAGTACAGGAACATACTAAGAAGAACTGTTAATGACTTATCAACCTAATATACAGAGATAACAGAAAGAAAGCTAGAACTAGGAGAAGAGTTGACTTTCCTTCAATAAATTCCTGGCAGTAAACTACATGGTTTTTAAGACTTTGATAAACATTGCCAAATTGTTCTCCAGAAAGGATATATCAGTTTGTATTCCCTCTAAGAAAGTATAAATCACTCTCCTTCTTGCCTAATTGGTATTTTCTGGGACTAAGTTGTTTTTGTAAATTTTTATAAGGGACACTTATATTAAACCAAGACATCTCCCTGGTAACAATGGAAGCATGGAGTAAGGATCAGGAAAGGAAAAAAGTGGCATAAGGGTCCCTGAGACCCCACTAGGTTTTCTACTTCTGTGATCCTAGGTTAAAACTTTGCTTTGATTTCAGGAAATTTGGGACAAAATAAAAATTAATTCTCAGCCTGAATTGGGCCTTATAGAAATTATCCCTGCTTGATCAATAAGCAACTTCAGTCTGTTTAGAAACAGTCCAGCTAAGACAAAAGTTAGCTTTCAGAACCAAGTCAGAAAGTAACTCCAGCCTTCAGTAGTTTCATGTTGATAAGGACTAAAGGATTTGGCCTTATTCTCAGGTCTGGCTTTTCTTGGAAGCTCTGGTTCTTATCACTTTTATCAGCAAAGGCCTAAATTCCAGCATCATAGCCTCTTTTCTCCTTTATATAACCTCTCTTCCCCCAGTGTTATTTTAATAATGATTCGAAATAATTATAGCATTTTAAAAATTTAGTTTAACTATTCTCCCCCAAATGCAAGACGACAGTGAAAAGCAAAGGATGACATTGAGTATCTGAAATCTTAAATAGCTGACATTGTGTCAAGCTATTAATTATTGAACTTCTTTTTTTAGACCTGAGTGAAAATTTGGAAAACAGAATATAAATAGAAATTAAAGGAAAATAAATGCTAAACAGATGTTAGAAAATATTGTTTTCTAAAGTGCACAGTAAATATCTAGACCAGTGAAAGGGACAGATTATAGAAGGAATCCTTCTAGGATCAGCTGAGAAATGAGTGGATACTTTTATAAAATAACAGGGTGCCAGAAAGGAATGGGCCTTTATAAGATGGGCTATCTTATAATTCTTAACTCTCCAATTTTACAGCCAAAGTTTTCAGATATTTTAAATGGTGATTTAGCCAGCAAAAGGGAAAACCCAAATAGAACATAGTTAGCTTAAGCTTAACTCTAGTTGTAGAATATACAGATTTTGACCTCAAATATTGAGAAATAGCAAATTTATCTAAGTGTGGTCAAGTTTTCCTTATATGAGGATGGCCATAATTGTCTCTCCTAGCAACCCAACTATATGAAACACTGAACTACTTTGTTGCAAAGGAACCTGCCTGAGCCTGCTTCCTGTCAGATAAATGGTGCCAACTGACGTAGCTTACAAGTTTGGTACATAAATTATCAGAATAAAATACTAAAGCTATACATGAGCAGAGAGTAAAATATAGGTATTTAGATCATTTATTCACCAAGGACTGTAATTAGACCTTTTGTTTCTCTTTCACCTGCTCTTGGCTAGTTTCTGTTTCCTGCTGGTGTTAGGGTTTTACGTTTTGTTGATTCACAGGATGCAGGTGGGGGAGAGAGATGGAAAGGGAGAAAATACGGATTTGATTGCTCAAGTGGAATAAGATGAAACTGTTAGTTTAAAAGAATTCCAGGCTGAAAGATGAAAATAGTTAAGTGCTTTCCTTTAATGTTAATTATACTGTTTTTACATTAAAGAAATAAAAATAAATTTGGGGATTTTATATGATTTACATTCCAGCTATTTTTAGAACCATGGGTAAGAATTGGCATGGATTTCAGAATGATTGATTTGGAGGCTTTAGCATTTTGTCAAAAATGAGGAAGCATCTGGACAGACAGCAGAGGCCATGGTCAGGAAGAAATTTCAGAGCTACTATATTCCATCTCTATGTTCTACCTTCTAGCCCTTCAAAAGAATAATATGTGCTTGTAAAAAATGCCTATGTCCTTGCTCATTGTGCTTAGATGATGACAGTTCCTACAGTGAGGATTTTGTTATACATATGTGACCTTGGGGTAGGCCTAATGTCACTTGCACTCTGCCTCCATGTTAGACCTGTCTCTGTACTTGGAGCTGCTCTCACCCTTGGTAGAGCCTGATGCTATTTGTGATGGCCTTAGCCTCACTTTCCACTCAGTGCCACCCATCTCTGGGTACAGTGTGCAAGATGAGTGAGTTTGCTGCCACGTGGGGCTTCCTGGCTGTCCACAGTACCCAGGTGGCCGACAGATTATCCTCATCCTTGCTGGATAACCATTGACCAAAGCTTGCTAAATGCAGTGTAACTCTTGGCCATTAATTAGTCGAAACAGTTTCTGTAGTGAATTCTATAACAGCTACACTCCTCACTATTACGGTTTTCTCAACATAGTCTCATGGTATAGTAGAACAGAGATCAAATTTTTAATTATAAAAGTAATACCAACTTAAAAAATATTAATAAGTATTTAATTTTTGAATCAGCACAGAATTGTATTGAGCAATCACTGATTGGAGGGTTGCTGGAAAAAAGGAAAAAGAGAAATAATAAGAGTAATTTTTTAGGCCGGGCGCGGTGGCTCACGCCTGTAACCCTAGGACTCTGGGAGGCCGAAGCGGGCAGATTGTTTGTGCTCAGGAGTTCGAAA
>NW_012138080.1:4453490-4543125 GCF_000956105.1 Propithecus coquereli
GGCACTCTACCCCGGGCAACACAGTGAGACTCTGTCTCAAAAAAAAAAGTAATTTTTTAAAAAGAAAATAGACTAAAAAATTTTAAGAGAAATAAAAAGAATTGTATGGAGTAAAAAGCGAGATTCCCTTGCCTTCCACTTTAAGAAAAAAATCATTCTTCCCAGAAGTAGTTGTGTTAACAATTTGGTATGTTTCCTTCTAGACTCTTTCTACGTATACAAAAATGTGTATGTGCACATGTGTATGTATTTGTGTATTTATATTTGTTGTAATATTGTATTTATACATAGTTATATGTGCAGGTATGCCTTCAGCATCATTTTATTGGTTCTTAACTTTTGGATGACATTTTATATCTTCAGGAATCCAGTGAAAGCTATGGATTCTCTTTCCCTCCCCACCCCCCACAAAAAATGCACATGTTCACATACAGAATTTTTTAGCATCAGCAGTTTCACAAATTCCCAGAAGGCAGTCTGTGACCACTCCCACCCCATTCTCCAAGGTTTCATAGCAACCTAGAAAATAACAACAATCCATAATGGATTTGGAGAGGATTATTATTTACAGCAGAAACCTAATGAACCAGAATACTCAGGGTGCTGCTAGTTTAATTTTCTGGTTGAGTTTATTACAATTCTAGATTAAAAACTTAACAAATTATGAATTCTGAGTCCAATTCCTTTATGTGACAGTCCCAGAACCCCTGCGCACTCCAGTCTCCAATCTCTCCTTATGCCTGCTGAACTTGCACAACTGCCATCAAGCGTCTGCATTCAGTATACTGCCTTGTCTGCACATGTCTGCCTGCGCTGCGGCTGGCAACTCCTTAAGGGCAGGGGCCTCACCTTACACATCTTCGGATCCCCACCCCTCCATGAGCTGGGCCTCCAAAAGTCTCTCTAAAGTGTGCATGAGATGAATGAGCAGCAGAGATGTGATGATTGAGTTGCATATTAGTCGAATCCATAGTTTCCACTAAGTGGGGAAAAAGAAGGCATTAGAGTCAGACCTAGATTTGCATCACAGCTCTGCACAAGATACTTAACCTCAGGCAAGTTTAGTTTTCTCATCTGAAAAGAGGGATGATAAATCTAATTCACAGGGTTAGGTACTGTGGAGTAAACAGGGTTTAGGGGGTGTCTAAAAGACATCTTTTTAGAGACCTAAGGGCCAAATAGCGGGGTCAAATTCTGGCTCTCTTACTTGCTAGTTGTGTAACTTTGGGCAACTTAACATTTCTGTGCCTTTTCTTCATTTGTGAAAAAAAAAGGGGGGGAAATAAAAGGGAGTGATAATAGTACCCACCTCAGTAGGCATATTGGAGGAATAGAATGAGTTAATGTTTCCACACTTGAAGCAATATCTGTCACACTGTCAGTACCTACAGATGTTTACTGCTGCTATCATTATTATCATTATTACTATTGTTAGGAACTGTCTGCTTAAGAAGCTAAAACAGGTAACCATGAAGCAATTTGCATGTAATATAAGTTGGTAGCCAAGTAAGTGCTAAATTGAGTTGAGTGGTGCAAACTATAATTCTTGTAAGAGTTTAGCAAAGAGAAAAAGGTCAGAGGGACCTGAAGACATCAGGAAAGGTTTTAAGCCAATGTTTTTAAAACTGGGCAAATTTGTAAAGGACAGAGAGGGATATTCTAAGCTGGGTGGAGAAGCCAAATAAATAAAGGTAAAAACAATCTCTCTGGATCTGCACTTTCACCTCTGACCCAGGAGACTGACCCAAAGTGAAAGAGATTGCCTGGACAGGCCTGCAGCATCCCTGTATTTCAGAATTCTGGAACTTTGTTAAAAAAAAAAAAATCTGTATTCAATCTAAGGCAATGTGGTGGCTGAAGCCTCAAGTGATGTACCATTAGCTTAATTTTAACTTAAAATCACCAGTCCCTTCTTGCAGTCAGCTTCATACCAACTTCAAAGTCAATGTGGTAGAAATCAAAATCAATAAATATGAATCCTGGAGAAAGAAAAGGCAATATCTTTGGATCTGGAGGTGAGAAGGCAACACATGTCCAGGAATGGGTGGCGTCACACCTCTTCGTGGAAGGGGCCTTTCTTTTCTCTTGATGGATGTTTACAAACCTGGATCATAGCTGGCTCATCACGTGGGGCTCAGGTTCTTGGTGACAAGTTGTTATAAATGGAGAACTAAGAAAAGGAAGACTAATGCAGTTGTGTTCCCATGGAAGACAATCAAACAATGCTAAACATAGCCAGAGTAAGAGAACCTATGGCTGCTAACAGGCACGGAACTGTACAACTGAACAAACCCCAAGGCTCCCTCCCTCCCTGGGGCAGTTTCTGTAGCATCTCTGGCAGAGCTGTGAGGCCTTTCTGGCTTGACTGGGAAGGAAGGTGACGGCTGTTGTTCTTCACGGGGGGTGGATTTCTTTCCTGTCTCCTGAAGAGAATCTCCAGGGCCTAGATTCTGGAAAGGGAAGGGAAAGTAAGGAGAACATAAAAAAGTAGCCTTTGTCTTGTTCACTCGTGAGATTCATGTCCATGTCCCTCAAGCAGATTGCTGGAGGGAATGAGGTTCTTTTTTTAAAAAAAAATCCCTCCCTTAAAGCAGAGTTCAGTTATGGAAGATTTAAAGGGGGAGAAGATTGTTTCTGTGTGCAAAACTGAACTTTGCCCAACAGATTTATATTTGCTGTCAACCAATATCAGCCTAAGAATAGCACAAGGAGGCAAGTAGGCCACATAGCATTTCATTCGTCCCGGAGCTCCAGGCTGACCTGGATTGGCTGGCCAAGGTGGGGCTAGAGGTGAGGCTCCAAATCATCTGAGTGCAGATGGACCACATAGACCAAGAAGGTACCTTTACCCAGATCTCCTTTGAGCTGGAAGAAAACAAGTCACTTCATAGGTTACTGTATGGTCCATTTAAACCATGGGTACAGCCATTTGCTGGATAGTGTACCAACACTTCAAATATGGTCTATAGGGAATTTAGAGAAAAATCTTTTTCCCCAGTATTAGAAAGTTAAAAAATAAATAAGGAGATAATCTGGGGATGGGAGTATCTAGTGGGAGAGTTATCAGGCCCACCAAGTTTCCTTGCTAAGACAGGTGGAAAAAGCTGACCTTTCTCTTTGTCAATGCTTATGGATGTCATTTCAATAAATGGGGAAGGATAATGCAAAAGTTTTAACAGTCTCTTTCTCTCTTTCTGTACACATGGAGAACAGCTGAACAAAATGCTGAGGGAATTTGGTGCTGAAGGTCCCTGAAGAGGGAGAAATCTCACCAGGGACCCAACTCTGGGAGAATCAACTTGCAGCCCCTTTGGGCAACCAGCCCAGGAATAATTACTGGAGGGGCAAGTCCCAGCAAGTCCCTATTGCCTTGAGTGAGCCCTGGGAGAAAGAGGGTAACTACAGTAATCACAGCCTGGTGCCATTCTTTGCAGCTCAAACACCACACCTAGTTTTGCACCTGGAAATTTAGCCAATTAACCATGTGCATGGTTGTTAAGGTGCTGGTTTGAGGAGGCTAGTAGTGATTAAACCCTTGTCCTTTCCTTCTTTTATCCTTCTCTTTGGGGAATGACTGAAAATTGCTGGTTCCATTTCTCAACCTTATAGCTCCAGGTGCTAAATTACCTAGTAAATCAGAATTAAGCATTTGCCTCCAGCCAAGCCAAAAATTTCTGAGAAACTTACAATTTTTTTCAAATATCAGAAGATCACAATAGTCATTATGGGAAGAATCAGAACTTTGTAGGATTTCTCTACTTTCATAGTACTTTTATACTTTGCAGGGGATTTTAATGGTCTTAATCTGGTCTGATCTCCCACGAAGTTTTCAGGGTAGGGCTGCCCATGAGGCCCAGGCCACTGGCGAAGAAGGGATTGTATTTCAGGAATAAGAAGGTGCCTTCCAGGGAGCTCAAAACCCGGATTACTTTCTTGGCCTTTGGATGGAAGCTTTTGGACAGTCTGTCTTCAAGGAGTTATTTTGTTTTGATTTTAACTTTACACAAATAATACATGTAAATGTTGTCCTTGAGAAGCATTGTAAACATTGTAATTAAAGATAAAGTCCCATATGACCAATACCACCAGTCCTCCTCCACTTCCCCAGTAACCTCTGTTGTTACTTTGAGTGTGTCTCTATCTAGGTTTGTGTGTGTGTGTGTGATTTTTGCCTACTTGCATAGATGTCCATTTTTACAGTATTGTTTTTTGTATTTCTGTAACATAAGTGCAATCATTATTGTCCTGCAAATTGCTTTTTCCCTCAATATGTCTTGAGAATTTTCTGTGTTAGTACTGAAGAGACCAACAACCCACCACACTGGTATAGAGAGTACTTCAGAGTGGAAACATCTGAGCTACAGAAAGAAATCTTATCTGAACTTCCCTTACCTGAGCAAAGCAGAGCTTTACTAGAGTCAGCTGCCTCAATTGCTCCCCTCCCCAGGAGGTTGCCAGTCAGGGAGGCACTGACTTTGGGAACTGGGTGGCATATTCCAAAAAAAAAAAAAAAAAATGTGTAAATAAGCTTCAACAGAACTTTCCATCATTTGAAACCCGGAATTCCCCCACCCTTATTAAAGCTAATATGTTTTTATATCCCTTGCTGTTCTGGGAGCTACTCTCTTTAGCATACATAATATATTTTTCTTCTGTTAATGTCACTTTTTCTTGTTGTCGTTAATGTCTATTGTCAGTTAATTTGTAGGCCACTGACCAACTGGACCTAAATTGGTAGAGAAGTTTTTCCTCCCAAAAGTTTATATAAACTTACCCCAATAATTTCGACTGTTCCATAGTATTCCATAGACATAATAGGTTAGGAGTTTATGTTTGGAGTTTCTTATCAATGGGTTTTTACGATGTCTCCAATTTTTCCCCATTGTTAACAACACTGCTGTGAACATCCTTGCACATCCCTTCCTGTATACATGTGCAAGTATATCTTAGAAAACAGGAATTGCTGTCTCATGGGTTATGTGCTTTTTAGATTGTAGACACTATCAACTAGACCGTGGAATGCTGATAAATGTTTAACAACCAGTCTTCCAAAAAAGGGGACGGGGGCTGATTTGTAGCATTTGCTTACTTCCATGGTGTGAATTCTACCACCAAGGCTGATTTCAGTCTACTAACATGACATGAACGCACAATCTGCTCTTGTGCGCTGGTGTGAAATGGCTCCAACACAGTTCCCAGACTCCCTCAAACTCAGGATGCATATAGATATTGGCAAGTAGCTCTCTAAAGTAGCCCAACCAATTTTTCCTTTCACAAGCACTGTATGAGAGTATCTACAGTCATGTGCCGCTTAAGAAATTTTCAGTCAACAACAGACTGACTATATGACGGTGGTCCCATAAGATTATAATGGAGCTGAAAAATTCCTGTCACCTAGTGACAGCTGATGTCATAGTTCAACACATTACTCACTTGTTTGTGGTGATGCTGTTTTGAACAAACCTACGCTGCCAGTCGTATGCAAGTATAACATATACAATTGTATACTGTACATAATACTTGGTAATGATAATAAATGACTATGTTACTGGCTTATGCATTTATTATACTATGCTTTTTACCATTATTTTAGAGCAGTGGTCCTCGACCTTTATGGCACCAGGGACCAGTTTCATGGAAGACAATTTTTCCACGGATCGGGGGCAGGGAGGGGGGATGGTTTTGAGATGATTCAAGCATATTACATTTATTGTGCAGTCAAACGTCTCTGCTAATGATAATCTGTGTTTGCTACTTCTTCCTAGCACTAGCATTACTGCCTCAGCTCCACCTCAGATCATCAGGCATTAGATTCTCATAAGGAGCACGCAACCCAGATCCCTCACATGCACTGTTTACAGCAGGGTTTGCGCTGCTATGAGAATCTAATGCCGCAGCTGATCTAACAGGAGGCGGAGCTTATGTGGTGATGCAAACATGGGGAGCGGCTGTAAATACAGATGAAGTTTCGCTTGCTCCCTCCTGCTGTGTGGCCTGGTTCTTAACAGGCCACAGACAGGGGAGTTGGCAACTGCAGTTTTAGAGTGTACTTCTACTTACAAAAAAAAAAAAGTTACGTGTAAAACAGCCTCAGCCATGTCCTTGAGGAGGTATTCCAAAAGAAGGCATTGTTATCATAGGAGGTGACAGCTCTTGTTATTGCCTCTGAAGACTGTCCAGTGGGACAAGATGTGGAGGTGGAAGACAGTGATATTGATGATCTTGACCCTGTGTAGGCCTAGGCTAATGTGTGTGTTTGTGTGTTAGTTCTTTCTTTCTTTATTTTTATTTTTTAAACCAACATTATTAGTGTGGAATGTGTGTCAGTTCTTAACAAAAAAGTTTAGAAAGTAAAATAAATAGATACATTTTTAAATAGGAAAAAAGCTTATAGATTAAGGGTATAAAGAAAATATTTTTTCCAGCTGTATAATGTGTTTGTGTTTTAGGCTAAGTGTTATTACAAAAGGGTTGTAATAGTGTCCATCAGGAAGTTTTTCAATCTATTCTAGAGAATGAAATTGGAGGGACGGTCCCAGATTTTATGAGCACCTGCTATATGGACATAGCTGTCAAGGACTGAGACAGAGAAAAAAGTACATATTGTGTCGTCAAACCCTATGTGTACTGATTTAACATTATGGTATATCAGTTGAACACACACATACCAGTGACACTAACAAAAATTAATTACTAGGAGTAGTGAAGAAAATAAATGCATTGTATTTTGGCTCAGTTAGCCTATTTGTCATTTTCTTCCCAAGAATCCTATTGCTCCTCATTTCTGTTGTGGTCACTTAGTCACTGGACTTTTTTCCTGAGGGAATACAGTGGCATTTCCTGTTCTCACCGAGGTCTCTGCTGAGTCTTCCTGCGGGGCTTCACCACTCCTCTCCCTACCTTCCGCTGCCGGCCCTGATCTGAACGGGTGCTGCGGTTTTTCTCCCTAGGCTATTTTCTTCCTGAAAACGACTGGCTGCCCCAGCAGCTTGATGCTGTTTCTCTGCTGCGTGGACCGTTCCCAGAATCCCTCACATGCAGTAAGTTTGGGCTTATACTGGAGGCGGCCAGTTCTTACAAAGGCAGGGCTGTGTAGGAGGAAACATAATATAGATGTCATTTTAGATGGGAGTCATTATCTGCGAAATGCAGTTTTGACTGCTTCCAATTTGCTGCTCAGAGAGATTCCATCCTTGAACCAGACATCGAATTTTTTAAGTTGAAAAGATACTGAAATAGCACCAGGTAGTAATGCAGATGTTAGGGAGGACAACTCTTGAATCCCTTAGTTCCCTGGCAGTTTTGCCCTCCCCCACAACCCCTCATCCAAGGCTGGTTTTAGTGAATTCTGGAAGAGGACCTTGATTCTCTGAATTTGTACCAATAGGGAAATATGTTGGTAACATGTTAGAGCAGTGAGGGTTCTTAAACAGGGGTGGATATCAGAATCCCTTAGGGAATGTATACTAAACATACCAAGCCTGCTGAGTCAGAGTCTGGGGTGGAGGGCAGGCACATATATTTGGGAAAAGCTCTGGAAATGATTCATTTGTGCCCTCCTGACTAAGAACCACTACTCTATTCTATTGCCATTCCATGACAAAATTGGTACAAACATTCAGAGTGTTTAAAACAATTTCAGAGTATGTCTCTTGAGTGTAATAGTAAGTTTGGGCTTATATTTTGCATGTCTTTTATTTTACTTTGTATTTTACAAAATTATCAGTCTGTGATGGATTGGAAATGTTAAAAATTGGACCTTTGTCACAGTTTGAGAAACACTGTTCTTTCTTGGCTTATTTAGCTGTATCCAAGTCAGTCAGGCACAGCTAAAAATTCTTTGATATTAAAAGTAATTAATTGAGAGGCCATTAGACTGAGATTTCTCTAGTGCCTTAGGTTCCTTTGTAAGCAAATCAAAACTCAACTCAAAATGAATGTTCATAGCATAAAAAAAACAACTTAAGCATAACCAATCAGAAACCACGAACTAATCTCTAACTAGGGCACTTGCCACTTTAAATATTTTCTTTGTCTTAGTTTTGTGAACACCTTATAAAACTTTTCCTTGGCTGGGCATGGTGGCTTACGAGTGTAATCCTAGCGCCTTGGGAGGCTGAAGCAGGAGGATCACCTGAGCTTAGGAGTTCAAGACCAGCCTGAGGAAGGGTGAGACCTCGGCTCTATAAAAAATACAAAAATTAGCTGGGCATGGTGGTGTGTTCCTAAAGCAGCTGAGGCAGGAGCATCACTTGAGCCCAGGAGTGTGAGGTTGCAGGGAGCTATGATGATGCCCCTGCACTTTATCCCAGGCAGCAGAGCAAGCCCCTGTCTCAAAAAAAAAAAAAAAAAAAAAATTTTTTTTCTGCTTGTGGTTTGGCAATGCCCAATTCATGTATCACTGTTTGCTCAAATAAACCCTTTAAAATTGTAATGTGCCTAAGTTTATCTTTTAATGCTGGATTGGGTAGCTTTGTGATCTTAGGTGAGTAACTAAGTCTCAAAGATTTTTTCCGGTGGGTTGTTGAGAGGATTAGAGATAATGAATGGATCTAAAGCACCTAGCACCAAGCCTGACATTCATAGGAGTTATTGGAAACCTATCATAGGAACAATAGTTCCTAACAAAACTATCTTCCATGGGCTGTTGAAGAACACACAGAATCCTGGAGGAGAGTGAGTGAATCCTTTCATTCAGTCTCACGCATCATATTCTAACCAACCCAGAGTGCGTGGGATGACAAGAGATTTGTGCAGCCTCTCCAAACTGTTTAACTTGGACTTCAGCCATGGGCACGGGGGTGAGGTGGCCATGGCACTACAGGACGAACCTCTGGTTAGCAGACCTCCCCCCAACCTCTCCTTCCTGCCTCCTCTCTCATGTTCCCCTTCCCAACACAGTCCTTTTCTCATTTGTACACCACTGTGCCTTCCCCCAAAGGCCCCAACTGTTTTTATTTATTACCTCTAGCACAATCATTTTCTGTTCCAGATGGAGGGCAAGAAGAGTTTGGGATAAAAAGTTCTGGCCTCTGTGGTATGGCCTCCTGTCCAGGCATTTAAAAATAAGCAGACCATTCATACTGGGCCAACTGAACTGCTGCTGGCATCACTCCTGTGCCCTTATTGTGCTAAAAGAGTATCTGTCCCTTCCTTTGACTTCGATTACAAAAAACCTTTCTCTTACCTTTGCCTTGTGTACGTGTACCATTGTGATCACTGGGCGCAGTGCTGCGTGATAAACACAGGCGCTGCGGAGCCAGCAACTCTGGAGTCGATTCTGACTCTGCCACTTAGTTGTGTGGCTTATGGGAAAAAAATTTTAAATGGTAATCATTACTATTAGAAGTAACACTAGCAGCGCTGTATTCTAGTGGAGAACAGGTTTGAGCCCCTTGGTCTAACCTGAATATTCAGGAAAGCAGGATGGTGTAAAGGGTTTAACAGACCATCTTTTCTTTAGGATCCTCAGTTCTCTGAAATGAACAGACCACTGGTTTGGTCTGACTGTAAGTCTGAATAAAAAGTTCTCTGATTTAATTCACGTCAGTGTGATTTAAAATTCCTCTCTCCCCAGTATTTCCTATACACCAGAACTTAGGTCTAGAATCTTTATTAGTTCAGATTAAGAGTTTTGACAAGAATACCTCATAGTTTTCCTGAACCTAAATTCCTGTGCGGATTAACTCCAGCAGCTAACACGTCGTAGCGGTGTGCTCCCCTCTGCTCACCTCCACAGACCCGCTCACTCTTCAGGCCTCACCTTAGACATCACTTCCTCAGGGAAGCTGCCTCTGACCCTGAGTTTAGCATTTAGGTTTGCTCCTTTCAGGGTGAGAAAAAAAAGTTTTATCTGAGGAATGTGAGCCCCTTTGGATTATCAGACCCAGGGAGGCATTTAAAACGTAACACAGTCTTGTTTCGCTCCCCTTTCAGCGAGACAAGAGGTAATTACCTCTCTCCTCTCTGGAAGCTACTAGCTATGTGGGCTTTATGCTAACAGAGGCGGAGGAGCCATAAAATGCAAATCCTGGACACCATAATTCTTACTCTGTAGTTCAACAATGGGTAGCCAATCACTAATCAATGTTATGTCTGTAAACCAAGGAGAATTCCTGACGTTTGTAATTGTCCCCTCCCCTTTTTTCTTTAAAAACTTGAGCCTCTCCTTTGTTCTGCGGGGCACTCCCCAAGGCAACTTGGAAATGTGTCCTGGACTGCAGTCCTCAACCTTGGCCCACGTAAACTGTTTTAGTTCTGCCTCAGCTTCTTCCTTTTAGCTCAAGGATGGCTTCACCACAAGGGATTGTAATTGCCTGTTTTTGCAGTCGGTGAACTTCTTGTAGCCCACCTCCCCGTCTTGCCTCCCACTAATCTTTCCCTCCCACCACACGCTGTCTTGTCTTGCCTTTTACCTACTCGATACCTGCCCATCCTTCAGTCGTCACCTCAAATGGTACACCTCTAGGTCAGGTTTCCCATCACATGGAGCCATACCCTCCTGTGCTGTTCCCCCCTCAGAGCATTTATCACAAGTTATTTCTGGATTTTCTTTTTTATGAATGAATGTCTGCCTCATACATTAGACTGTAAACTTATTGGAGGCAGAGACCATGTTTGCATTTCCTAATGCTGAATCCCTAGCACCTAGCAAGGTGCCTGGCTCCTTATGGCAGTTACTGAATATTTACTGGGTGATGAAGGGTGGTGTTTCATTCATTCATCTCCTTTAGGACAGGAACTTTCTGATTGATGTTTGTGGCCGCCGTTAACCAGCTGGTACACCAGGCCTAGCACAAGATTTGGTTGCACAGGTACACAAGTCCTTCATGGTATGAAAGAGAAAGGTAGGAAAATAGTTCTGTAGGGAGGCCAACAAGATGGAAAAATAAGTCTCTATTACCTATGCACTATTCTTGCCAAAAGTGTTTAACCTGAACCTAATCAAGCCTTTAGTCCTAACGTCTAGTTTACAGGAAATACAGCAATAGAGAACGATATGGGATAACACTGTGAGGAAGCAATCAGACAAATCCGGAATATCAGACATTCTGCAGAACAACTGGCTTGGACAAAAGGTCATGAAAAGAAAAAGATGCAAAGATTATTCTAGATTAAGAGATTGAAAAGACATAACATCCAAATATATTACATGATCCTTGATTTGATCTGGTTAGAAAAAGGCACTTAAAAAGAAATTTTGAGTATATTTGGAGAAGTTGAAATATGGACTGTAAATTAGATGATAATTGGAGTTATTGTTACTTTTCTTAGATATGTAGAATTTTGCCCTTATTCTTAGAAGATGTATGATGAAATATTTAGGGATAAAGTGTCCTATGTCTGCAATTTATTTTCAAATGATTCAGCAAAAATCATATATATATATATGTGTGTGTGTGTGTATATATATATATAGAGAGAGAGAGAGAGAGAGAAAGCAAATGGTCAAATATTAGATATCTGAAGCAGCTGTTGAATCTAAATGGAAGGTATACAAGGCTTTTTGGAAATTTTTTTTGGGTCAGATTCATTGAGGTGTAATTTACATAGAGTAAAATTCACCCATTTAAATGTAAAGTTTTATGAATTTTGACAAACACATGCAACTGTATAACTACCACCACAATTAGGATATAGAACAGTTCTATCACCCCCAAAATTCTCCCTTGCCCTTTTGTAGTCATCCCTCACCCTACCCCCAACCCCTGGAACCACTGCTCTACTCTCCATCCCTGTAGTATTGCTTTTCCAGAATGTCATATAAATGGAAGTATACAGTATGCTGCCTTTTGAGTCTGGCTTCTTTCACTTCGCGTATTAGTTTGCTAAGGCTGTTGTAACAAAGTACCACAAACTGGATGACTTAAAAACACAGAAATTTATCATCTCAGTTCTGCATGCTAGAAGTCCAAAATCAAGTTGTCAGAAGGGTCATGCTCTCTTGGAGGATCTTGGGAACAATTGTTCCATTCCTTTCTCTTAGCTTGTGGTGTCATCAGCAATCCTTAACATTCGTTATCTTGCAGCTGCGTAACTCCAACCTCTGCCTCTGTTATTATGTGTCATTCTTCCTGTGTGTCTCCTTATAAGGATACCAGTCATACGGGATTAACGGCCCTCGATTCCAGTATGACTTCATCTTAACTAATTACATCTGCAACAACCCTGTTTCCAAATAAGATCCCATTCGGAGGTGTTAGGGGGCTAGGACTTCATATTTTTGAAAGGATACAATTCAACCTGTGACACTTAGCATAATGCATTTGACATTAATCCATGTTTTTGCACGTGTCAGCAGTTTATTCCTTTTTATTTTTGTATAGCCTTCGTTGTTTGGAATATACTGCTCTTTGTTTATCCATTTATCAGCTGAAAGACATGTAGGTTGTTTCCAGTGTTAGGCAATTATAAATAAAGCCACTATAAACATTTGCATGTGGATTTTTGTGTGAACACAAATTTTCACCTGGGTAAATATCAAGGAGTGGGATTATGTTTTAACTCTATAAGAAGCTGCCAAAGAATTTTCCAAAGCATTTTTCATTCCCACCAGCAATATGTGAAAGTTCTAGCTCTCCATGTTTTCACGAACACTTAGTATGGTCAGTTTTTCTTTTTTCTTTTTTTTTTTGAGATAGGGTCTTGCTTTGTTTCCCAGGCATGAGGGTAGTGGGGTTATCATAGCTCACTACAACCTCAGACTCCTGGGCTGGAGGGATCCTCCTGCCTCAGCCTCCCACAGTGCTGGGATTACAGGTGTGAGCCACCTGGAGAGCCAGCTTTTTTTTCTTTTTAATGCAAACAATTACTAAAAGGTAAACAATAACTAACAAAAAAGATAATGTCCTTTTTTTTTTCTACTCTCCAATCCTGCTCCTTTTCACCATTTAGTCCTCCACAGAGAAAAATCACTTTTAAACCCTTTAACTGTTTCTTCTTCAACTCCTTGTTTAATCAATCTCTGATGCGGGATGGGGAGAGACATTTCCAGGGTATACCAGGGATCGTGACAGGGAGCTTTGGATCTGCCCTGGAAGTGCCCTGAGCCTATAGTGGCAGTGACCTGACAAGGGGGGTTGATTTTTGCTGTGAAATGAGCACCCAACTCTTGTTAAGAGCAAGCTCTGAGACTGCAGAGGGTCAACTTTGCTGGTCCTTGGGATCTGGCTTGGTGTTCTCTCCGCCATCAACCACACTCCCAACCTCAGACAGTTGCCAGGCCTCTCTGCCTCCGCCGGACCTGAGTGGGAGGCTTGAAGCCATCGAATCTGTGGCCTGAGAGCAGCCGTCAGCACAGCAGGTAACTGTTTCATCTTGTTGCATGTTACACTCCTCTGAAAACAGATGAGCAATGGGAATTCCAGCCTCTGAACTGGCGTCCTCTCCACCTGCCTCCCAGCTGTCCTGCTGTGCACGCCTCTCTCACCTCTCCTGGGCAGGGTTTATCCCATCACGTCCTATCCAGAGACTATTGGTATCTCCCTCACTCTACCACCTCTCCCATCCCGGGAAGTTATTTTAAAGAGACAATGAGAGCCTAGGACAGGCTCCCTGCAGGACAGGTACAAGGTGGTAGCCTGGGTAGAGGAAGACGTAAGACATTTTTTGGACTCCTTGCCCATGCCCCTCTGGTTTCTCGTACTTTCCCTGCTGCTGCTCTCATTCTGCCAAAAAGGAAAAAGTTGGAAACAGATGGGTGCTTAACTCAAGTTGAGTAGTTTTCTGGCCTAAGCCTGTGTCCGGCCTCCTGGCTTGGCCCTGTCCTAAATTAAGTTCTGGATGATCTTTGGAACAGGCCCTTCTGGATGGTCTTTGGAAGACCTTGACCTGCTCAAGTGTATTTTAGGTTAAACCCGACATTATCGCTGGTCCAAAAGCAGACCTCTTCCTTGGAGAAGGTGCCTCTCTTCATCAGGGCTAGCCTTGAACCCTGCTGGATTTCTTCAGTACACGGCTGACAGACTGATGGAAAGGTTCTTCAGCCACCTCTAGGGTAGTTTTGGTGTGTCACTGGCTTCCCAAAGTTCTTTCCTTGCAAACCATTCAGACCCTATTTTGACAATACTGGAGTTTCCCTGTGGCCCATGTTCCCTCTCCCTCAGTTATCTTCAGGCACTTCCCCAGCACCACCAGTTCCTGACCCCAGAGAAGCTACTGAATACAGCCAGTCTCCCCCTCACTGTTGGTACATGGCGGCTGCTTCCATTAGGACAGCAGCTGGTATTGGTATAGTATTTTCTATTTGGAAAGCACCATTAAATACAGGCTCGATGCTCACCCTAACTTTGTGAAGTAAGAACTTTTCAGATGAAGAATCCGAGGTACAAAGAGGTTAAGTTGCTTGCCCATAGTTACCCAGCTGGTAAGGAACTGAACTGGGATTCATCTCAGGCTTTCTGAGGAAAATAAGACTTGTGTGTTTTACGTAGAATATCCCTGGAAGGACAGATAAGAAAGTAACTTCATGGCTGGCCTATCTGTAGAGGGGAACTGGGCGGCAGGGGGACAGAGTGGCTGGAAGACTTCCTTTTATGTACCATTCTGTGAACTATGTTACTGTATTATCTATCAAAACAACCAAGAAAACCTGTCACTGCCTTCGTTCTTTAGCCTGATCTCCTGACTCCTCTGTCCCTGAGCAGCTTGATAAGCCACTCAGCTGCCTGCACCAAGACAATCTGCCTCTGAAACTGGCAGTATTTTGGGTGTAAAATTAAAGTACTAGCTTCAGTCTTCCAGCACGAATCCATTTTACATTATCTCACACAGCCAATCCCCTTTAGGGAAAAAAGAAAGCAAGGTCTATTTTTTTATTCAAGGCGGGACAGCCGAACTGCCTGGGCACCGCACCTCGGCCTGCCTAGGAGGAGCCAAAGCTGCGGGAGGCAGCAGCACTTCCACGCTCACGGCTGCGGACGGCCTGGAGGATCTGCCACTAGAGGAAGTTAGAATTTGGGGGCAGGATGAGGCATTTTTCCTTCTGTCAGATTCTTGGTCATATCAAGAATCGATCTTGAGTGGTTGGGACTTCTAGAATGGCAGAGTAAGGAGCTCGGCAGACCCTTTCCCCAGCAAACAACAATTTGGTGGAAATCATTTAAACTATTTTAAAATCTCTTGGAATTGTCTTAAGAGCATACAACGAATGAAGAAACACTGATTCAAGAAAATCCACTAATTTGGGAGGCCAAGGCAGGAGGATTGCTTGAGCCTAGGAGTTTGAGGTTGCTGTGAGCTAGGAAGACAACACGGTACTCTAGCCTCGGTGACAGAGTGAGACTCTGTCTCAAAAAAAAAAAAAAAAAAAAAAAATAGAAAATAAAATAAAAGAAAATCCACTAAATCTCAGTAAGAATAGGGAAGAGTCTACGGCACTTGAGACATAAACAAGCTCCTTTACCCTTTCCGCCAGCTTCATGTTCTGGATGTTCTACTTTAGGCATTATATACAGTCCATATACAAGTGCAGCCAAGAAGACAGGGCCCCCTCTCCCGGAGTCCCAGTCCGTGGCTGCAGTTTAACCCCAGGAGCGGAGGATGCCTGTGTTTCTCACCCTCTCCCCCAGTCCCTTGTTGCACAGGCTCTAGGACAGGCAGGTGCATGAGAGGACCAGGTGTCCCTTCCCCGGCTCAGCCTTCACTCCTGGGACAGAAGCTCTACTCTTGTGCAGCAAAGAAACTAGAACACTCACACATTGCTGGACAGAAGGTGAAATAGCACAGCCATGCTGGAAAGCAGTTTGGCAATTTCTTTAAAAATTAAATATACAACTACTATACAACTCAGCAGTTTGAATTCCAGGCATTTATCCCAGAGAAATGAAGACATATGTTCAAACCAAAACCTGTACACATATGTTTACAGCAGATTCACTTGTGAAACAACCCAATGTTCTTCAAGAGGTAAATGGTTAAACAAACTTCTACATCCCAAGGATGGACTACTACTCAGCAATAGAAAGAAACAAACTATCATGTAGCATCCTAGATGAATTTCCAGAGAATTACACTGAGTGGAAAAAAACCAAAAACACAAAACCCAAACCACCAAGGTTATATAATGTATTATTTCATTTATATAACACTCTTGAAATGACAAAATTATGAAAAGAAGAGCAGATTAGTGGCTGCCAGGGGTAAGGAGGGATGGGGGCAGGAGGGAAGTGGGTGCGGTTATAGAGGGGAAACAGGAGGGATGCTTGTGGTGATGGCAATGCTCTGTATCTTGACTGCATCAGCGTCAATATCTTGGTGGCCATATTGTACTATAGTTTTGCAAAATGTTACCATGGGGAAGACAGGGTAAAGGATACACAGGATCTCTGTATTTTCTTAGAACTGCATGTGAATCTGTAATTACCTCAAAATGAAAAGCTTATTTTTTAAAAAATAGGAAAGGAGTTAAATAGACATTTGTCCAAAGAAGATATACAGACGGCCCATGAGTACATGAAAAGATGTTCAACATCATTAGTCATTAGGAAGTTGTCAAAGCCAGACAATGACAAGTCTTGGGGAGGACACAGAGAAATTGAAACCCTTCTACATTGCTGAAGGGATAATAAAACGGTGTAGCCAATTTTGAAAACAGCTTGGCAGGTCCTCAAAATCATAGTTACCACATATTACCCTGTATTTCTACTCCTACATATACACCCAAGAGAAATGAAAACATACATTCACCAAAAACTATTTTTCAGCAATAGAAAGGAATGAAGTACATGCCACGGCATGGATGAACCTTGAAAACGTTACTCTAAGGGAAAGAGGCTAGTCATAAAAGACTGTATTGTGTAATTATATTTATAGGAAATGTCCAGAATAGGTGAATCTGTAGAGACAAAGTAGGTTAGTGGTTGCTTAGGGTCAATCTGTGTGACTGCTAATGGGTGTGGGATTTCTTTTAGGGGGAATGGATGTCTAAAATTAGATTGTGGTGATGCTTGCACAACTCTGTGAACTTACTAAAAAAACAATGACTTTAAATGGAATGTTAAAATGGACTTTAAGTAAGAACATAGACTTTAAATTAAATTCACCCCTTAAATGGGTGAATAATTTGGTTTGGTATGTGTTACAGAAAGTTGCAAGTTCCACCAATTACTGACATTTTGCCTCTTTTTAAGGAAAAATTTTATCAGCTTTGGGCTTTTTTGTAGACACGGATTTCAGATTGTGTTGCTTATTCTACCCCAGTGGTTCTCAAACAGGACATCTGGCAATGCTGGGAGACATTTTTGCTTGGGGGTGGCAGCCACTGGCATCTAGTGAGAAGAGGCCAGGGACACTGCCAATCATCCTACACAGGACAGCACTCCCAACAAAAAATTATCCAGACCAAAATGCTAATAGCACTAAAGTTGAGAAACTGCTCTACTCACTGTATTTGTCAAAAAGAGAAGTATTCCCAGGTGCAGTGACATATGCCTGTAGTCCTAGCTACTTGGGAGCTGAGGATCACTTGAGCCCAGGAGTTCGAGGCCAGCCTGGGCAACATAGCAAGACCCTGTCTCTAAGAAGTGAAAAATAAATAAAGTAAAAAAAGGGAAGTTTTATGGTGTGATTAAACAGATTGGGGATTTTACCCTCGGATTAGGTTTTTGGAGCATGGGGAATGTATATCTCATTTAGCTTATTTATTACTGGTCTTTCAGTGAGCTCTCCTGATGGGAATATCTGCCTTTGTCTGAGAGGGCGGGAGCCAGACTTAAAGTGCTACAGCATCTGGGCACCACCCTAAACTAATGGGCACTTAAGTATTAGGAAAAGATGATAGGTCAGCAGCTGGGAAGTCAGGTGGCAGCGTTAACAGGGCCCAGGGGGTTGGAAAGGCCTGTGACTTGGGAGATCTGGTCCGCGTTTGAGGCAGTCCTATCATGGCACTGGGATCAACCACAATCACAGAACTTAAAAGGACTCAAAGGGACATTTCACACATGACTTCTTGCTACCGTGTTTCTCTCAAAAATGGTGGTGCTGTGGCCATTTCCAGAGTCTGAGTGCCCAGAGGGTGACTACGTGCAACTAGCCGAGGCTTTTCAGAGCTGCATCCTCGCCATACCCTGTGACTATGCCCCTCCTCCCAGCTCCACACGATGGGCCTGTGCAGGGTTCCTATGGCCACCAAGGAAGATGGGAACCACAAAGGGAATCCTGGTTCTTCCAAAAGGCCTTTGCATAGGAAGTCGAAGCTTCCACCCACCATTAGATGTATGTGTCACTACTGGCCTTGGGTGGGAGTTAGGGGGTGCTGATTCATGAATTCCTGAAACCTTGATTTCTACATATTCCCAGGAAGTCTATGGACAGTATCCTGCTCAGAGAAGGCACTAAACAATTTTCAGTAAATATTTGAGTCTCTACTGTGTCCCAGGAACTGTATGAGGACACAGTAGTAGACAAGAGAGACAAGGTCCCCACCCTCAAATAGCACATATTAAAAGGAATACTTCAATATCTTGTTCATCAGTTGATTTGGCTGTCTTAGGTTGGGCTGCTATAACAAAATACCATAAAGACCCTTATATCTCACAATTTTGGAGTCTGGGAAGCCCAAGATCAAGATGCTAGGTGATTTGGTTCCTGGCAAAGGCTCTCTTGCTGGCTTGCAGACAGCTGCCCCTCACTGTGTCCACACATGGCAGAGAGAGTGAGAAAGAATGAGAGCCAGAGACAGCAAGGGTGGAGGGAGTCAGTGT
The DNA here is from genome assembly GCF_000956105.1 of Propithecus coquereli. Lineage (NCBI taxonomy): Eukaryota > Metazoa > Chordata > Mammalia > Primates > Indriidae > Propithecus > Propithecus coquereli. Next base: position 4,472,192 of record NW_012138080.1, read on the forward strand.
GAGTGTGCACTCTGACCTCTCTTCTTCTCATTATTACTATCCCCTAATGAGGGCCCCACTCTCGTGACCTCATTTAAACCTAATTACTTCCCAAAGGTCCCACCTCCAAATACCATCACTTTGGGAGTTAGGGCTTCAATATATAAACTTAGGGAGAAACACAATTCATTCCATAGCACTGGCTTTATCACATGTTTGCAAGTAATCATCAGAAAGCTTTTGAGATGAATGTTTGTCCATAGAAGTAACAGAAGAGCCATCTGTATTATTTTCTAGAAGGGGTAATAGCCATCAGTCTATTTCCATTGGACCACTGGAAAATCCTTCTTGAGATGTTTATTTAAGTGGATAAACCACTAAGGTCTCAGTAATTAAGAAACAAAATAGTGATATGGAAAATATGGGAGTATAAATTGAATTTTGAAGACATCGTATTGGAAAAGTCATTTGAGCATTAGAAGCTAAACGTATTCTTTAAAGTAAAGTATGATCATTGTGGATGATAAATGCTAATTTGGCCACAACTATTTTTCTGCTCCCTTGAACTAGTTTTGGTTCTTTTTCCTTTTCATTGTCCTGTTTTACAGAGGAAAATATTTCAATTTTTAAATTTCTTCAAAGCTTTTTTGGAGTAGGGTGGGGTATAAATAAATACTTTCTAAAAATCAGACTACAGTGTGAACAATAGATGTTCCCTGGGGTGGAGGGCAGGAAGGGCAGGGGTGGAGAAAGGTATGTAGGAAGGACAGAAAGTCCCCTGATAGCATTTTTCTTCTCTGAGGTCCTGAGCACAGTATTCTGTGTCATTCTAGACAAAACTGACCTTTGTCTAAAGAGTTGTTTTTTAAAAGCCAAGTATTTTTGCTACATCAAGGCCCTCTGCTTGTTAGATAACGGACATCCATTAATTGTATGGTAACGTAGTTTTATCCACATTCGCAAATGGAATTTATTGCCGTAGGCTCGATACACTAGAGAGAAGGTGAAGAAAATGAGAGAGTTAGACTTGGACAGTAACCTAGGAATCTTCTTTACCAGAATCCACTGGAAGCGTTAGGGTGTTCTGTCAGGTTCAAAGTCAGTGCTGTTTTGCCACAAGTGGGAACGAACCTTTGTTAGCTTTGTCCTGTTTCTTCACAAAACACAGGCAGAATCTGGACCCCTTTTTGGAGATCCAGAGAATAAATGCCCTTCCTTTCACCTGAAGCTTCAAACAGCTGACTCTGAGCCTCTGCTCGATCCAGACAGTGATTCCCTTCTCTAACCCTGCCAGAGTTGGTTTTTTCCCTGTGAGGTAGGTGGTCCTCAGAGAAGCTTTTTCTGGGTTCCTGCTGGGGCCCGGGGCTCACCATCCCTCACACATCATTACCCGTGAGCCTGCAGGGACCTCAGGGCTGACTGTGGAGGAACCGGCTTCCTCTCTCACTTGAGTCTTATCTCTCCAGTCCCTCCTATGCAGGAGCTGGGTCCCCTCCACACTCAAAAAGCCTAACTTGCAGCCAGGCATACAGGAAATGTGAGCTAGTGCGTATTGGCTCAGTTGCTTTATGACGTGTACAGCTTTCCAAAAGAAAATGTGAACACACACATCTGCCAGAATGGCTGAAACAAAATTAGTGATAATACCAAATGTTAGCAAGGATGCAGAAAAACCGAATCACTCACGTGTTGCTGGTGAGAATGTACAACGGCACGAGCATTCGGGAAAATAATTTGGCGGTTTCTTACAAATCTAAACATACACTTACCATATGACTCAGCAAATGCATTCCTGAGAAATAAAAACCTAGGCTCACACAAAAATACATACATGGATGTTTATATTAGCTTTATTGTAAGAGCCAAAAAGTAGAAACAACCCAGATGTGCTTCAACAGGTGAACGGTTAAACAAACTTTGGTACTTCCATTCCACGGAATATTACACAGCAATAAAAAGGAGTGAACTATTGGTACATGGAACAACAGGAATGGAGCCCAAGGAAGTTATTCTGAGTCAAAAAAAGAGAGAAGTCCATCCAAAAAGACTTATACTGTATGATTTAATTTATATAACATTTTTTTTTTTTTTGAGACAGAGTCTCACTCTGTTGCCCGGGCTAGAGTGAGTGCCGTGGCGTCAGCCTAGTTCACAGCAACCTCAAACTCCTGGGCTCAAGCGATGCTTCTGCCTCAGCCTCCCAAGTAGCTAGGACTATAGGCATGCGCCACCATGCCCGCCTAATTTTTACAAAAAAATTTTAGTTGTCCGATTAATTTCTTTCTATTTTTAGTAGAGACAGGGTCTCGCTCTTGCTCAGGCTGGTCTCGAACTCCTGACCTTGAGCGATCCACCTGCCTCGGCCTCCCAGAGTGCTAGGATTATAGGCGTGAGCCACCGCGCCCGGACTATATAACATTTTTGAAATAAAATTTTAGAAATGCAGAACAGATTAGTGGTTGCCAGGGATTAGGGATGCAAGGAGGAAGAGCAGATGGACATGGGAATTGTTATAAAAGGAAATGAGAGGGAACCCTGTGGTTACGCAACTGTTCTGTGTCTTGACTGTGGTGATGGACATACAAACTGGCATATCCATACAATGGCATATTATACAGCAATAAAAAGAAATAAGCTGTTTAAGACATGGGTGAATCTTAAGCTAAGTGAAAGAAGCCAGTCTGGAAAAAGCAACACGTTGTATGAGTCCAATTATATGACATTCTGGAAAAGGCAAAACTAGAGAGATGATAAAGAGATCAGTGGCTGCGAGGGGTTCAGGCTGGAGTAGGCTTGAATAGATGAAGCACAGCATATTTTTTTAGGGCAGTGAAACTGTTGTGTATGATACTGTAATGGTAAATACAAGACACTAAGCATTTTTTAAAACCCATAGAGCTTTATATCATAAAGAGTGAATCTTAAGGTATGAAACATTTTAAAAAATCTTTTAGGAGGTCAATAAATCCTAGAATGAAATGAAGAATGTGGCCAAAGAATATAAATGTATTCCAAATGTAAGAAACAACCTCACTAAAAAAAAAAAAAAGAAAAGAAAAGAAACAACCTCACTGAAAGGGGTGGACGTGTAAAGTGCTGACCTAAGTGACTTTGGAAGTGAAAGGCGTCTGTGAGACTAAAAGCAAAAGGAACTGTATATAAGTGCCACACCCTAGCTGATAAAGTTATTTCCCATGGGTGCAGGTTCAGAATGAGCAATTCTGAAGTCACCATACACGTATACTGGAACTGAACACTTAAGCAAATGCATGATGGATGACCGGGGCCATTGTTGGAGTGGAAGGTTAAAGATGAGCAAGGGGAAGAAGCTAGAATAACCCACGTGGTAATGGACTGGAGTTGGAGCTGTGAGTTTGAACTCATGTTTAGCTTAATATAGGTACAGGTGGTTACGTCTAGAATGTGTACATATTTATAGGTAAGTGTATACATATGGGTTAGTATACACAACTGCATTTCTTTGCTCCGTCAGCTGAGAGGGCCTCAAAGACATGACAGCGTAGCAGCAATGAACACATCTGCAGCCCAGACCTTGGTCTCTCACAACATTCTCTAATGAAGGGAACCAAGACTCCTTGGAAAAAAGGCTGATTCTAGGAACGGGGCAGGAAATACACAATTTGAGCCGAGAGCATCTTGTAGTGCCAGGAAGTAAACAAGTGCTCAAAAAAGAAAACATAAAACCCCACAATAATGGTCATGCCAAAGGAATACAGGAGCCAACTCAAAGAGCTCCTAATTGCCAAAGCTGGAACAATTTGGGCAACAAAATGAATATAGCATTAGATTATAACCCTAAGTATAAAATAAATATTCATGAGTCCATACTGATATAAATAAATGATTGAATAAAAAAATAAATTGGGGAGATTGGACATATCTCCCACATGGAAGCATTCCAAATAATTGATGTTGATATTTTGCCCTTGAGAAGGTGGAACGTAATTCCCCACTCCTGAAGTGTGAGCTGTGCATAGTGACTTTCTTCCAAAGAGTGCGGTATGGGAAAAAAAAATAGTGACTTTACAGTGGAGAAAACTGACAAACACTCTCTCAAGACAGTTGGTCGAGGTCAACAGTGATGCTGACATGATGAGAATGGCATTTTACCTCTCTGGTCTTCCTCCCTAAAACATATCACCGCAATCTAATCATGAGGAAAGCATCAGACAAATCACAATTAAAGGGTATTATACAAAATACCTGATCCACATTCCTGAGAACTCTCAAGGTCAACAAGAACAAGGGAAGTCAGAGAAAGTGTCACAGCCAAGAGGAGCCTTAGGAGATAGAACTGCTAACCATAATATGTATCCTGATACAGAAAAAGGACCACAGGGGAAAACTGAGGAAATCTCAAGTATGGACTTTAGTTAATAGTAACATATCAAGATTGGTCTATTAATTGTGACAAATGTACCCCACTAACGTCAGATATTAATAACAGGGGAAACTGGGTGTGGAGCATATGAGAACTCTCTACCATCTTAACAATCTCTCTACTCTCTTCACAGTAATTCTGTAAATCTAAATTGTTCTAAAATAAAAATTTATTTTAAAATAAAAGGAATGGACAGGGGCCGTGGTGTGCTTGGGCAGGGTGGGGATGAGACCATTGCACTTTTGCTTTCCCTTCACTCCCTACCCCCAGATCCTCTGCTGAGATTGTCTAAAGTCACAGGGAAATTTGATTAGCGATGGATCGTCATTGCTTTCCAGAAAGAGTGATTTATGGCTCTGTTCTTTTCTTAAGCTCCCAATTTGGCTTCATCCTATATTTCATGTGGGCTTTTATACCTGAATCTTAACTAAACTCCTTAGACTTAACCAACTGGCCTAAAATATACTGGGCAGTTGCAGTACCTGTCTACCTTCTTATTACCATAGTAATCGGTTATGCACTCTTATTTGAAATTACTGTAATGAACAGCCCTCCACTTGACTCCATCAATACAATCACAGATAACTGCTGAAAATCAAAAGCAGGAAAATTACCAAGAGGCCATCTCAACATTAAGAGATTCCTATTAGTGAAGTAAACCAAATTTTTTTCTTGCACCCAAAGAACATTACACCAAAATCTGAATTTTATGTAGACACATTAATACCAAGCATTTATTTATAAATTTTAGATATAATTTTGACTATCTCTCTTATTAATACTTAGTGTTGAGATGTTTAAAAAAATTAAATTGAACTTCTCTTAGATTAAGTTCCATTAATATTGTAAAGGTTCTCAAATATTAGTTATTAATGGATAGAATAAGTAAAATTATGCATTACCAAAAATAAAAATTAAAGGGAATGAACTATTGATATAACAACTTGGATGGATCTCAGAAAAGATGCTAAGTGAAAAAAAAAGCCAAACTTAAAAGGTTACATTTATATAACATATAACAATTTATATTAAAATTTTGAAATAACAAAATTACAGAGATGGAGAACAGATTAGTGGTTGCCAGGGGTTGGGGATGTGAGAAAGAAAGGGTGTGAGTATAAACAAGAACCACAAAGGATCTTTATGATAATGGAACAGTTATGTATCTTGATTGTGGTTGTTGTTAATCTACACACATGTGGTAAAACTGCATGGAACTACATGTATACACACACATAAGCATGTAAAAATGGTGAAATCGAATAAGCTTTGTAGATCATGTCATTTTCCTAGTTGTACTATGGTACTACAGTTATGCAAGATGTTACCACTGCAGTAATCTAAGTAAATGATAAATGGAATCTCTCATTACACTTTTAAAGGCATTAGATGTTGTTTTTATTCTTTTTTATTGACATATAATTCATGTACCATAAAATTCAGCCTTTTAAAGTGTAAAGTTCACCCCCATAATATGCTGAAATAAAAGAGAAAAAAAAAAGTGTATAGTTCAGGAGTTTTTAGTATATTCCCAGTTGTGCAACCATCACCACTATTTAATTCCAGCAGTGTCATCATCCCCAAAGAAACCCCATATCCATAAGTTGTCAGTCACCATTCTCCTGTCCCCCCATTCTCTAGAAACTACTAATAAACTTTCTGTCTCAGTGGATTTGATTATTCTTGATATTTCACGTAAGTGGAATCATACAATATATGTTCTTTTGTGTCTGGTTTCTTTTGCACAATGTTTTCAAGATTCATCCATATTGTAGCATGTATCAGTACTTCATTCCTTTCTGTGGTTGAATAATATTCTATTATATAGATATGCCATATTTGGTTTACTCATTCATTAATTTATAGACATCTAAGTTGTTTCTGCTTTTTCACTATTATAAATAACGTCACTATGGCCAAGCAGAGTGGCTCACGCCTGCAATCTCACACTTTGGGAGGCCCAGGCAGGAGGATCGCTTGAGGCCAGGAGTTTGAGACCAGCCTGGGCAACATACCGAGACCTTGTCTCTACAAAAAAAATAAAAAAATTAGCCAGGTGTGGTGGCGCATGTCTGTAGTCCTAGCTACTTGGGAGGCTGAGGTGGGAGGACTGCTTGAGCCCAGGAGTTTGAGGTTACAGCAGTGAGCTATGATTGTGCCACTACACTCCAGCCTGGGCAACACAGTGAGGACCCTGTTTCAAAAAAAGAAAAGAAAAGAGAAGAAAAAAAGATAAATAATGTCACTATGAATATTTATGTACCGATTTTTATGAACATATATTTTCAATTCTCTTGAGTGTATACCCATGAGTGGAATTTTTGAGTCATAGGGCAACTCTATTTTAATTTTTTGAAGGACTGACACAATTTTCCAAGATGCTGTACCATCTTACATTACGATCAGCAATGCATGAGCATTCTAATTTCTCCACATCCTCAAAAATACTTGTTATTATATGTCTTTTTGATTATAGCCTTCCAAGTGGGTGTGAAGTAGTATCCCATTGCGGGTTTGGGTTTGATTTTCTATTTCTTCTTGACTCAGTGTGTTTTGTCCTTCTAGGAATTTGTCTATTTCTGTTAGGTTATCTAATTTGTTGTTATACACTCGATCCTTTATAATCCTTTCCATTTCTATAAGATTGGTAGTAATGCTCCCTCATTCGTGATTTTAGTAATGTGAATTTACTTGTTCCTTCATCAGTCTAACCAAAGGTTTGTCAATTTTGTTGTTCAAAGAAGCAGCTATGGTTTTACTTATTTTCTCTATTGTTTTTCTATTCTCTATTTCATTTATTTCCTTTCTAATCTTTTCTCCCCTTCCTTGCTTTGAATTTAGTTTGCTCTTTTTTTTTCCGGTTTCTTTAGCTGAAAAATTAGGCTAATGATTTAAGATTTTTTTCTTTTTTAAAAAATACAGGCATTTACAGCTTCTGTATTTTTTTTTTTTTTACAACTCCATGTGAATCTACAATTATTTCAAAATAAAAACTTAAGAAAAAAGTATGTACTAGGGGGCCAAGTATGGTGATGTCTCAGCCATTGTAGCTACCCTTTCCAGGAAGCCTAATTTTGTGGAGAAAGATATAAATAGAGTGATATAGAAGATGAGAGGAGGAGACGGTTGTCGTAGAGACTAGAGGAGACACTGAAAGATGTCCAGGAAGGCACAATCAAGGGTTTATTTGAATTGAAGAGTGATGCTTTTATCCTGGGAGTTCCAAACTCAGAGAGGCCAGCCCTGAGGCTGTCACACTTATTTCTCCTCAGCTCTTTAAAAACCATAGCCGAAGCCACTTAGGGCAGAGATGGAACCACACTCTGATTAACGCTAATGTTTCTAGTGGAGGGCTTTTCTCTGTAGCTCAAAATGTTCAAAGATACCCCGCCTTGTACCAGGTCACTCAAGTCTTCAAAATGTAAAGATGGACTTCCTTTACAAAAGATAGCAAGAATAGTGTTTAAACAGCAAAAGAAAACTATAGCAAATTTGTTTGGGTTCCTAATACTGAAAACGTTTCTTTTAACTTTTAATCTTGAAATAATTCCAGAAACACGAAAAAAGTTGCAAAAATAGTACAAAGAACTCCCACATACCCTTCAGCCAACTTTTCCAACTCTCCCTAAAGTTAACAACTTGTACTGGGTTGTTAACACTTTTTTGGTGCTTATTTTTCAATTTGTTATTTATTTATCTATTTTTTGGACTATGTTTTTACTCTTGGTCTATAAAGCAAAACAATGTAAACAGATACACAGGTGAAAAATCTTATTCTCACCTCTACCCTTTACACCCCTCACTCGTACCCCTCACACACATTCATAGGTGACCATCTGTATATTTCTTTTTTTTTCTTTGAGAGAGGATCTTGCCCTGTCACCTGGGCTGGAATGCAGTATCGTCACCATAGCTTACTGCAACCTCAAACTCCCGGGCTCAAGTGATCCCTGTGCCCCAGCCTCCTGTGTAGCTGGGACGACAAGAGCGTACCACCGTGCCTGGCTAATTTTTCTAGTATTTGTAGACACAGGGTCCCGCTCTTGCTCAGGCTGGTCTCAAATTTCTGGACTCAAGCGATCCTTCCTCCTTAGCCTCCCAAAGTGCTAGGATTACAGGTGTGAACCACTGCGCCCAGCCTTGTATTTTTCTTTATGCAAACATAAACATAATATTTTCTTAACTCCCCCTCTCTCTGCACACACACGAAAGCTAGCATCCTCTGCATACTGTTCTGGACCTTGCATTTGTTATTTAACAAAATAGCTTAGAAATACTTCCAAATCAGAAGGCAGTAATACTTTTTTTTTTTAAAGACTTCTGTATTTACCCCAACTCAACTCCACCGTCCTCCAATATCACCTCAGACATTGATCATGCTCCCTCTTTCCTGTCCAGTCTGAACTGTTCAAATCCCAAGTCCTCCAAGCATACTTCATTCTCTGTGTTGACAAACCCAGGGCTTATACAGACCCCAGCAGGACTGGAGCAAAGCCACCAACCCCTCGTGCCATCACGATCACGGGGGCACATTCAGAAGCGACAGCAACGGGGTGATGATTGCTTTAGCATGAGCAACACTCCACAGAGATCACTCTGGGCCAAGGAGAAGAGATGGTCTGCAATAAGGCCTTGTTGCCAAGCAACCCCAGAGGGGATGAAATTAACGCAGTCTGTTTTTCATGTAACTGCATCTCAAATGAAAGCCGAGGCCAGAGTTGATCCCATGCAAAATTAATAATTACCATATGATTCTTTATTTTAAATGGCTGTTGCCAAAAAACCGAGGACTAAAGAAACCAGTATATTCTTTATTTAATAGGGAGGAGGGAGGGGAAAAAAAAGAACAAGTAAATTCAGATCCTGTGTTTTTCCATTTGCGTCTCAGGTAGGAAATGAGACATTTCTATCTTAGACTGTCGTTCAATCTGCCTGGTGGGAAATGTGCTTTAAAAGCAGATCTCAAGCAGACAAGATAATATGCACTAAAAGAACTGAGAAAAGAAATGTTTTTAGGGGCAAGAGAAAGCTTAGGATCATTTGAGACCCTTTTAGTGCCCCTTTTAGAAGATCTAATATGTACTTTTCCCCATTAGTACATTCAGAGAGGGCAAATTGTCATAAAAATAAAAATAACCCTACTGCTTCCACTCACTCTCCTTAACCTCATACCAAAGGCTGAAAGAGCACAGCTTGAGGAACCCGCTAACCCTTGTTTATTTGAGAGCTTATCAATATTAAAAAAAAGGAGGGGGGGGCAGAAGAGAAGATTCTACCCCCACCTGTTTCTGTCGCATTAGTTTGGATAAATTAACTGCGTGGTTAGAACAGAGCAATGGCCCTTCTTACCAAGAGAAACTTTTTGATCTTTATTTTGTGGTTGTACAATAACATAATTCAAAACAAAGCATTTTTTTTTCGGTTTTTTTTTTTTTTTTGAGAGAGGGTTTCGCTCTGTTGCCTGGGCTAGGGTACAGTGGCACAATCATAGCTCACTGCTGTAACCTCAAATTCCTGGGCTCAAGCGATTCTCCCACCTCAGCCTCCTGAGTAGCTAGGACTACAGACATGTACCACTATGCCTGGCTGATTTTTTAATTTTTTTGTAGAGACAGAGTCTCGGTATGTTGCCCAAACTGATCTCAAACTCCTGGCCTCAAGCCATCCTCCCTCCTTAGCCTCCCAAAGTGCTAGGATTACAGGTGTGAACCACTGTGCCCAGCCAAAACAAAGTAATTTTAGCCAAGGAAACTAATTTTGTCTGGGAAGGAAAACTTTCTTGCCTAATGGGAGTCTGGACCCATTGCAAGTATTTCTAAGCTATTTTGTTAAATAACAAATGCAAGGTCCAGAACAGTATGCAGAGGATGCTAGCTTTCGTGTGTGTGCAGAGAGAGGGGGAGTTAAGAAAATATTATGTTTATGTTTGCATAAAGAAAAATACAAGGCTGGGCGTGGTGGCTCACACCTGTAATCCTAGCACTTTGGGAGGCTGAGGAGGAAGGATCTTAAACTGCCTTAAGGATCTTAAACGTCCTCCCAGCCAACTTGCCTCTGTGAAGCAATGAGTATTTGCTGTTAGAGTTGAGCAGAATGTACCAGTACATAGAGAAAACCAGACAGCAAAGAAAGTGCATACTTGATTTTTGGAACGTCTATCAGTCAGGGTCTCAGCAGCAAACAGATGGTACACTCAAACTGGGCGATTTGAAGAACAAACGCTTCTCAAATAATAAAGGGATTATTTACAAAGGTTGGTGGGAAAACTGCAAAGGACTGGTGTTACCTTGGGCTGGTAACATTGGTTTGGGGGTCGTTATCATGTCTAGACCTGGAGACATGAGAGAACCAGGAGGCACAGGGGCTGTATGGAGAGGGCAGCCTTACAAAAATGTACTGTTTGGTGGGGTATGAATATCGCAGTATCACTTGCCTCCTTCCCTCTGATCTCTGGCTAGGGTTCCCCATTCGGCTGAACCCCTGAAGTCAGAGGACAAGGAGGCCCTATAAGGTAGTCTCCATAGGGCAGCCTCCCAGGGCACAGAGCAGCAAGGAGATCATGACACACAGAAGATGGCCAAGGATAAGCTTTAATTAATCTTTCTGGTTCTGAGTCTATTCAATCATTCATCCAATCATTCAGCCAGCACTCACTGATCACCGACTTATCGATCAGCCAGCACTTACTGCTCACCAGGCAGGCAGAAGAGAAACACAGTAAACAGGGTGGGGCTGGGGGCCTCACAATCCCGAGGCTGCGTCAGGCCCGGGCAAGCTTCAAATAGGCTGAAGGTGTAAGATCACTGTCCTCCAGCCTGCGCCATGGTTATCACACGCCTTCTCTTATCTTCTCACCTGCCAGGAATAGAGATTCTCTGGTTACCGGTAAGTGAGCGCCAGTAATGGGGATGTGTCCACGTTGGTGTGTGTTAAGGTGTGGATATTGAAAGGGTGCGTATGCAGAAGAATGCAGAAGAAAAGGAAAACACTGGGCCCCGGGAAAGGCAGGACCAGTAGTAAAGCCAGATAGCAGGAGCTCCGCTCCAGCACTTGGCCTTTTTTTTTTTGAGAGACGGAGTCTTGCTCTGTGTCTCTGGCTGGAGTGCAGTGGCACGGTCGTAGCTCACCGCACCCTCAAACTCCTGGGCTGAAGTCATCTTCCTGCTTCAGCCTCTTGAGCAGCTGGGACTATAGGCGCATGCCACAACATCTGGCTAATTTCTTATTTTTTTAGAGATGGAATCTCGCTATGTTGCTCAGGCTGCCTTGGCCTTCAACATGACCCAGCTCCTACCCATGCATCCTGCCTCCTCTGTGTACACCCAGCTTCCAGCTCCCATTCCCACAGGTGTGGCCCAGCTCATCTTTCCACGCCAGCCTCACTCAAGGTCACTGCCTAGCTTATGCGGAGGGGCTGCTGGGCTTGCTTCCTTGTCCTAACCCAGCCAGTGGTCATTCCTGGTGCTATCTCTGAGCAGGGGCTGTATGTGGCGCAGTTTCTCCCTATCATAGGACACATTAGGTATGACAGAGCCCAAAGCTGACGTGGCCAGGGCCCCCTACTACTAGATGATAAAAGTTCCTTGAGGTCAGAGACCTGGGTCCTACTGGGTTTTCCAGTAGCACGTGGCACCAGTTCATGTAAGTCAGTCACTTAGTCAATGTTTACGGAATTAGACTGGGCAAAATCACCTCAAAGTCACAGTTACATACCTAAGCACATCCGTTCATAGGGACCTTTTAAAGCACAAAGATATTTGACATTTGACATTTGTTGAAAAGGACATTCTTGATCGACAGGCAGAGAAGCCGACCTGTGCTTGGGCTGATGGGGAGATAGGCTGGCAAGGTGCGCATCCTGTTGGGGACAATGGCTCCCTTTTTCCTGAAATGCCTCCCAGCTACGTGTGGCCAAGCTAGAGCTAGGCTCAATCCTTTGCACTAAGAAATCTGCAGCAGCAGGAGAGGAAGCGAGGTGCTGCCTTTGTGCTGAGGTGACCTTGTTCCGTTTCAGTGACACAAGCTTATTGACATTGTATGGAGAGACTGATAACCATCGATTCTTCCCTGAGCAAAGCTGGCCTTTCTGATGGTGAGCACAGGGCTTCAGTGCTGTGTGCCACAGAGATGTTCTCTTCCTGGGTGGATCTGGGGAACAGAATTCCTTCGGCTGAAAATTAAGAGCCATGAGCCATAGTACAAGCTGCTAGCGGAAAGGCCTCTGGACTTTCCTACACTTCTGGCTTAGAACTCTGGGGCAGAAAACAACTGTTTCCAGCACTTTCTACATGGCACAGTTTTCCAAACCAAAGTCTTAAGTCCAGAGACTTAGCTGGAGAGCAACTTGAAGGTTCTCCATGAACAGTAGGCGCTGATCCTTGGGGGAGGGGAAGGTTTTAATTAACTTCATCTGAGAAGTTTCCAAGGCCTTTTCAGCTGTTTTGGAATGTAGTGTTCTAAGTTGTAGAGGTTATAACTTTCTCCTTCTGGAACCCAAAAGTGACTCTTGGAAGCCAAATGAGAACAGCTTTTGGCCCCTGATACCACAATGCATCAGCCAGGCCTGGATCTTGCAAACAGAGCGGAAACTGTTTCTGGAGTCTCCTCAGGGCCAGAAAGGCATGTTTGACCTTAGATATGAAGACTTGGCAGTTTGGGAGCAGATTGCCTGTTCGGCTGTTGAACCTTTGCTAGGGTCTGGGTCTTTTTCCAATGCCTGGGAATTGGAGAGATGGCCAGCGAATGTAATGGCCAGCGAATGTAACGGCCAGCTGCGCAGTGTCCAACACCAGGAGAGAGGAAATGGTGGCTCTTCCCTACCATTAGTCCCGACATCTTGGAACAGAGGGTACCCACTGGGACTAATGGATCTAAATATGTCAAAGAAAAGGGTGTGAGAACTTTTTTCAATTTAAGGGATGTGCTGCATCTTTTCAAGAATGGACATCCCTTTTTTCCATTAAGGGAAGACTGACTGAGCGCCCCGTCTGTCAGGCACCATGCTGGGATTGGAGGATAGAGCAGTGACTCAAACAGTCACATGTTTTCAGGGCCAGGACCATGTTCCATCCTCTTGCTCCTAACAGGTACTCAGGCCATTCTTCACTAAAATGGTTCCTCAAAGTCACATGGCTTTACCCCACGTAAAGCCTCCTCTAACTGGTCTCCCAGCTCACCAACTTCAGGAAATTGCTACATCTTCCCTATGCAAGTTGCAGCCTTGCACAGAAATTCACCTTTAAAACCAAACCAACAACCTACAAACCAAACCAAAAGGAAACAAGAGGAGAAGGGAAGTAGAATTGGCTTCCCTTTGCGCCCTTCCTAGTTTTCATCTGGTACACATGGATCCTAACAGGTTGCTCCTCATGCTGGCGAAAACCCTGTTTCTCCTTAACTCTTCCCCCCCAACCACCTCCTCTCTCATTTAAAATAAATTAATGAACGTTTTCTGATTATAAAGATAATAAATACCATTCGGAAAAGAGAACACACTGTCTCTACCCCTGCTACATTTTAAAAATGACTTCCCAGGGTGACTTCTGATGCCATGCTCAGCCCCTCCTGCTCGGGAGTCTCCAGAGGAGGCAGATGAGTGAGCCCCTCACCACTGACCCTCTACTCCACAGTGGAACCTATTGCCTGTGGAGAGGGCTTCCGTCCCAGGGTCTGTGACTTCATGCTGATGATCACAGCTGCCCAGATGTTAATTTTAGCCAAACTTCACTCATATAAAGTGAAGGAAATAGATAGGAAATAAGGAAGGAGGCCCGGTAAGGAGATTTTATGTTCATGATGGAAATACCCTAAACTGGGGGCTGAGCTGCCAGTCTGAGTCCCAGCTTTGCCAGTAACCAACTGTTCCCCTCACATGGGTCTCCCAGCCTCTCTGAGTGTTTATCATTTGTGAAATAATATAACTGATTTGATTATCTCTGAGGTGCTATAAATAGCCCAGATTTATAGAGTTTAAGAATAAAATATTTATTTGGTTAGTCTGCTTTCTCTCCACCATGTTTCTTCCTCTTTTTACCTCAAAGACCTACCAATTTTCACTGTTTCTCATTACCCAGCCCTGCCGCTCTTCCATTTGGTAAGGAGTGAAATGTTCTTTCCAACTGTTCAAGCCAATGAGGAAACTCTCTCACCTCTCAGTCGTTTTCCTGCTCTTTGTGCTCTTTCGGTTGTCTTCCCAGCCTTATATCCCAAACAAGGCCCCACACAAGCAGGTTTGCCTCTCTCATCTATGGCTTTAATCAACATATTCAATGAATGAACAAGTCTTTACTGGGTACCCACAATGAACAAAGCACAACTCAGTCCTATTAAAAAGATAAACAGGTTTAAGACACATCCTCAGACTTCCAGGAGGTAAGTCCCTTAGCTCCCTATGGTCTGCCACTGACCTCCATGAGCCAACACTGGTAACCAGCCCACTGTGCCAGAACGAGCTCTTCTCGGGGCTGCCCTGTCTGCACACTCTGGCTCTTCTCTTTCTCTCACTTCTTCCTGGCTTTCTTTGCTGGATTCTTCCCCTGCGTCCATTCACTAAATTTGATCCTCAGAGGCTCTATCCTAGATTCTCTTTTCATCTCAATCTCTTTTCATTTCTTGGACCATTTCAACCATTCCTATGACTTTGGTTACCATCTATTAATACATGCTGATAACTCCCAAGTATGCATGTGTGTATGTAAATATCTACATCTACCTATATCTCTATATATCTGCCTTCATTCCTGCTTGCTATGGTTTGTCCTCATCAAAACTCATGTTGAGGCTTGGTCCCCAGTGTAATGGTGTTGAGACATGGTAGGACCTTTAAGAGGCATTTGGGTCATGGGGATCTGCCCTCATGGAGAGATTAGTGTAGTCTGTTGGGAGTGTGAGACCAGGTTATTATAAAGTGAGGCTGCCTCTTGCGTTTGCCCTCATTGCACATGCCTGCCTCCCCTTTTGCTTCTCTGCCATGTTATGACATGGCACGAGGCCCTCACCAGAAGCCAACCAGATGGGCCACCTGATCTTGGACCTCCCAGCCTCCAGAATCACGAGCTAAATAAACCTCTTTCCTTTATATTATAAATTACCTGGTCTCAGGTATTTTGTTATAGCAACAGAAAAGGGACTAACAAACTGCTCTTTCTTCTGGGTTCCAGATCTGTATATCCAGTTGCCTCATGGACATCTCCACTTTGGCATCACACAGGCACCTCAAATCCGCCATGGTCACCACCAAGTTCATCACCTTCCCCATCACCCTGCTCCTCCTCCTCCCTCCAGTGTTCCCAAACTCAGTAAGTGGCTACACAGTTGTTCAATCCAGCAACCTATGACTCCTTTTCTCTCCCACAATCTGTCCCCAGTCCCAATATCCAATCTAATTGCCTTATAATATCTTGAAATATCTGCTTCTCCCCGTCCCCATTGCCTCTATGTTAGTCCAAACCTCCATCATCTCTTATCTGTACTATTTAATTGGTCTCCTCATCCAACCTTGCTTCTCGCCACTTCACATTCCTTGGTGCAGAGGACTTTTTTAAGAGTTCAAAGGAGTTTATTTGGGACAGATGAAAATCAGCCTCTTAAGGTTCTTGTTAGTGGAATAAGATGATATATTTATAGGGGAGGAAGGTCCAAAATCTATTCCAACAGTTCAGCCTCACTATCTCCCTGTTAAGTGGAAACTTTCTGGTTTACCTGATTGCTTATGCCACCTTTACCATGGAGTGATTGGAGAATGGGCATATCTATCTCCCAGTGCAGGTGATTTTTAATTTAAAAAGAAAATCTGGACATTTACTATATACATATTCCACAAAAGACTCATCCAGAATATATAAAGAATACCTACAAATCAGTAAGAAAAAGACAGACAACACAATTTAAAATGGACAAAAGATTTGAACAGGCATTTCACAAAAGAGGGTATCTAAATAACCAACATGCCTGTGAAAGGGTGCTTGCTGTTATTATCAGTGACACACAATGAGGTACCACTAGACCTTTACTGAAACTACTAAAGTTTTTAAAAACCTGTCAATATCAAGTTTTGGTGAGGATTTGGAGCAATTGGAATCCTCATACTGATGGGAGTATAAATTGGTACAATGTTGGAAACCTGTTTGCCTATAACCACTGAAACCAAATATACACATGCCCTGTGACCCAGCAATTCAACCCTTGGTACATACACAAGAGTAATGGGTACTCAGTCCACCAAAAGACATGGCCTAGGTTCCTGATTTTGTTGCTGTTTCAACATACAAGTGGCTGGATGCGAAGTGGCTCCCCATCGCCCACTCACTGTGCCCAGAAGTGGCCGCACGCACTGTCCCCCCGCCCCCCCACAACAATATGAGCCCTACAGTTAAACCTCCTGCTCACTGACCTCAATTGGGGTCGTCTCTTTCCATCAGATTCTAATACAGGTCCACAATCTTTATTCAGGAATTAGAATTTTCCAGATTTTAGAGAAGCAATAGAGTACATATACACATTCTATCTAATATCCCCATGTTTTACTATAGATACATTGATGTGTCTGGAGCAGCACTGTGCACCATTAATCAAACACATTGACATATTTGTAGCAAAACATGGGATAGATAAAATGTGATAAATAGCCTGGGCACAGTGGCCCTAGCACTCTAGGAGGCCAAGGTGGGAGGATTGCTTAAGGCCAGGAGTTTGAGACAAGGCTGAGCAAGAATGAGACCCCATCTCTACAAAAAAAAAAAAAAAAAAAATTAGCCAGGTGTGATGGTGCATGCCTATAGTCCCAGCTACTCAGGAGGCTGAGGCAGGAGGATCACTTGAGCCCAGGAGTTTGAGGTTGCAGTGAGCTATGATGACACCACTGCATTCTAGCCAGGGTGACAGAGTGAGACCGTCTCTCACACACACAGACGCACACAAAGTGATAAATAATAACTGTAACTACCTCTCCATAAGTTCCAGTCAGATTTTGCTGCCAAGTTAGTTTTAGTGCCACCTTATAAAAAGAAAAAAAAAAAAACTTTCATTTTTCAGAGCTTTATGGACTTTAGAACTGCAGAGATGATTGTGGGCCTGTTATGAGGAGGGCTGGCCTTTGTCAGTCCAGACAGGGGAAAAAGACAAAGAAAACAAAACTTTTCTTCATTTCCTCTTTCCCAAAATAATGAACACCCCCTAACCATACATCTACATAACCAAAGGAACTCTCTAGTGGTCCCTTCCAAGAGACTTGACATCTCTACTGCTAGAATGAGGCGATGAGGAGTGACGAGAAACTTGTAAACAATTTTTCTTGTTAAAAAAATAATAATAAAGTTCTATGACCTCTGGCTGCCCACTACAGTAGCAGCCGGCAGTCGCAGATTCAAGCTCCTCACTGCCTATTAGCTTAGCTGAAATGCTTGAGGTTTCTGTAACACATAATCTCTGCACCTGCTGAATATGCGCACCAATGCTCACGCACATGGCTTTAATTTGTAGGTATTTAACTAGACACACAGCAATGAACAAAGTGATTTCCCCCACTCCTTTCCATGATGACTATTTTCATCCCCTGGCATGACACTTCCTGTGAGTTGGCCCTACAGCCAGATTAGTAACAGAGCTAGGGAATTTTCAAGGGGTGGTAGTGGATGGCAAGGCAGCATGGAGAGGCTGGATGAAATGTTAGTTTCATATTTTTCAGTGAGACAGAAAAAAAATCATGCGAACTGCTCTAATCCTTCCCTCCCTTTTGTTTTATAAAGTCTTTATCCAAAGCTCAGTTTTGGATTAGACCCTTGTTGACTAGGTCTGCTTAAGTCCTAGACAAAGGCTTATTTATTTGACCTATGTATCCATAATTGCTCTAACTGCGCGTTTTAATTTTCCTATTGTGTAGACTGTGTTAGGAAGCTTGGCAGGAAGCATACTATGGAAATGTGGAACTGAACAGTTTAATGTGTGGGATCTGGGAAGTTCAGCAGATGCCAGGGCTTAGCAGGCTCCCAGCTTGTGCAAGACTAATCCTGAGGATTTTCATTCTTGCAGGCATCATGCCCCTTAAGTCTAAGGGCTTGAGTCCCACCCAAACCCAGTCCACAAAGCCATCTCCCAGCTGTCCTACTCTTAAAAGACCAGGGTAGTGGCTGACACTTGGAGGCTCTCCTATTCCTTCTGAGGAAGTGGAGAGGTAAGGAGGTAATTGGGTTCCAAAATGGTCCTGGTAAAAGCTGTCATATAATGTTTCCTCTGGACATGAGTGTGGACTCCAGGTTGGCTTCTAGGAGACCTGAGGGGCTGCCCATGCAGCATCCATCTCCCCTGCAGTGGATGGCGTGTTGTGCCACCCACATCTCCCCTCCAAGACTGGAACGCTCATTCTCCCATCTACTGGGAGGGGTGATGGCAGCAACTGTCAGCTGAGTCCCTCTCTGAGGCTTGTCCTCTGCTGAAGAGAGCCACGTTGCCTAAGATTATGCTCACGCTGACCGAGGGCAGCCCACATCTAATGACTAGCTGACACAGGATTAAAAACGCCTAGTCCTCTCGCCTCAGTATGGAACAACTTAGCCACCCCAGCACCAGAGGTTCCTGAAAGATCAGCTAAGGCCTTTACTGTGAATGCACCGCAGCTCAACGTCTTTCTTTGATCATTCCTATTTACTTCACTTCCCCTCAGGTGTCGATGCTGTACTCCCCAATTAACTTCCTGTACGCGAATCTCTGTGTCAGAGCTGGGAAAGCCTACCTGCAATGCCCCCTTCATCCTGGCTGGCAGAGCCCTGGGTTTGGGGGCCCACTTCTTCACCTGAAGACTCAGGAGTAAGCCCAAATTGGTCTAAGCTATTCAGGGTGGTGCCACTTTCACCACCAGTGGTTGGCTTAGGAAGCATCATGTGACTGTCTCCCAGCCAGTAAGCTGGGAAGGGAACTCTCAGAGGGAACTGTAGGAAAGATTTCATGGGTCACAAAAAGAGACAAGGGAAGAAACAGTTGGATGTTGAATGAGATGCCTGAAATAGCTGTCGACAGGAACAGATGTATGTGGGAAGAAGATGGTACCAAGAGAACAGCAGAGAATTCAAACTGAAGCAGAGCCACGACGTGCTGGGTTGGAACCTACCTCGCCCTGTGATCATTTTGTCATCTGGGATAAAAATCCCCTTTGACAGCACAGAGGGATTTGTCACACAAGTATTTAATGATGAAGTTGCATCTACAACTTGCAGGTCTTTTTCCAGTTCCAGCTGCCCATTCCGTTTTCCCACCCTTTGCTTTTATAGTTCATTGTCAGGATTCTTTCTTCTTGAAGATTTCTCGGTGAACCAAATTCTCCTTTCTCTTGATCATTAACATGTCTTTGGTTGATCAACAAATCTCTGCTTCCTTTTTCTACAGCATTATGGGCATCAGCCTACAGAGCCAATGCTACGCAATAATGTATATGTGCTGCTGAGGGTGGCGGGATGCTGACCCTGAAAACCATGTCCTGGGATGACCGTAGATGAGGAAAGAAGGAAATGGTGATGAAAAGGCTTTCAAAATGTAGAGGAACAGGGCTTGAACCTAAATGGTTAGCCCAGACTAGGATATTAATTTTTAGAAAAATGCATCCCTTCCTATCTGTAGATTATTTTGAAATGTCAGTTCACAACTGCCATAAAGCTTGGCACTGGGGAAAATGCCTAACACAATAGTGGGATTGATGGGTGGGGAACCCCCTTCTTGCCCATATTCCCCTCTGCCTAAAGACTGCTTCCTTTTTTTTTTAGTAGAAGTATAATTTATAAATAATAAAATGTACATATGCCAAGCAGTTAATAAAAAAGATTGTTTTTCAGAAAAAACCCACAAATCTGAAGTATACAGTATAAAGAGTTGTGACAATGGTATGCTACCATGTAACCACCATTCCAATCAAGAGATAGAATATGTCTCTTATCCCAGAAAATTCCCTTCTGCCTCTTTCCAGTTAATTCTCTCTTTATCCCAGAGACAACTAGTGTTCTGATTTCTCCCACCATAGATTAGTTTTTGCCTGTTCTTGAACTCCATATGTACTTTTTGTGTATGACTTCTTTCACGCAACATAGTATTTTAAGATTCATCCATGCTGTTGTGTGTATCCTGCTTCTCTCCTACGACTATTCATGGGGTCTGCTGCTCTCTGATTTCCCCAGCTGTTGACTGCCAGGTTTGAGGAGGAAGCCCTACCCTCCTGGGGATGGTTTTGCTGTGAGATGAACTTGACAAGTGAGCTTCATAAGTTATTGGATCCTAAAGACCAAGCAAATGGCTCCTCCCAGGGATAGCCAATTGATTTTTCCTTTCTACATGATGATGATGATGATGATGATGTCAGAACCCTTCGGAATGAGGACAGAATGGCACTTCCTCCTGTGAGAGGCACAAGACAAATGTTGAGAATGTCCAGCATTCTATACCAAGATACCATCTGTACTTCATCTTGGTGAGGACTTAGTCCCATGACCATGGCCAAGGAGAGAAACAAACACTTATTAAGCACCAAGTGTTTGTAGGCACTTGGTCAAATGATCTCATTTCCTCTTCCTGGGAACTCTTTGAGATAGGTGTTACTTCCTTCATGAGGACCACACTTGGCTTCTTCCCAAAGTGGGAAATGAACCTGGATTTGGAGACTTCCCTACCACAATTTTTCACCAGCAGCAGCTAAGGCCTGTGTCCATCTGAGGTGGTGCATGCATATCTCTGGGTGATGGTTAGACCTCACAATTATATCCACAACTGGATTGCTGCAAAGCTTGATAGAACTTGGAGTCAGACATACTTCCTTTCTCAAAAAGAGCCTACTAGAGTTGACAGACCAATCTTCATTTTCCAGAAATATTCTCTTTCTCTTTAGCCAGGCAGCTCTGACCTTTGGTAAAGGTCAGCAGATCTCTGTTATGCCCCTTGGACGTCACTGTTTTGTAACAGTTGTGTTTACAATTGAGATGGTTTCCAGACCCCGGGAAGCATTACAAAGGATGATGGCAGCAAAAAGGCATTAAGTTCTCTAATAGGCTTATGCCCTCATAATCATATTAACGGCACTATCTCATGCTTTGATGCTGCAATTATGGGCCTCTCCTCTTGAATATAATTTTTCAGTTTGATGATAATTAAGAGTATGATTTTGCATTTCTCCTTAATGAGAGTTCCATTCCCCAAACAATATGATGATCCTAATAGAGACAGCTGTTCAAGCCCCTTCAAATTGCTGACCTTAGGCACCACCACAATGTCATATACAAGCTGGGAATTGTGAGTTCTCCCAGCATCAGGATTCTGTGAGATATGGATCAAGCTCCCTGAGAATCATGACACTTGTTTCTAGTATCTGCATCTGATAATAAGATTTTATGTTTTTCTGCTGTTGCAAAGTAATCTTGGGAACAAAGGGTCTGCTTTAGGAGCCAGGCGAGTTTTAACCTGTGACCTAAAATTGTCCACCACCATTCAAGATGTTGTCTCTGATATCAGGTTTTTGGCTTCCAGAAAGCTGCTCTTGAGCCCTTCTTTTCCTCATTTGCCAGTTCCAAGGGATTGGACTAGAATTCTAAGAATTCCTATTCCAAGCTTCCACACTTTCCATCAATAATTAATATTTTAGTCACTGACAGAGGTGGTTAGTGTTTTCATTGTCCCACCTGGGACTGATTAACAGACTAAGAAAACACTGCTGTCCTCCTGTAACAGCCTAAGTTCCTAGTATATATGAGATTTGGGGATTTCTGCTGCTGTTGCTTTTCTGTGTGTGCCTGGCCCTTGGGCACGCTGGGACCTTTTCTAGGCCTATGGTGAAAGAAGGAGGGAGGTAGAGAGCTGGGGCACCAACCCGGTGGCAAGACTTGCCACTGAGGAGGGAGGCCTTCATCTTGAACCACTAAAGGGCTGCAGGAGTTGGTTCCAACAGAACCGAGGAGGTGGAAGCCAGCTCTGGGGTGGCAGCTCCGTGGCGCCTGTACCTGAATGGTGGGTTGGTGGGTGCTCCTGGCTAGTGAGGCAGAGGCAGAGGCAGTAAAGAAAAAAGGAGGCGGGTGTGGCCCAGGGCTTTGCCTCTGTGGGCATCCTAGGCTGACCAGGTGCAATGCGGAGAACCGCAGATCTTGAAGGCTAAGGAGGAAGGGCGTCCAGGTCTGCTGGCTCAAAAGCATGCAGTCTGGCTGGGCAAAAATATAAGGTGGGGGCTGGCACCAAAGGGTGCACAGGAAACTTGCTCAAAATCAGCCTCTCTCCTCAGCAGAAAAGCGGGTGACATGGGAAACCCAAACACGAGAAGCCCAGAACAAAGCACACAGGATTCATTGTGTCGCCCAGACGGCCCGTCCACCGTGACCGAGAAGGGGGGTGAGGCTAGAGGAGTGACAACAGGCTGGGAAGCAGGAGTGCCAAGAGAGAAATCTATGACCTAGAAACTTTTTGTAGACCCATGCCAGTCAGATCAACAGTCTTCACGGCCACAAAGAATCGGGCATATTCACAAACGTCCTCCTCACAAAGTGCTCCTGAGAGAGCAGCCTGGTGCCCTCCACCCCACCTTCGCCAGGAAGCCTCCCAGACTTCCCCAACCCTGGCTAATTGTTCTCTTTTCTGATCTCAGAGCTCTTATTGTCTACACGTTACAATTTAGCACTTAATAAGACACAGCTGTGCATTCCTCGCTAATTGTTTTGGGTGTGTTTGTCCTGTCTCGGGGCAAGATTACAACTTCCTCTGGAGCAGGGACTCACAATCTTCTTGGGGGGAGCGGTCCCAGGAGTGATGTGGGTGTATGTGGGGTTCTGAACAAGGGAAATCACTCACATTCATACAGGCCTTTACAGTCTAGAAAGTGCTTGTACTTAGTTAACTCCTCTACTCCTCGACAGCCCTGAGAGTTGGGTGTGTTTTAGTGTCCCCATTTTACAGACAATGAAACAGACTGAAGAGGTCAACAACCTGTTTGAGGAAGAGAGAAGGTGAGTGGCAGAGGTTTGGTGACAACAAAGCCCACAGTGGAGAAGCGGGGAGGGGTGCGGGAGGCTTCCACATGCCTTTCCCCAGTGGAAATCTTGGGAAGGAAAGGAAAGTGAGGGGGATGTGGCCCTGGTTGCAGAGCTACTCGGTCAGGCTTCATAAGAGACAACTGAGGCAAAGCCACTGTGCCACTCATTTCTGTTTTTATTGTCATTCCTTCACACATCCTCGATCCCTCTATCATCCCACAATGCTCTGCTCTCCCTGGCACCTGACTTATCCCCTCTACTCACCTACTCTTCTCCAAATTCTTTCACATGGTCCTGTGGAACTGCAGACTTCAACAAGCAAACTGAATTGAAGGTCAGTCCATCAATCTGTGCATCTCTGTCTGTCTGGCCAGACATCTATTCAGTCACCCATCCTTAACCTGTGCAGAATTGAATTCTCACCTTCTTTGCTTCCCTTGCAGCACAGGGAGGTGAGGCTGGGGACTCGCTCCCCTGTGCCCCCAGGTGGGGTAGGTCCTCTACTGATTACCTCCCCTCCTGCTCTTGCGAACAGTCTTGTTCCTTTGAGGAGACAGCTGCCCAGCCATACTCTCTCTTCCCTTCCTGATGCTTCTCATCTTCTGATCTCCTGGTATTCCCTCTTCCTCATTCTTGGCTGCATGGCCTTGGCACCGTGAGCGCAATTCCTGCCCATATCCTGGACGGTCACTGTCCACACAGATGACCCATCCAATACCCTGATTCTTAACCCTCGACCTCAAGTTCTCCAGTGACCATCTCCTCTACTCCTCCCCCATCACATCCTGGCTTTTCCATGGCCCTAAACTTCCCCACCTCCTGAACCCCTTCCTTAAGCACCCAGATCTCTAACTGATCTCCTCTCCTTCCAGCGTGACTGAGATTTCACCCCTTTGACCTGTCTAGTCCATTTGTCAGGTCACATGCGAAATGTCAGTTCTTGGTGCGCTCATGGCAGAAGAATGACCAGACACACTAAAGTAAGGCAAGCACGAAAATGAGGTTTATTGAGGAGAGAAAGATAGGATTACAGAGCAAGATATAGGTTTACAGAGTGAAATATATACACCACAGATGACTACCAGACCCATTGTTGTAGCAAAAGAGACAGCACTTGGTTATGGAATAGGTCTTATTTTATAGTGTCCAGATAGGGACCTCCCCGTGGTTCAGACATCATCATGGAACCACTCTGATTGGACAGTTGGGAGTTACGTGACCTGCGTCTTACTATGCATGCGGATCTCCCAAAAGCCTCTCTGAAAGCCCATTTGCAGGGATGAACCGCAATGGCACCCACTTTCGTCCCTAGGAGACCCAGAATCCCTTGCTATCTACCTAACACATTAACTTCTGTCCTTTATCTCCGATCACGGATTGTATCACCTCACTCTTGCCATAGCTCTCAGTTCCTTTGGTCCTCTGCCCCAGCAAGTTTCCTCACCTGAGCCAGCACCAGAGTAAGCAGCTCAACTGTTGGAGGAAACCACACAGGAAGGCTAAAGGCACCTTAAAAGCTTACAGCCACCAACCTGAAGCAGACTGCCATGCTGCCTTGCTATCTAGCTGTTCCCTGGTCATCACAACCCTCCCAAACTTCTGCAATGACTATGATAAACCTTCCCCGCACTCTTCAAATCTCTCATCTCTCCTTGCCCCATCCCTAGCCTCCTATGTCCACAGAGAAAGAGGAAGTCATTAGGTGGAAAGATTCAGCTCCCTACACCAAATCTGCCTGGCTCAGTCGGCCTCCAAGCTGTCCCCTGCTGTTATAATAGAGGAGGTGGCCCCTGCATGAGGTCAGTCTTCCTACCCATGCTCTGGTGCCATCCCCTCCCATGGGCACAGGAACCTTCGCCTTTCTCTTCTTTATGGGATCCTCCCCATCTGTGTTTAAATACACTCGAGTAATTCCATCCTAAAAAGAATAATAAAAATATACAAACTCAAATAAACCCACTGCTGACATAACATCCTTTTCTAGCTATTTTTCTTTCCAGCTGTCACAGTCGAACCTTTCAAGAGCTATCTGCACTCTGTGCCTTCATTTCTTCATCTCTCACTCCCCAATCCACTCCAATCTACCTCCCACCCGCTTCACTCCACCAGTCACTGCTGGAGTCCCGATGACACCAACGTCACTAACTCCAATGGATGTTATTCAGTCTTCAAAACCGCAAAGGGTTTTCAGCCTAGGTCCAGTTGCTCACTGCACGAAGATCCAATTACTGAGACAATGAGGACTGCCAAGGAAGAAAGGAATTTTAATGCTAAAGATGTCTGTTGGGAGATGGGGAGAAATAGTCTCAAATCCACCTCCCCACCAAAAGAGATCACGGGCTTTTTAAGGAGGGGCCACATGCATTGGGGTAGGTCAAGTACATTGGGGCAGCACTGGGGCAGGTCATGGGGGATGGTGATTCTTGGCATTACGAATCTCAACTCCTCTGTCTTATAAAAATTCCACCATTTCTGGGAAACAACTCAAAAAGTTAAAGTAGTTAGATAAAGGAGAAGATTATAAAAAAACATGTAGAGGTCACTGAAATTTGTTCATAGAGGCAATACAGTCTTGTTGGTGCCCAGCAGTCACTCTACTACTTAGTCTCAACAAACGGCCTCCTATCTGTCCCTCCACTTCACTCCTCCCCCACGCCATTCCTTCTTCACATTGCAGTCAGACTGATCTTACACCAAATGCAAATTTCAGTATATGACCCCTGCTTTGAACGTCCTTAGGAGTCACAAAGTCCAAACTCTGTAACATGATGTACTACACCCTGCCTGCCTCTCCAGCTTCCCCTCAACCACTTCCTCCCTGTGGCCTGAACCAGCCAGGAACTCCTCTTGGACTCGCCACATGATCCCACCACCGTGCACTCCCTTTGGCCCATATCACAAGTGTAATTATATATTAATAACTGATAGTGCATTTAATGGTTAAGCTCCTCTCTCCAGCTGGACTGTGAGCTCCAAGCTGGAAGCACATTTCTGCCACGTTCACCACTCCCAGTGCCTAGCCCTGTGTCCTGCACCTAGTAGGTAGTATGTGGCCAGCACATATTTGTTGAATAATTGATGATCATGTAACAGGAAATGGCCTGAAAAAGAGTAAAAATGTTTTACAAGCTGTCTCTTTAAAACCTCCCCACCCTTTTTGGGAATTAAAACCTGTATCCCTGCCCTAGGCCAGTGGTTCCGGAGGGCAGGGGAGTGTTCTTTGTTTTTTTGTACCACTGGAGATGGTTCAATGGAAATGTCTGGGGAGAAGTCGCTAGATTGTCTTCACTGGAGATGGGGTAGGTCAGAACCATCAATTGTAGTTAAACAATACCCTGGAGCTGAAAACACTCCCTTTAAAAGCTCTGTATTTCTGTTTCTGCTTAAAGATAGAACGTTGGTTCTTTAAGTCAGGAATCTGCCAACCTCCTCATTTGCCAGCAAATTAATAAACCTCCCTTTCTTTCTCCTCAAACTACTTGTCCTTGGTCTTCTGATGCTACCTTGGGGACAAGTGCCCAACTCTCCATAACAATCAGTCTACCTACTGATGATGGACCCTGGTCCAAACCTAAGAGTAGGGACTATAGCCAAGTGGATGTGGAATCTAGCATTGAATTAGTCCCCCAAAGACACAGTGTAACTGTTGCAGATACACTCCCAGCTGCATTGATTAATGGCACCATAGAG
Source organism: Propithecus coquereli (assembly GCF_000956105.1). NCBI lineage: Eukaryota > Metazoa > Chordata > Mammalia > Primates > Indriidae > Propithecus > Propithecus coquereli. Next base: position 4,499,252 of record NW_012138080.1, read on the forward strand.
AGAACGCCCTTATTTTTAAATTTCAGGGCCTGGTCAGCCTTTGGCAGCTGTGAAGGACACAAGCTTAATTTCCTTGTTGGTTGCCAGCTGACACTGTAGCAGTTCCTTTACTAAAAACTCCTTGGCTGGCAGTCCCTGAAAGCATGTCTGTGGCTACTGGGAGTGCATTTAAAGGGAAGACACATAGGCATAGAAACAATATACTAATCTAATGGCACAGAAAATTTTGTCAGCTTTGTCCCATCACTACACTAAAGATCAGACCAGCAGCCTAGAGATATCTTTATTTAAACCAAGGAACGCAGACTCAAGATTATTTTAACAGAGAATGAAAAAATTAGGCTTCATTTATCTATTAATTTATACTTTCTGTAGAGTTCTTAAAGAATTTCTAGCTTTCGTTTCTTTAAAAATGTTTTTCTTAGCTTTCTAAATTATGAAAGTAAATATAACTGGGAAAATACAAAATCCAAAGTCAATAAAGTCCAAAATTTATCTTCCCTCTTCTCTCCACCCCAATCCCACACCTGGGTAGCCATGGTAACAGTGTGCACTCTTCCAGATGTGTTTTCTATGAATATACAAAAATCTGACGTTGTTTCTTGGAGTTTATGCCACAGTCTAAGGATAATCATACGACCAATATTGCAAGAATGGAAGAACAAACACCACATGTACTCAGTGCTAAATTGGAACTAATCGAGCAACACTTACTTGCACGTATGGAAGTAAAACTCAAGGGAAATGAAGTAGGTGGGAGGGGGAGGAGGGGATGGGTAAATTCACACCTAACGGGTACAATGCACACTAAGTGGGTGAAGGGCACACTTACAACTCTGACTCAAACTGTACAAGAGCAAATTATGTAACCAAAATGTGTGTACCCCCGTAAAATTCTGAAATTAAAAAAAGAAAAAAATCATATGACCAACATAAAAGCAAAAAGGTCTGAAGACTGCAAATCGTAACATTTCCGAACCTACTGACTCAGAATTCGCGTTTCTAGAGGACCGCACCCGCGTGGCTAGGTGCATTCAGCAGCAACGTGCTCTTCTTTCACACTGAGTTTGGTTAACCGAGGGCAGGGCACACAGGTGCTTGAAATTCCTACATTAGCATTCCTTCCCTTTCGGCTAATTCAGCCTCTGAGAGCCGCTGGAAAAAATGCAAATAGTTGCGGGTGGAGCGTCCTTAATTCTTCAGTCCAATTATTTAGAAGTGAGCGCTTTCAACCCCGGGAGATAAGGACCTAAGGAAGGAGGGGCTTGCCTCCCTGCGGAGCACGTCCGCCTTCCAGCCTGCGCTGGGCCTGTCAAACCCCGGTAGCTTCACCCCGGCGCCCCGGGCTTACCTGTGGGCCCCAAAGTTGTGTTAAGTGCGGCTCGGACTCACCTTGGAATGCAGTGCTCCGGCGAGCCCGCGGGAACGCTGGGCTAGGAGGGCGCGTCGGTGGTCCTGGGACGTGGTTGGCACCGAGGCCCTCTGTGCGGGCGGAGCCAGCAGTGTCGGGAGGGCAGCGTTCAGAGCCCAGCCGAGCCTAGGTATCCGCCTTGCCCCTTGGACCCCGTTGCGGGATTTGCATTTCCGGCTTCCTGAGAGGGGCATGGGACCTCGAGGAAACCCGTCTGCATGACACCACGGGAACTAACGACTTCACCCTTCCCTAAATGTCTTGGATGGCTTCATAAACCCGAGGATCCGGTGGCAGTGCCAAGCAGAGCACCATCCTAGGCCTTGCACACCTACGAGGTGGCCGCAGGTACTGGGCGGGCAGGCAGCAAAGGTCAGGTCCCACTTTGGCCCTGATTTTCCCCCTCCTTCACCTCCCCCGGTGGAACCATTCCTCACCCGCCCCAGCACTTGAGGGGCGGCCGGCGTCGGTCTAGATCCACTCACAAACTGGCTCCTGCCAGAAAAGGGCATTCGAGTCCTCGCCAGGCGACGTGCTTAGTCCCCCAGCATCGGACCGACTGCACGAGGGGCCAAGTGCAGGGGGAGGGATTTAGGTTAGACCTGAGTTAGAATAGTTTTTTGGAGTTTCGAGCTGCCCTGCTTTTCCGGGGGGGTCTACTTCCTAGAGTTTCCCTTTCCCCAGCTTAACCCTTTGCTTTCCAGGTGTGTGCGTGGGGGCCGAGGGTCCCAGGAAGCCACGGAGAGCACAGGTCTCGGCGGGTCCTGGGAGCCAACTGGCCAACCCGCGGGAACTGAGCCTTTCCAAAACTTGGGGCGCGGGGCCGCGGGGGGGCGGGGCGGTGACGCGAGGGGCGGTGCCTGGCCTGATTGGCGCGCCGGGCGGGGGCGGGCCCGGGGCGGGCGCCCCGAGGCGGCGGCGGCGCCGAGAGACGGAGCCTGGAGCGAGGCGCGGCGGACACGGCGGCAACAAGTGCGGGAGGCGAGCCGAGCCGGAGCCGACACCGCCGGGCCGCCCATCCCGGGCGCCGCGCATGGGGCGTGAGCGGCGGCGGTCGCCGGGCTGAGCCGCGCGGAGCGGCCGGGACGTGGATGCGGCCGCGATCTCCCGCCCCTGCCCCCGCCCCGCCGAGCTGGAACTGCCCCTGGACAAGGTAGGGCCCGGGCGGGTGGGCGCCCCCGCCGCCTCCCTCCCCACTCTCTTCTCCCCTGCGTAGTCAGCCTGCCCTCTCCACCTCCCCGCTCCTCCGCCCACTGAACCCCCTCTTTCCCCACACCCGCTTCCTCTCCGGTTCCGGCTTCGTACCGGCGCCCCAGTGGAGGAAACCGTCCCTAGGTGCCTGCCGCATCTAAGCCTCCCCCACCTTTCCCCCTGTCCCCGTCACCGTCCTTAACCCAGAGGAAAGCCTCTTGCCCCATTCCACACCGACCCCCGGGTCCCGGGGACATCTCCCCCTCCCGCTGTACCCCAGCTTCCGGGAGATCCCGCGCAGGGGTGATGCAGGCTTTGGAAAGGGGCGTCTGGGGCAAGGCCTCCTCATCTGGGGCGCACGAGCATGGTGGGGAGGGGGCCGTGAGTGATTTCTCGCTCGCACCCCCGCACCCCACCCTCGCACTGCGCCGGTCTCCTATGCCGCATGGGGGAATCAGGTGTTTTGTGAGCCAAAGAGCCGCCGGCAGCCGCACCCCACCCCCAACCGCTGGCCACTGCTACCTCCAGGTCCCTAAAGACTGGTTTCTGCGAAACTTAGGGAGAACCTTTCGCTTTGACCTCTAAAAAAATATTCCACGCCGCCCGCGTTGAATGATTAACCAGGCTGCTTGCCCGGGTCGTGGGGGTGGGGGCTGGGGTGGGGTGCTGCCGGGCCAGGAAGCGCCTGCAGCCGGTCTCTGCAAAACACCTCGTGGGAAGGTGGGCGTGGGGGCCCTGCGGGGGCTGCGGACGCGCTCGGGCAGCGGCCGCTGGAAGGCAGGCGGACCCTTCCGGAGGCATTTACCGAGTCACCTTGTTAATTTCCAGGGCAAGATATTTTACATTCAGCTTGGGGAGCTGCAGAACTCCGTCTCCCCATCAAGTGGAGGAGCAGTCGAGAGACTCCCCACAAGTGTCACAGCGTGACAGCTCATCTTTAAAAATAATATGTACATTTATAAGTTGGGTTGGCGAGGAGGCTCTGTCCTGTCTAAACGCAGGGGTGGTTTGTTTGTCTCTGCTCCCCCAGCCCCCATGGCCGCCTCAATCACTCCAACTTCATGGAACGGTTGTTCAGAATAGTTAATTAAACCGTGTTCTTCTGCCCTTCCTTTGTTGGAGCCTAGCCGTAGATATCAGATTGCGAAGCCAGTGGTGAATATGGGCTTCTACTTGTTATAACAAATTCTTCCAATGTAACTGTTTGTGTTTCTGGAGTTGATGAGATGGTTAACAAGGTGGCCAACAGGACCCGCACTGGGACTAGAAGGCGGGGACCAGGCCAAACACAGTCGGGGGCTACCCTGCCTGTGGCGGCTCCTGGTCGCGCCCAAGCGGATCTGACAGCTGACCCGGAGGGAGGACAGACAGGGCAGGGCGGTCACTTCCCACTGTCCTAGCCGCCGCTTCTGTTTCTTTTGAATAGAGGTTATTAAGCGTGGTGGAATTTGGGAGAGTTTTACACAGAGCCCATGCGCTCTTAAACCAGATTAGATTTTCAGAGAAGTGCAGGAGCCCCGTGGAACTCTACTTGAGTAATTTGAGTAAACCTTTTCTACCCTGGCCTGCCTTTACAAATGTGTTTATCATTAGATCGTCTATTTGAAGCTACTTTTTCAGTTTGGGATTTTTTTTTTCCCCCTGAGACAGGGTGTTGTTCTGCCCAGGCTAGAATGCAGTGGCGTCATCATAGCTCACAGCAACGTCAAACTCCTGGGCTCAAGCGATTCTCCTGCCTCAGCCTCCTGAGAGTGGCTGGAACTACAGGAGAGCACCACCACACCAGGCTACTTCTTCCATTTTTTGTAAAGATGGGATCTCCACCTCTTGCTCAGACCGGTCTTGAACTCCTGGCCTCCCAAAGTGCTGGGATTACAGGTGTGAGCCACCGCACCTGACCTGGAATATTGCTTTTTCCTTTGAGACTCTCCCTACAACAAGGGCGCGGTGCTCCTCTTTTAGTTTTTTGTGCAGATGGCACATGTATCATGAAAGGCCTAATTCTCCACAAAATTTGCCAAGTTCTCACCCTCACCATTCAATAGTCTTGATTTTGCCACATGCTATTCAGTGGGCAGGTTAACCTTGGGCAAGTTATTTTTTTTTTTATCATAGCCTCATTTTCCGTATCTGGTTTTGGGGATGGTAGTGTCTGCTCTACAAGATTGTTTTTGATGACAAATAGAGTGTTTGCCAAACTCCTAGCACTGTACTACAGGAGTTAAGAAGTGCTTAATAAGTGGTGGTCATTGCTGTAATCAACTTAAAGGTTCCTCCTAGCACCAACTTCCCCTTACCAAAAACAGTAACCACATGGCAACCCTTCAGATTTGTCTGTCTGAGACTGAAGTCAGCCAAGTTGGGCAGATGCAGATGGCAGGTTTTTAAAATCTAAAGAATGAGGTCGTTTTTTGAGGAAAATAAACATAATTTGCTTGTAAAAAAAATTATGAATTGGTTTTTTTTCTGGGCTTCTGATGGAGGCCTGAATATATAAATAGTTTGCAGTTTTGAAAATTTTCTTGTTTTAAACAAAAATCACAATTTAGATTTCTCTGGTTCTAATAAACATGCTAAAAATAGGAAAGTGGGACTGATAACAGAAATGTGTGATACACATGCAGCTGATACAGGGATAAGAGAAAAGGTGAATCCTTTGTTTCTCAAACAAACTTTGAAACGTAGCTTTCAATGTTTTCTAGCAATGGTGGGGTTCTTTGAAAACCATAATTTAGGGATGCTGACCCAGAGCTGTGAATGTGCCTGAAGCACTCTGTTCTTGACATACTGGGTCAGTGTTTTCATTTTTTCTAATTTGCTTAATGGATATAATATTTGACTCTATTTAGGTTTTTTGACAGTTTTATTGGACAGTCTGTTAAAAAGATTTTAAAAATTAATAAATGCCTATGGTTACTTTTATAAACATTGAGATCCTGCAACTAGAATAATATTTGGTTATGTAACCTATTGCAACACACCGGATGATGGTACATATATTACTAACATTGAAAAATTCTCGTAAAGGCCTTTTGGTCTTTATGCAAATGCCCAGGGGAGACTAAAAGTCATTTCATTCAATTGCCTGATATTTTTGGTGTGTACAGAAGGTTAAAACATGAATTAAACTAGGCTCAGGAAGTGGTAAATGTTTCCTGGCTACCTAATCGAAAGCACCCAGTAAAGAAAGAAGACAGCACATATACCCAACAGGTGTGATCCAGCTCTTTTTCTCCACTCTCTAAGGTGGGATTACTGTTACTAGGTACTTGCCAAATATGTCTCCAAATTGTGGGATGAATAAATTCCTCTCTCTGGGGAGGCAATTACTGTTGGAATCAGAGGTGTGCGTATGTGTGGGGTAAAGCTTTGAGAGAATTGATGTAATGATTTCATCATCACCCACTGGTGATGAGGCTTTGCTAGTCTGAACAAAGCTTCAGCCAGAAGAACTTGTTACTTGATGGAGAATTTGTTATGAGGGCATATGTGGCACAATTACTTCACTGCTGGAAAAAAGTTACTTGTACTGAGTTTTCTATTTGTTACAACTTTCAGAGTTGAGATTTTGCACTCACTGCCTGTTGCTCCTACTCTGAGTTTTTTGCCCTTGGCCCACCAGCTTTGTCTTCTTGGTCTTAATTTTTGTAACAGAATTAAAACTTCTTTTGAGAGTCAGCATTGTCGATAAAGTTGTAATATATATCTTGAAATATTTTCTGTAATTTTAGCTTTAGGTATTTTTATAACTTTAAGAACTGTATTACACATTATTTTCTGTGTGTCTATAAACATTCCCTTCCAGCAGGGTTAAGATTCTTTTTTTCTTAATTCTGATGTGGCTGCAGAGGGGAAATTCTCAGTAGCCAGGAAATTAATACTTTCTACTTTTCATTCTGTGGCATTTTAAAACAGGTTTATTGTTCAGATGTCAGTTGCTTACCAGAATGTTTGAAAAAACTGATAATCCAAGGTAATCAATTCTAGGGTGTAGCTAGGTTCGGTCGGAGTGGCCATGTGGTGGCTTAGTTGTGGTGGTTTAGGGGTTAAGAGCATGAACTTGGAGTCTATGAGATGAGAATTTTTTTAAATTTGAGGTATAGCAAACAGTAAAATGAGTGAAGTGCTAATATTAAGTGTGAGCTCATGTATGTGAGCTCCCAGGTCAAGAAGTATAGCATTTTCAGTACAACAGAAGGTTCCTGTGCCCCTTTCTAGTCAATATCCACCCCCTAGAAGGACCTGTTATTCTTACTTACATCATCATAGATGTGATATGTGGTTTTGCCTGTCCTTGAATTTCATATAAGTGGAATCACAGAATCATACAGTATGTAGTCTTTTGTGAAACAGACTTAAGTTCTATTCTTGCCACTTACTGTGTGACTACAGACAAGTTACATAGCCTCTCTGAGCCTGTTTTCTCATTTGTGAAATGGGGGAGATAAAGCCCTATCTCAGATTTGCTGGGAAGATTAATGTAAATAATAAACCTAAAATAAATACCTAGCACTGTGCCTAACGTGCAGTTTCCTTGTCCCTCTTTTATTTTTTTTAAAAGGTGATAACTAAAGCCACTATTCTGTGTTTAAATAGGCTATTTCATTATAAAAGTCTTGTAAGTCTTTTATTAAGGTAGAAGACAAATTTTTATTGATTCAACACTTTGTTGATATAGCATTTAGCTTAAATAAGATGTATTATTTGTTGATAGTTGATCCCCTATTACTATTAATTGACATTTCCTCTCTAATGACAGTCATTGAAATGTCTCATTCAGAGCTGTCGGGTCACTTGTGTGATAGGAGCTAGGGTACATTGATGAGAGCTGGTTTACGTTTGATTGTGAAGCTCATGGAGGAGTTTAGTTGAGTCATCGATAAATGCTTAAGATGCTCAGAACATTTACTGCTTTATGTTTTGTGAAATAATTATTTCTGAAGTGAAAGCACAGGGCCAGTTGTTTTAATTGCATGCTTTAGACGAGCCATTTAAAACGTTTTTAACTTGCATAATCTTACTCTAGAAGTGGTATTATATATTTAATGGTCTTATGTCCCTAGTGTATGCATTTGTTTGATACCTTTTATTTTTGGAGCCATTCTTTGAATATAACTTGGGTGGTACTTTGGCATCCTTTCTGACTTCTGTTTATTTAGAAAAAATATTCAAGATAAGGTAAAGGAAAATAAAATTAATCCCACTATCTCTTAATGCTGTAAATGTAGTTAACTTGATTTGGATCCTTCTAAGTGCTCTTTTCTGCATTTGTGCTCTTCTAGAATGACCTTAGGAAAAACACATTGCCAACACTTTAGGCACATTTAAAACTGTGTATGGGCCTGCTTAGAGATGCCTGGCAGAGAGAGCAAGAGTCTTTGAAGGCCTAGATTCAAATCTGTCCACGCTCTGGCTCCTACCCGTGGCTGTGCCTGTGTCAGGAGGGTTGGGCACACTCTCCCTGGAGGCTCCATCAGAGGGCCCCTGGCCTCCAGATTACAATAGCTGAGAGGGAAAACCTGTCCTCTAATCCTCCTCCCCCAGGAAGACCTCAAGATGTTATCTGAAATGGGCAATTTATTCACTTAGTCAATATGCATTGATTGAGCACTCAATGTATGCCCAGCATTGTACTCGCCCTGTGCGTATTCACATATGGGTCAGGCATAGTTCTGACCCTCCACTGGCAGACCGGTGGCGACAGCCAGGGACTGGTGTGAGTGCTCTAGTAGAGGCGTAAGCAAATCACACATTGGCAGGACGGCCAAAAAGGCTTCCTGAGGAGGTGGACTTCGGGCTTAGCCTTGAAGGATGAATAAATAACATTCCAGGGGCAGAGAAAGGAAGGTGGATATGGTCAAGGAGTTGCAGGCTGAGAAAATAGAGTGTACAACACAAAGGCTTATAAAAGTCTCTTGAAACAGCAGGTGATCCTGTGGTTTTGGAGTGCTGCGTGCTTAGGAGCGGGTAATAGAGCACACTGCAGCCTCAGCGACCATGCAGAGACGGGGCACTTAATAGTTAGGTAGTGGGGCGGAAGGGCATTGAATCTTGTTGCGGTGGAGAGAGTATCGTGACAAGTCCTGATCAGGCTTGCAATGAGCTTGAGAGCAATGCGTGAGGCGTGTCTCATGGGCCTGGGTCATTTTATAGTCCCTCTGCTCTCTGCTTCCCATCTGTGTACCCCACAGTCTGTTCTCAGAAGGAAGCTGGAGGGATCCTTTAGTGGCTCCCTCAGAGTAAAGCCAAAGTTCTGTGTCACCCACCAGGACTGTGGTGACTGCCCTCCTCTCCTGCCTCCCTTCTCCCCTAGTTTCACTGCAGCCACACTGGCCTGGCACTGGAAGCAGTGACCCCCCCCACCTTCTCTCGGAGAAGAGAGGCTTTCTCTGATCACCTGCTCAAAGCAGCCTTTCCTTATCCCCGTTCTGCGCTTCATGTTTCATCCAAGCGCTTAACCTTGTACAGTCGACCACCACTTTATTCTTCGTTGCCTGTTTTCAACACTGCTTGGTTTAAGTAGGTGTTTGGTATCAATTTGTTGAGTTAGGCCACCAGTAGTTTTGGTAAGGGGGGTGGGAATTGAGGGCCCAACCCAGGGCCAGGATGGTATAGGATTGAGATGTGCGTATGTTTTATTTGAAAGAGATAAGAGGGATAAAAAGACTCATGGTGGGTGCGGTGGGATTCAGAAACCAATTTAGGGAGGTGTGGAGGAGGCAGCTACAGACAAAGGTATGCTGGGGCACTTTTAGCATATGGGATGTTGGAGTCCATATCTAAGAGGGTCTGGGGACAGGAGTGTGGGATGAGAGAAGACCCAGCAATAGACATGGGCCCAGAACTGTGGAGAGGGCCCATTTTGGGGGATGGTGCCAGGAGCACAGGCTGCCAAGATGCAAGAGAACTGGGGGATAGGGGGAATCCTGAACTTGGGGTGGGTACAGAGGTGGTGGCCAGCAGTGTTAAGTGCCTATGGAGTCAGGAGAGTGCAAAGACTCTTGACTCTGGGAGGTGAAGGGGATTGGGACAGTCAAGGCGGGACAAAGGGGCATGAGGAAGAGCCCGTGCCTGGAGCCACTGGAAGAGAGCTTTGAGGTGGGGGAGACGGTGGAGATCACTGTTTGTGAAAAGGGTGTCATAGCAGGTGAAAGCCTGGGGCCTGGCTGTTGTGGAGAACTTGGACAAGTAGGTTTTGGTCCCAGAGCTGACATCAAATATCTTTGTAACCATGGCAGCCCATTTAGCTTCTGTTTCCCACTCCCTGCAAAATGGGATAAAACCTGTACAGCCAACTTCACATGCTTATTGTTTGAATCCATTGAAATCATGAATATGAGGGTGTTAACACTCTAGTAGGATATTTCTATGGACTATAAACTTGCTACAGCTTATTATTTGTGATTCAAAAAAGTTTTTTTTTATTGCTTATTTTCTTTGAAAATCACTTAACATCCAAGTGCTTCTTTTCTGAGTCCTGATCAGGGAGTAACATAATCTGTGTGTGGGGTTTTTTGGGGGAGGGGGAACCCAAATCCTTCAGATCTGGCTCTAGATTGTTTACTGGGAAGCCTGGTGTTTTGGAATCAAATATATTTGTCTAATATTGAAAGGGTCAAAGTGGGTGTGTTGCAAATGCCATCCTTTCTAAATAATTGGCATTTGAAACTAAGGATGTATTTTTACATTTATTATTTTATGGCTGTATTTGAAGCGTGTTTATAAGGAACGTATGTAGCTTTTTTCTTTAAATGAGTTGCAGCCATTTTATTTTTCTTCTCTCCCTTCACCACATAAGGAATTATTTTCTTCAAATGAACTTAAAATATCTCTCATGAATACTCCTATTTTTAACTGGTTGTTTCTCTTTTGAATTTTTGTTCCTTGAGGTTCTGATGGATTTTTTTTTTTTTTAAAAAAACCCTCTTTATTATGGAAAATTTTAAACAAGTGCAGAATGGTATCCTGCAGCCTCAGGTAGCTGCCAGCAGTTTCAGTGTGACGACTTCTCTTTTTCATGCCTGCCCCACTCATGACTAGGGGGCTGTAGGCACCGTCCAGAGCAGGAGAGGGAGGTCACAGGAGACCACAGGTGTGGGAGCCATCAGTGTGGGGAGTGGATTGGGTCCCCAGGGAGAGTGAGAAGCAGACCCAGGAGGACATGGGAAGCTGTGTCTGTGGGGTAGCCACAGCGAGTGAAGGCAATATGTATGCATGGACATGCTTAAAACTGAGGCGATTTCAATTGCTTGGTAGAAGAGGCCCAGTTTCTAGGCTGTTCGGTAGTATGCCCAAATATTGAGCAAACAACATGTTCTCTTTTATTTTGACAACAGAGATTTTTCTTGGCACGTGGCCAGAGAAAGCTATGTTACTATTTTACCTCTTCTTTGAATACTTAGACATGAGTTTTTAGTTGAATGCTTCAATGATCCCTACCCTTTAAGAGAACATTTGGATAAAAGGCCAAAATGTCACTGTTTTGAGGATGTGTATTTTAAATCTGTATGATTTATTTTGATATTTAAAAAAACAACTTAAAGACAACAGCCCTTACATACCTCTCAGTAATTTGGAATTTAACTAGCATTTGAGAAAGGGAGAAGAGGCAGGAAAGGAATCTGGGAGGTGGGAGCTGAGGAGAGGGAGAGCCATTGTGCTTGTTTGGTACCCTGTTCTGAAGTTGCCACCCCAGGGTCACATGTCACTAGGAGAGCTGTCTTCTGAGACGAGGACGGGCTCTGACCCTGGAGAAGAGGCGTCATCCTGGGGGACCCCAGGTTAATTGGAGACTCGGCGTGTGTAAAGAGTGGGCTGGCCTGGGAAGCTGGGGTGCTGTAGGGGCTTTGCCGGCCCTTGGACATCATTGGGAGATCCTCATTGCCAGGAGGAGAGGATGAAATACAGTACACTGGGCAATTGAGGCTGTCCTTGTGGAGGAGGAGGAGGCAGGATTTGAACCTGGACCTTCAAGGATGGGGTAGGATTGAGAAGCAAGAGAAGGGACATTTCAGGCTGGCAGTCTGACCAAAGGTATAGTGGGGAACACAGCAGGTGTCTTAAGGGGTGCTAGTGTCCAGGAGGCCTCCGGGTGAGGGTTTTGAGAGTGGCATGCCAGGATCGAGGGCCAGGGCTTTGTAAGGGCGCTTAGTGAGGATGGGGATGCCCGCCTTCCCTCCGTCCGGCCATGCCTGCCACGATGCTCCATGCTGGGGCAGCCCATCTGGGTTCCCAGTTCCTGTGTCCCCTCCCTCCACTCTCTGGGAAACTCAGTCACCACTTCACAGGAGCATGTATCCAGGTGGGCCCTTGGCACACTTCCTGGTACATGGACAAGCCCTCAGGGAGTGGATAGGGACTAGTTGTACAGTGGTTAATTTGACTCGTTATAAGGAGTGTTCCTGATACCGTCATCCCATTTCTTCCTTTCTTGTCTTTTTTCCCTCCCCCAAAGTGTCAGACTGTTGTCCAGCCTGCCTGTGGATTCCCTTTAATACGACGTTATTTTAAAAATCTCTGCACATGCTAATTCTGCACAACTTTCTGCCTGTTTTTAGAGGAGTGCGTTAGGCAGCTCTCTCAAGACTCCAGCTGGGTAAGTTGAGGAGTCCTGGAGTCTGAGGCTGTGCTACCTTATGCCCTTTGGTGTCCCCTTTACTAGAACCAAGGGCCTGGTCTCTTTTAAGAAAATGTGTCACTGGAAACCTTTATCCTAACAACCAAGAAATTGAGACTTCCCAAGGCAATTTGTTAAATTAAAATAAACACAATGAATGTCATTTCTGTAATTTTAAATATTTATTGAAGTTACAAAAGATGGCTATTTTTAATGTGCTATATGTGGTCCCTAGTTTGCAGCATGTTCAAACAATGCTTTCCTGGTTTTTGGAGGATATATTTTTATTTTGGAAGGGAGACAAATGTAAACGTTTATACAGCAGGGAAATGTTGGGAGATGCTCTCAAACTCTATAGTTCTTGGAGGACGAGAATTGCCAAATATAATTTAATAGAATTGGAAGGGCAGTGGTTGTTTTGGAAGGGTTTGTCTGTAAAGTACCTCTTGGAAGTGATGCAGATGATTCTTTATGCCAGGGAAAATGGACTGAATTGGATTGCCCAAGTGCTTAACATTAAAGTGCTTGTTTTAAAATTTAAAATTTCTGCTTCTGTTTGTGGTCAGTTATCACAGACTGTTGGAACCAAGTGGTGGGGAACGACGTATAAATTTGAAAGCCAATCTTAAGAGTTTAAGGGGAGTCAACTTTTAATTTTGTTAATTGGTCATTAATTGGATTTTTGATGCACTTTGCTGTATAAAAGGACGATAATCACTTTTCCAATACCTATGTGAAAATATTTTTTTCTTAAGTGACTTCACCACCTTTTCTGTGTATGTGTTTATAGACAAAGAGTATCCCACATAATAGATACCAAATTACCCCCTCCCCATCTCTGCACACCAAGATTGCCAAACCAGGGCTGCTGGCCTACTTATTTCCAGAAGCATTTATACAAGGTCAGTTTGATAACTTAGTTTATGTAATGGGATTCTGTTTCTAGTCCAGTACTGTAATTTATGCTTGTACATTTTTATTAATTTTTAATTGCCTTCTTCCTCCCCTCCTCCCATCCCTTGGGCCTGTGTTTGTTTATAGATTTCTTTAATTGTATGTGACTGTTTCCTGAGAGATGTTTCTAGGCGATGTACTACGTTGAATTGATACCAGGTGATGCTGCCTGATGGGTGAGAGTGAGGCATTGAAGGGAGAGCTCAGGATCTAGAAAAGGCTTCTGACCTTGTGGAGAGGAGTGGCCAGGACTGCTGCCTCTCCTCTTTTATGTCCTTCTTTTTTTTTTTTTTTTTTTTCGAGACAGAGTCTCTGTTTGTTCCCCGGGCTAGCGTGCTGTGGCATCAGCCTAGCTCACAGCAACCTCAAACTCCTCAAGCAATCCTACTGCCTCAGCCTCCCAAGTAGCTGGGACTACAGGCATGCGCCACCATGCCCGGCTAATTTTTTCTATATATTTTTAGGTGTCCAGTTAATTTCTTTCTATTTTTGGTAGAGACGGGGTCTTGCTCTTGCTCAGGCTGGTCTCGAACTCCTGAGCTCAAACAATCCGCCCGCCTCGGCCTCCCAGAGTGCTAGGATTACAGGCGTGAGCCACTATGTCCTTCTTGTCCTCACGTGTATTGTGTGTTGCGTGGCAGACCTAGAGATACAGAAGTGAGTGTGGCCCTATCTGCCCAGACGCCTGTGGGTGTGTCAGAGCTGTTATCACACAATGTGGTAAGTCAGATAAATGTGGGTGACGTGTTACAACAGCTAGGAGGAAGCAGGGGCAAGTGGAGGTGCTGGGGCAGTTGGCTCTTTTGGATTTTTGTTTTTCTTTTGAGACAAGGTCTTGCTCTGTCACCTGGACTAGAGTGCAGTGGCCTCACCATGGCTCACTGCAACCTCCTGGGCTCAAGCGACCCTCCTGCCTCAGCCTCCGGAGTAGCTGGGACTATAGGCACGCGCCACCGTGCCCAGCTAATTTTTCTATTTTTTGTAGAGATGGGGTCTCACTCTTAGGCTGGCTTTTTTGTTTTTTATGTTAATGGACCAGAATCGAAGCTATGGACTGTGAGAAAAAGACTTTGTTACTAACAATTCTCACTGGTGAATTGCTGGCCTCATCCTAACCTGTGGTGGCCGCAGGCAAGGCTCTGTCTCCCTGTGCCTTGGTCTCCTCTCCTGTAAATGAGACGGTTGGAGTAGATGATCTGTAAGGCCCTGGAAAAGAAATTCTTACAGCTTCTTTCTGGCAATGAAATGGGGCTATGCTCCGTGTGTGGAGTGCCTGTGCATGTTGTTGTAAAAACAAGGAAAAGGGTGAGATGGCACAGTTTGTGGCTAATACTGGTTCTGTCACAGGCAGGCTGGCTGTTCCTCTGTGACCTGTAGCCCGTTGTAGGGCTGTGCTGGGCTCCCCTGCCTCAGGCTGTCGTGCTAGAGGCAGAATTTCTCTGTGTGTAGACAGCTCTGACAAAAGGTTTTGCCTGGATGCGTTTGTGCCTGGGGCTAGTTTAAGCCCCTGCCAACCTCTCATTCTTTAGTACAGATAACTAACTAACCAAAACGAACTCACTAATCACAAAACACATCTGCAGGGGATTCTGCCCAAGGTATGGAAGGTGCCTGCGTTACTAGACCGGGACCTCTGGACACCTTAAACCAGTGGCAACTGGCCACTTTGTCTACGTTATTCCTTTCTTATACTGATTTAAAAAAAAAAAAATCTCAATTCCCATGACTTTCCTTGGAATTGTTTACATTTTTCTGGGTATCCACAAATGCAGTGATTTTAGTTCCTTGATTATCTTTTAAAAATGCAGCCTTATTTGGGGATTCTTGAAATCCTCTTTGAGCTAGTGTTGTGTGGTAGAAAGTATAAGAGCTTAGACTTGAGGTTGGGTCCGAAGTCCAGACATTGGCTCCACAGGGATTAGCTCTGTGACCTCAAACTAATTGCTTCACGTTTTTAAGCTTGTTGTGAAGATTAAATGAGATGAGAACATCCCGACATAGAAAAATGGGCAAAGGGCAGGGAGACTAGGAAAATTAGGAAGGAAGCGTATGAAAAGACAGTGTCAGTTAAAACAGGGAGATGTTCTTTTTGTTAAAGATTAAAAAGAAGGACAGTGTCCATTGTCAGTGTGGATGACGTCGTGCTCTTGGATATGTTGTGAGAGGATAAATCAGTCTGGCCTTTCTTTTTGGTAGGGAAGGTTTAGGGTGAGGGCAAGGGGAATAACTTGATAGTATGCTAAATGACTTTAAAAGGTTGTGTTCCCTTGTAATTTTTCCAAAGGAAACAATTAGATGATGAAAAAGGCACACATAGGTTGTTTATTGCTTTTTTTCCAATTATAGGGCAAATCAGAAAAAACTCATACGCCCATCGGTTAGCAATTGGTAAGACAGACCAGATATACCTGTATTCTGTCAGAGATGTGTTAGAGATTGGATGATAGAAGACAAACCACTCAGGTCATGCTCCTTCTCCAGCGTGAACAGAATCCGCTTTATAGAAATTAAATCTCAGTGAACGCAAAAGCCAACTATATTTGTAATTGCCACAGATGTCCAATTTGGAGTTCTTCATTTTCCCCTTATTTCATATTCTTGTGCGATATAGTCAGTTTTCTTTTTTAAATAAAGGGGATGTAAAAGAAAACACGTTCTTGCAATCTGTCCAGCAGCATCATTTGTCAAGTTAGACGTAGGCATGGCTCATCCTCCTCCTAGCGGAGCAGCAGAGGGCCCCGCCAGCTCCTACCTACTCTTTCCAGTGTGGCCTCAGAACTGATCTGCCTGGAAACTGGCTGTGTGGATCTCAGCCTGCAGACACTGTGTCCCCACCCCATCTCTTATCTGCCCTGCTTCTCGCCACATTTCTGAAACCTGCCCTGTTGCAAGCCCCACTTAGGTCCTGCCTCATCCCCTGGTGTTGACTAAAGGACTGCCACGTATTTATTGCCTCTCTGCCAATCCAGGGTAGAGGACTCATGTTTTATACCCTTTCCTCCCAACTCCAGACTTGAAATAAAAGTGTTTGTGGTTAAAGAAGACTTTGGGTTGATGACATAGAGACCTACAGCTCGTGCCAGCTTTCAAGTATTGCCTCTCAGCTTCAAATTCACCCTCTGTTGCCTGATGTCTGAAAATGGGTCTGGGCCCTTCACATACTTTTCCTTTGCTCTCTGTGAGTTGAGATCTCTGAAGAGGACTTTCAGAGAGCTCGTAGAGGGAAGGGACTTTCCTTCTCGGTTCCTAGTGTCTGTGTATGTGTGATTCTGGGCTCCTAGAGAGAGCCTGTTGTTTTTCCTGCACTCCTAGATTCCTGTAGGGTACAGCTCTCTCCAGAATTTGCTGTTCTGCTTTCTCCGGCTCTGGCAGCAATGGTGGGTCTGGGAGCCTGAGATAGCAGGCCATGCCCATCCTGGGTCACTGCTCCCTTCATCCTCTTCTTAGATCCTATGTGTGTACACCGGAGCCACATGGTGCTGGCCATCTAGCGAGCTGGCCACCTGATCTTTGTGCTGAGCACAGCCCTGAGCTGCTCTAGTCCAGATCGTACACTGATATGCTAAGCTCCTACAGGGGGAGGCCTCTTCAGTTCTGGGTTTTAGCACCACCTAGTGACCCCCCCTCTGTGTGTCCTCCTTTCCTTCTGCATGCTTGCCCACCTATCCACTCTCCGGCCTTGTTCACCTACACCCCAGAGAGTTGTCCCTGCTTTCCTAATGACTGGACCATCTCTGGCCTGGGTACCAGGAACTTTTCTACCATCCATACCTTCTTCAGCAAACCCTGGAACCCCCCACTTCCAAATTTGTCCTTTTGGGGGTACTTTTCATCTGTCTCAGGGCATCCTTTAGATTCTTATTCCATCTTCATAGTCACTCAATATCATACTCTTTGTATTAAACTTTCTTGCTTAAATTACTGCCTGGTTGGACCCAGACTGGAAAACATCCTGGTCAGCTCATCTAAACAAGCGGAAGGATGAATGAGAGAGAAGGCTAGCGATTTCTCTGAGGGCTCTCCAGGAGCCTGCCAGATTACCCTTGCTAATGGGTAGATCCTAGAGGCTGGAGTGGAAGCATTTTCCAAGCCATGTGCAGGCTCTTAACCAAGGGCTTCCAAAATGCATTAAGCTCCTTAGGAAGGGGCTGCCTGCATTACGGCATTTCTTTTCTGCAATCATTGTCCTACCTCAGGTTGCAGATCTGTACTAAGGACCTTCCTTCCTTTTGCCATGCTCGCTGTGTTCCTCTACTGTCATGTAGGTAACAACTACAGGAGGTGGAGCACCCCCATTTTGGGATAGGGTGGAGGAGGGGAGGCTTGGGTCTGCTACAGAGGAGGGATGGAGCCCTCACCTGGAAGCGCTGCTGAACCCCACACACCTGCATCCTGCACACGGGATGCTCACTCGGAGCACACCCACGGGTATGTTGCCTTTGGTGGGTCTAGGGCCAACTGGGAAATAAGGGCTTGACTGTAATTCCCACTCCAGGCCTAACATGGGCTTGCTACTTCAAAAACTCCTATCTCCCCCAACTCTAGAGAATCCGTTATAAGTTTTTTCTGTTGTCCTTCAGTACTTAATAAAGTGAGACAGATGTATATAAATGTGTACGTATATTAAATAATTCAGTAGCATACATCTAAGTGATTTCCCAGTGTCATCTCTTTGGAGAAAGGATATGTATATTTAATTAATCCTAGTTTCTCTGAACACTCACTCTGTTCAGTGAACTTGACCAGATGACCAAAATATCTGTTCCTTCGGCAAATGCTGGGTGACTTTCAGGTACCATGAGCTGGAGTGTAGTGGTGGTACAACGTGAAGACCTTGGTCATGGAGGATGCCCAGGCGTAAGCCAACCTGACCAGGAGAGACTACCCTAACTCCTGGGAGGTGAGGCTGGTGTTTAAGCTGGGGCATATCCATGGGCAGGAGATCTCTTAGAAGAGGAGAAGAGGCCCTGAGCCTCCACCTCTGGGAATGGAGCAGACAACACAAACACAGAGCTAGAGCTGGGCTTGAAGGGAGCAGTAGAGTGTTGGTGGTGGTCTGACCAGACTCGGGGAACAGCACGAGCAGGGAAGGTATGTACAGGGGACTGAAGACTGGTTAGCTTGGGGAATAAGGCATGTTGGGGAACATAGTGGGAAATCAGTAGCCAGAGGCAGAGCCTGAGTGGAATAGAGGAGAGGTGAGGACAAGGTACAGGTGACGTTATGGTGGCGGAGACACATGACCTGGCTGAATGTGCAGAGCAGGGAGAATTAACAATTCAAGCTTATGCTGGGGTTTTCACCTATGTACTTGGGAACTTGATCCAACAAGGCATTTAGAAGCTAAAATCTGGAGTTAGATGGGTTGACCTGTGAGCCCTCTTTTTGGAGGTGATGTTTATGGCCGTGGATGGATGACTTTGTAGAGAGAAAACTTATTAAAGAGGCGATGAAAACTTGAGAAATGTGCTTTCATTTAGTGTTTGGTGGAGGAAACAGAGCCCCCAAAGATGAATTGTTAAATGCCCATTGCATGGTAGACAACAAACTGGTGGGGTAGGTTATATCATCCTCCTTTTACAAAGGAGGAAACAGGCTCAGAGAAGTCAGGTTATTTGCCTAAGGCCACACAGCTAGTAGGTAGCATAACCAGAATTTGGTCTGTTTGACTACAGATGCCAGACTGGTTTTCCAAACTGAAAAGATGGATCTGGGACATCTCCATCCTCAAACATCTGCCAGCTGTGTTTTTAAATTACGTGATCTTTCCACTGAGGACCTAAAATCCTTGTCAGTTTTACTACAGGTGGGGCAAGATGGCCTCTGGAAAGGTTAATTCTCTGTCATCATTTCTTCCTCCCCCCTTTTCCTGAAAGTTCTGTATGTATTTATTTGAAGAATGCATTTAGTGCTTAATTGTTTTTATCGTGTGGGAAGGTCATCCACACTGGGCGTTGGGGGAGTCGTGATCAATGGGGATCAGAACATGTACTGCCAGACACTTTGATTTAGAATGTTGCCTGTGCGGATGCGTAGGTGAATAGATTCATTAAAAGTACTTTTCCCTTTTGATTTTGAACACTGAGGGTAACTAATGACTAGGAACCAAATTTTTTGAATATAGCTAGTAGCATTTCTGTGACCGACAGACCAGAAAGCAGAGTCAGACACATCTGGGAAGCTTAGTGCCAGCCTCTTGGTGAGGGGGGTGCGGATGGGGGGAGGTAGCCTGGGGCTCCCCTGCCCCAGCCCTGGCAAGAACCCAGGCCAGGCCTCTCGCCCCATCAAGGAACAAGCTCTAGGTGTGACCAGCTCTTCTGGTCCCACTGAGCTGCTCCACTCACAGCCTCATCACCACCCCACCATCTGCTGTGAGTGCCGGGAGTGCTGTTCTCTCCCCCAGAACCACTTAGCTGCAAACTGTCTCTGTTTATCCGAGCAGAACCTGGAAAGGGCTGGCAAGGACCAGGCAACAGATGGGACTGCCTAGGAGGTGAGGATTTAGGTAAATGACTCTCGCCAGGCTCCTGGGGGGTGGGGAAGAGCAGGGGGTAGTGTGAACATGCTCTTCTGCCCTCATGATGTGGCAGGAGGCTTGGCTCCTTCTGTGAGAATTTGTGTGTCATGTTTGAGCAGGAAGCACCCACCCCTCCCACCCACCCCCGACAAGGAGGCTGCCAACTCGGACTCTTCGGCAGTCAAATCAGAAGCTTAGATTTCCATCCTCTTGGTCTCTGGGTGGGGGTGACTGGTCATTTTATCTCATGATTACAAGAAGGGTCCTGCCTTTCCTTCACCCTTAACTTTGGTACTGGGGGGAAGTGCAGGGCAGTCTCTGCACAGGTTTTAGGTCTGCCTTGGGCGTATAGCTGGCTCTGTCCCTGGTTAGCTGCTGTTGAGCCTCTCCCTAATTTGCCTGAGCTCCTTGGTGGGGAGGTCAGTGCCACCTCAGTTGTGTGAGAATGAGTCCGCATGGCTGCCGATGGCCACACTGACCACATTCAGATGTCTTCTGGTTCTGGCCAGCGCTTTGTACTTCGGTGCTCGTAGGGCTCTCAGAACTGGAGTGAACCTTTTAGGATCATCCAGTTTAGTGGCTCCCAGTCTAGTGTCCATGAGTGAAATATTGGAATTGGTTCAGTATTTCAGAGTCCTAAGAAAATTAAGCCTATACAAGCTAAGTGGATGTTGAAGTCCTTTGCTTTGGCTGGAATTGAACCAACTGAGTGTGATGGGGGTAGGAGGGATCATGGCTTTTTTTTTGTTTGAGACAGAGTCTGGCTCTGACACGCAGGCTAGAGTGCCATGGCATCAGCCTAGGTCACAGCAACCTCAAACTCCTGGGCTCCGGGAATCATCCTGCCTCAGCCTCCCAAGTAGCTGGGACTACAGGCGTGCACCACTACACCCAGCTAATTTTTTTTCTATTTTTCAGTTGCCCAGCTAATTTTTTCTATTTTTAGTAGAGACGGAGTCTCACTCTTTTTCAGGCTGATCTCGAATTTCTGACCTCAAGGGATCCTCCCGCCTTGGCCTCCCAGAGTGCCAGGATTGCAGGCTTGAGCCACCATGCCTGGCGGGGATCATGGCTTTTGATTAATGGATTGTTGGGACAATAGAAAAATTGATGTCTTTGAAAACCATGATTTTGTGTGTGAGGAAAAAATAAAAACAGCCTCTTGGTTAAGAAACTAAGGTCTTGAGAAATTGGCTTCCTCAAGGTCATAGAGAAGAAGGTCTTTGTGAGTCACCATCTGTTTTTATGGTTTGGTCATCCTTCCCTATGTTCCAATGCACTGGTAAGTAGCAGAGTCTGGAACCAGACTCCCTGGGCCCAAATCCAGACTCCATCCCTAACTGGCTAGGAAGCTGGGACTCTGGAAGCCTCATTTTCCTCATTGCATGGGGGCTGCATTTTGCCTGGAGCTTGGCCTGCAGAGTAGTAAATGTTACTTATACCACCCTGCCTCCCATACCTGGTTTTTGACTCATGGTAGTTTTGTGGGTTTAAAAGTGTAAATGTAAAGCTTTTGAATTTCCCCTTTCTTTGGAGACTCTTGGTAACTCTCAAATCTTTAAGAAGATTAACCGCTGAAAATAAGACCAGTGTCCCTTCAGTGCCCTCAGTCATAACCTTGTGCAGCCGCGTTCACTTGCATGATGGTTTTAAAACTCAGGCTATGGAGCTGTCTTGCTAGAGTTTGAATCCTGGCTCTGCCACTTACCAGCCATGTGACCCTGGGCAAATTCAGTCAGCCCCCCCAGGCCTCAATTTCCCCATCTGCAAAATGAAGAGGGGGCATTTAGAGTATCTGCCTCATAGGATTGCTGGTGCCTGACACATATTTATTAAAATAAAGCAGATGTGTTCATATTTCACTGTTATATTTAGGAGCCCTTTCTAAGAAATGGCATGGGCATGAGGGAGAGTGTGCTGGTGATCTAGGGATGGGTGTCGTGCCAGAGCCTCTGTGCAACACTGCAGGGGTCAGAGAGAGTGATACAGAGTCTGGGCTGCAGCCCTGGCACAGGCGGCGAGTGGGAGCTCGGTGTCGGGGCACGCTGTGCTCCTCTCCCAGCCAGTGCGTAGCGTGCACAAGAGGCTGCTCAGAGGGAAGGATGGTTGGGCAGCGTTGAAGAATGTAAAACAGCCTCTCATCCCACCACCCGGAGTAAACCAGCTTTGTTTCTGTGTGGTATTTTATCTGGATTTTCACATAGTTTCAGCATCACATCTGAACTATTTTGTAATCTGTTTTCAGCTAACACATTTTCTGTCGTATTGTCTTTCTAAATATTTTAATTTCATTAAGCAAACAAAGTCAACTGAAGTGTTCTAGAAGTTTCAAAGCTGTTCTATCCCTGCTGGAAACAAGGTAAAAAGCTAAGGTTGTTCTTTGTTTGTATATGTGATTTTCCTCCTATTTCTGTTACAATAAAAATTCTGTGTTTCACAAGTGAGGGTTTATAACATCTTCCCCAGCTTTGGGGTAGGTTTTCTTACTCAAATTCTTCTTAAAAAATGTAACTTCCTGCTCAAAAAAGGACACGGAATTGGGTTTTTTGTCTTCAATGGGAATATTTAGTCAGCTATTTAGAGAACTTTTTCCCACAGATATTTTTATGGGAGTCATTGCTTTATCCTCCTGTCCGTGAACTTTGGCTTGTTATAAGAGTACTACTGCCAAAAGCCGAGTTCTCGTGCAAGAGACTCTGCCCAGGTCACAAGTGAAAGATGACATTTAATCTTCATAGAAATGTGCAGTTGAGAATCCTGGTTTTTCCACCTTTCCTCCTCAGGTTGGTTTGGAAGAAATACCCTTTAGCAAGTAATGGGAAGAGTGCCCCTAAACTGAGCCTTTAGAAATCTGAACTCTTACAAGAACGCCTAGCCCACCTTGTGAAGGGGGCAGGGAGCTTGTAGGAGCTCCCATTTACCTTTCTTTGGAGACTCTTGGTAACTATCCGATGTACATGACCCCATGCCTTGGGTCTTTTCAGTCTGAGCCAGCCCTTGAGACTTCGTTGTTGACCTGGACCGGGTTACTAGAACGTGGCTGTGCATTATAGAAAACAAGAGATCCAAAGAGCCCTGGATTGTGAGCCAGAAGGCTGCTGTCTCATCTCAGCTTTGTCACTTAACTCTTATGTAATGTTCAGGCAAATTACTTAACCCCTGCTTTCCCTGATAGAAACTTCAAATGGTTATGGCTGGATTCCAGATATCCGTGGCCTCCCCCATAACTTGAATACTTCACTTGTTAATTTATCTGGAGTTATTTTTACGTATCGTTCACCCTGTGTCATTTCCTAGGAGAATTAGCTCTGGAAGTTCACAACCAGCTATGTAGAGTATTGTGCTTCCCTTTTTCTTCCTTAAGCTGCCTTTCCAGAAATTTTGGGAATAGTCTATTGGTGTCTAAATTCCTTAACTGAGTTGACAATTTTGCCGGGTATTAGCTGTTCATAGCATGTGCTGTTTTTTTCCTGAATACCTTTCCAAATCTTTTTCCTCGTTGTAGTTTTTCTCCATTCATCCTCATACTTATCCTTGTTGCTCTTGTTTCAGCCTAGGAAGTGCCCAAGACCTATAGATTGGAGGTACTGGGTCAAATACTATTTTAGCATTAGGAGAGTTGTCCCAATTTAGAGAAAACCAATTATTTTTTTTTAAAGTATTTTGTCTCAAATCTGGAAGTCAAAAAAAAGTTTAAATGTATTTCTAATTTATTTTCTAAAAAGATGACTAATTCTTTACCCGTATCAGATACCCCTGCACATACATTCTCATTGTCCATTGGGTTCCCTTGCCCTTGAAAGTTAGGCCCATAGCAAAGTAGTTTAGGTTGCCAAAGACGTACCGGACTCAGACCTTTAGTGAGCTCATAAGATTTGCTGAAAAGCTCAATTGAAAGGAGCTAACCTAAGAAGGGTGTGGACCCGAGATTTAGGTGTGGACTTACTGAGGCTGTGTGACTTGGGGAGCTTTAAAACCATAATTAAGGAGTAAGAAGCCAGGCATGGTGGCACGTGCCTACAGTCCCAAGTACTTGGTCGGCCAGAGGAGGGAGGATTACTTACTCAATCTCAGGAGTTCAAGACAAGCATGGGCAACATATTGAGAACCTGTCTTTAAAAATTAAATTTCAAAAAAAAAGGAGTAAGAAGTGTCTTGTGGTTTCCTTCTTTGAGGAAGTTTAAGAAGATCCTTCTTTCCTGCTGGCTAAGTGGTGGGATTCTTCAGGGCTGGAGGTGGGTAGTGATTGGGGAGTTAGGGGAGGAATGGCGTGGTGATGAGAGACTGCTTATTTGGGTGAGCCAGGAGCACCTACATATCTTTCTCATCTGCCATGCTCTCTAAATGTGCAAAGGCTTTGGAAAGTTGGGTTTATAGGGTAGGGGCTGGTTTTAAAAGAAAACAAAAACAAAACCCTTTTACTTAGCTGGAACCCTTGTTCATAGCTGGAGCTATTTAGCAGTACTAAATACAAGCAACTAGATAAAGATCTACTAGAGTATATTTTAAGAGACACAAAATATCTTGTGAATTCCTATTGATCTAATGTGGGCTGTACAACATGTAATAGTGTCACAGCACTCTGAACATGACAGATATTTTTATGCCTTGTGACTGTTTATTAGAACCTAGTGAACTTAAAAATCTTCTTCTATTAAAAAAGTATTGGCCGCGTGTGGTTTTGCTTAAGAAAAACAGTAAATACTACTCTTGATTAAAATAGTCACACAGCTTTGTTTTAGAGGTCGTAGAAAGGTGTTTACCATTTGACATGGTAGCCTTGGAATCTATTGCCTTGGCTGGAATTCTAGCTCTGCCCATCCTTCTTTAAATATATGCCTCCTTAGGTATAAAATGGGAATAAATATAATAATACCTAAGGGTAAATTCTCAGTTTTAGAATAACCTGATAAGAAATCCTTATAGCTCTCTTTATAGTGTGTTGCCATTCTACTTTTTTGGGCTGCCTTTTAGTGTCCAGCTTGTCTAAATGTTTGTTCTTATGCAGATCATTCATGTCTGTAGTGTTAGAACCTTGGGGTTATCCCCAGCAAACCATTTCATTACTCTTTCCTTGTTCTCCTGTTGCCCACAGCCTGAAATCCTTTGATATTGCTAGAATGTCATTTGCATGTCTCTTTTTCTTTTTGCTACGAAACAATAGAGGTCTTAAGCATACAGTTTAATACATACTCATGAAGCCTCATGCAGGCCAAGACCCACGCAGTACATTTCTTTACCCCAGGAAGGTCCCTCCTGCCCCTCTCCAAACCCCCACCTCCATCACTTTCAGATTTCCAGGGCCTAGATTAGTTCTTCAAGTTAATATAAATGAAATTTTGGATCTGGTTTTTCACTCGCAATGTAATGTTGCTCGTAACAATAGTTTTCCAACAAGAGATATTCCATTGTATGAGTATGCCACAATTTGATAATCTGTTCTCCTGTTGATAATATTTGAGTTGTTCTCAGTATTTGGCTATTGGTATAAAGCCGTCATGAGTCTTCCTTTCACTTTCTCTCTCTGAACATGCAGTGTGGCTATTACCTCCTCCACTTCCTAGCCTTGCAACCTTGGGCAAGCATCTTAATCTCTCTGCTTCAGTTTCTTCATCTGTAAAACAGCAAGTTGGGAAATAATTCAGGATTGGGACCAGCATTTTTTAAAAAATGAAATAGAATAGGCCGGGCGCGGTGGCTCACGCCTGTAATCCTAGCACTCTGGGAGGCCGAGGCGGGTGGATTGCTCAAGGTCAGGAGTTCGAGACCAGCCTGAGCAAGAGCGAGACCCCGTCTCTACTAAAAAATAGAAAGAAATGATCTGGACAACTAAATATATATATAGAAAAAATTAGCCGGGCATGGTGGCGCATGCCTGTAGTCCCAGCTACTTGGGAGGCTGAGGCAGTAGGATTGCTTGAGCCCAGGAGTTTGAGGTTGCTGTGAGCGAGGCTGATGCCATGGCACTCTAGCCAGGGCAACATAGTGAGACTCTGTCTCAAAAAAAAAAAAAAATGAAATAGAATAGAAACTTGGAGTGAAAGACACGGAATACGTAAACACATGTCTAAAACAAGAGCAGCAATGTTAATCACTTACATAGTGCTTGCTATGGGCCAGGCCCTATTTTAAAAGCTTTCCATAGGAAATCATATATTCCTCACAACCATCCTATGAAATGGATTATTATCCCCATTTTATAGATAGAGAAGCTGAGATATAAGTTATACCACTTGCCCAAGGTCACAAAGCTAGAAAGGATGGGCTGAAATTTGAACCTAGGCAGTGCAACTGTAGAGTCTGTACTCTAAACCACTATTCCTAGGGAGACAAAGAGGCAAGTAAAGTAAATCAAAATGTATGTGCAAGTACAAATTAATAATTATCTAATTAATGTCATACCCCTTTTATTCCAGATATGAGAAATGAGTGTTGGACGTCGAAGAATAAAATTGTTGGGTATCCTGATGATGGCAAATGTCTTCATTTATTTGATTATGGAAGTCTCCAAAAGCAGTAGCCAAGAAAAAAATGGAAAAGGGGAAGTAATAATACCCAAAGAGAAGTTCTGGAAGATATCTAATCCTCCCCAGGCATACTGGAACAGAGAACAAGAAAAGCTGAACAAGCAGTACAATCCCATCCTGAGCATGTTGGCCAACCAGACAGGGGAAGGGTATGGTTTTTCCAATATAAGCCATCTGAATTACTGTGAACCTGACCAGAGGGTCATGTCAGTCGTTACAGGTTTTAACAATCTGCCGGACAGATTTAAAGACTTTCTTCTGTATTTGAGATGCCGCAACTATTCACTGCTTATAGATCAGCCGCATAAGTGTGCAAAGAAACCATTCTTATTGCTGGCGATTAAGTCCCTCACTGCACATTTTGCCAGAAGACAGGCGATCCGGGAATCCTGGGGCAGAGAGAGCAACGTGGGGAACCAGACCGTGGTCCGCGTCTTCTTGCTGGGCCAGACTCCCCCCGAAGACAACCACCCCGACCTTTCAGATATGCTGAAATTTGAGAGTGAGAAGCACCAAGACATTCTTATGTGGAGCTACAGAGACACTTTCTTCAACTTGTCTCTGAAGGAAGTGCTGTTTCTCAGGTGGGTAAGTACTTCCTGCCCAGACGCTGAGTTCGTCTTCAAGGGCGATGATGATGTGTTTGTGAACACCCATCACATCCTGAATTACTTGAATAGCTTATCCAAGAACAAAGCCAAAGATTTGTTCATAGGTGATGTGATCCACAATGCTGGACCCCACCGGGATAAGAAACTGAAGTACTACATCCCAGAAGTTGTTTACTCTGGCGTCTACCCACCCTATGCGGGGGGAGGGGGATTCCTCTACTCCGGCCACCTGGCCCTGAGGCTGTACAACGTCACCGACCGGGTCCACCTCTACCCCATCGATGACGTTTATACTGGAATGTGCCTTCAGAAACTCGGCCTCGTTCCAGAGAAACACAAAGGCTTCAGGACATTTGATATCGAGGAGAAAAACAAGAATAACATTTGTTCCTATGTAGACCTGATGTTAGTACACAGTAGAAAACCTCAAGAGATGATTGATATTTGGTCTCGGTTGCAAAGTGCTCATTTAAAATGCTAAGATATACATACTAAATTTTGCATAGAAAGGCATATTTTGAATAGTCCCATGTTGGGTTCTCACATTTAGGGTAATTTCTGTGTTAAACCATCAAAATTGCCTTTATAAGTAGTATCCATTTGAGGGCTTCTAAATCCTTCAATCTGGTACTTTTGTGAAGAAGGAAAGCAGAAAATGATAATATTTTATGGATGATAACGTCAGGACGATGGGTTTTGATCCTTTCTACCGGCTTGTGGTCATTGTGTCCCCCCCTTCTCATCTGATATCATAAGTTTCTAGAATTTGACCATTTTAAGTTATTTTTATTTTACCCTCCTATGTTACTATTCCTGCTTCCCATTATGATGACTGATTTATCTGTAATTCACGTGTTTATAAACTTACTGACTACAAAGAATTTGTTATACATGATTCATTGGTTTTTGTGAAATGGGATTACATTTATTTTCATGAGATTTGGACGAATTTTTAAAATTGTCTAGAAAATTGACTTCTGTGGAATTTTTCTGCCACCCCAACAGTATTTTCTTGTGTTAATCTAATTAGTTAATTTTGCAAGATGGGAATCACTGTGTGACACTCATCTAATTTATCTTGTGGTCTTACGGTCAGAATAAGAGAGAGAGTTTACTTTTTCTTGTATTTGGTTTGCTGGGTGGTTATCATAATAGTTATCTGATTTTAGCATTTGAAAATAATGAGTATGATTCCACAATGGCCAACTGAAGATTGAATTGCCCCTGACAACCATATTGGGTTTGTGAATTTTCACTGTGGACCAGGAAAGTGTATGTAACTTTTGACTTGAGTGAAAAGATTGAAGTTGCAGACCTTTTCGTAAGTGACTTGTCAGTTTAAAGATCCAGGTTTTGTTATCGCCATATTTTCACATGTTGCTTATACAAGATAATTATTCTGAATAGTGATTGCTTCCTTGTCTCAGTGTAGAAGTGCCTGTGTTTTTATTTATTGTTCAGATCAAAGACCAAACATTTTCTTAAATATATTTTGTGTAATATTTTATTTGTATACAGTGTTGTCAAAATATTTAACTAGAGCATGATATTTTAAATGTTAAGGTGTCACATGTTAAATAAAGTGGTTATTTTTGAATTTTAAAACTTTTTTTGGGGGGTATGAACTACTAGAGTTGATAAAATTCTGCCAAACTATTGCTTATATGTACTATCTTGGAACGTGCTTTCTTGAAATATTTTTGTGTTTAATAAAGATGACAGTTCTTATCAGATGCGATACTGGGAAATGGAAATAAAGTTACTGTATTTTTAATTGTTATGTGTAATAATCAATGATCTTTTTATTTCCTGTATTGGATTACATTTCCCCCAAAGAGGCCATTCTTCCGCCAGAAACCATCACAGTAATATTGAACTATAACTTTTTCTTTGTCATTTGTCTTTACATTTAAAATCTCAAAAGTGCTTTCCCACTAGAATCTTTAAAGAGAAGTGTGAATATTTATGCTTTCATTTTCAGTGAGTATAAAGAATGGTTCAGCATTGTAAAGACGTATTATCCTAAGCCATTTCCATTTTGGGGTTTGTAGCCACAATGATATATAAACAACAGCCTTGACCACTCAATTTCTTTTCATAGACCTGTGTTGAGAAGAAATTGCCAATGTTGAGTTAGAAACAAATAGACATTTGATGAAGCTCAAAAAACAGAAGGATTAGTGTTGTAAGACAGTTTAGCAAACTGTCCCCTCCTGTTTGGAATACTGAAGTCATTTCTGAGCAAGTGTGAGGACACAGGCACTTGATGTGGGTTTGAAGACTGTTGTAAGCCCAGTCTTCCTGAAGGTTCCATGGGGCCTGCATCTGACCTCTATTCCAGTAGTTGCTAGCACAGCTCCCAGGGGGCCACATGGCCACATTAGGTTTAGAGAAGAATGAAGAACTTCTAGCAACATTCACAGGTAATCGGTTCAATATGTCCATATAACTTGATCATTCTCAGGTAATAAGTTTCTCCTCTGAGGGAAATTTCTTTAATTTTTTTCTTATAAGGATTGTCCTCTGAGGTTTCAAGTCTCTTATAGAGAAAGAAGAGATGGAACTAGGGTATGAAGCAGTGTTTGGAAGGCCACTGAGGGCCTTTTGTGAGCCTTCAGTTGACATGTGTGCTGTTGTTTGAAGAAGAGTTCTTGGTGCTGCTGTTTGGGTGAAATGATCTCTGGCCCTTCTTTGGGAAAAGGTCTTGTGCAATGGCTGCCCAAGCCTGCAACACTGGTCACTGCTATACTGTGAGATAGACCTCATGGGCTTTTCAGCAAAGGGATAGTAGGTTTTAGAGCTTTATACATGTGTCTGGGCTCAATTTTGACACAAACTGATCCTTAAATCCATGAAGCCCTCTCTTGGTGTCCCCGAGATGGATTCTCACCTGATCCTCCATCTCATGGGTGCGAGTACTACAAGTCTAACATATTCTCTGAGAACTGCTCAACATTTGAGGCGTCAGGGCAAACGTGTTTGGGGCCTTTTTCGTGGCTGCTCCTGAGTCATGTTGATTTTGAGTTTGAAGGTCAAAAAGGCTGGACAAGGGTTCATACTTTTCATAAACCCAAGCAGCCCTTAAGAGGAAAAGAATGAGAGACTAGAGCAGGCCATTCCCATCCCTGATTCTAGTTAGACTCATTTCCTGAGTTGGTCAGGAGACTGGAAAAGAGCAGGAAGTTGGGGGAATACTTTGTTATACTTGGAAGTTGAGTCCAGAATTAAAGACACCCAAAGTGAGACCATCTACTTGTCTACTCCTGATTGGTAATGATGTGAAATATTTTGATGTTCTGGGTCATCTTGGCTCCCTCAGATGCAGAAAGGGACGATGACTTACCTTCACTTCCAGGAAAGCTGAAACAAAGGAAGCTTTTACTTGGGCCAAAAGTTTAACTTCTGTGATTTGCCTTCTGATGAAAAATGCCAGATGAAGTGAAAATCCTTGTTTCTTGCTTAAAACAAAATAAATACTGTAAGTGTTGGGCTAGTGAGATCATGGGATAAGTTCAGTTTTTCCTTAATATGAATTCTATGTTGGTTTTGCTTTTTTAATGCTAAGAACATCTGCCAAATAAAGGATTTTGGAACTGCACTTCATTAGTATTAATAATAAACCTGAAAAATTATTTATCCTGATTCATTCAGGTCTCAAAGTAGTTCACTGAAAAAATTTTTTTTGCCCTTAATGTTATTACATCTTGAAAGTTAGAGGCCAAGAATGACGTGCTTTTATCTTTAAAGAGTCCCCCAAAATTTATTCACATCACTTATAAATTACCATTTGTATTAATAATAATTGCAATGCTTTCTGTACACTACTAAAAAAACACTACTAACCAGTATGATTTATATCAGTTGTATGATGTGCCTCAATTACAGAGGTGTTAAAACATGGAATATTGCATCTTAGAATAATGAAAATACAGCATTAGTCTTTATATATGTATTTTTAAAACTCTAAAATTGAAAGATGGAGTCCTGTTCAGGTGCGTTCCCTGCTTCTCTGTCACTTTGATCTGCGTTTGGGAATCCTCATCCCAAGCAACCATGGTGGCTTTTGAGCTTTGGCAGTTGCTTTCTTCTTGACTGCTAGACATTGTGAAAGGGGATGTCTTGCCTACACTGACGCAGCAAGAGCAGAGTTTTAATTTGATCCTAATCCAAGGGCTTCTTTACAACTCAGGGGTCTCGTAGTTCAAAGAAGGTGCTTGCAGCTTCCCAACAGCTGCCCAGGGGAGAGGTGCTCTTTCATCCTACTCAAGCAGTAAGCCCCATGGAGAACTCGCATCCTGAGTTAACAAGGGCTCACCTCACTGCCTGGGAAACCTGCCCTCCTGTGACTCGCCCTTTCTTGTCTTCAACTACTAGTGTTCTCTCTTCCTGCTCATCACCCAAGCTCTTCCTGAAATTGGCTTCCCTAACCATTCTAGTGACATATAATCAATAACCCTGATGCTGGGCACCAACTTCAACCATCTCTTCTTTAAAAATATGTCAGAAGGGTACAAAATGAAAAACATTATCCTTCCCTTGGTTTGGGTTCTTCCAGAAACAGACTTTAAGACAAGGATTCTAGCGCAAGTAGAGTCCTGTTCCTGGGTGTCTTCCCTGTATTCCTCCCTTGGTCCTCAGGTCCATGTCTGTGGGTGCCCTCCCCACAATATTTCTGCCTCTCATTCCTTTTTTTTTTTTTTTTTGAGACAGGTTCTTGCTCTGTTGCCCGGGCTACATTGCAGTGGCATCATCATAGTTCACAGCAACCTCAAACTCCTAGGCTCAAGTCATTCTCCTGCCTCAGCCTCCCAAGTAGCTGGGACTACAGACACATGCGCCACCCTGCCTGGCTAGTTTTTCTATTTTTTTGTAGAGATGGCGTCTCTTTCTCAGGCTGGTCTTGAACTCCTAGGCTCAAGTCATCCTCCCACCTTGGCCTCCACTACACCCAGCACTCTCATTACTTCCTCAGTCAATCCCACCTTTCAGTCAACATTTTACTTCTCACTTACTCCTTCTCTGGGTGCTGTGACCTCACCCTCCCCTGCACTAGAGTCACAATCCACCTCCCCTCCAGTCAGTCCTGCCTCTGTGGAACCTGCCCGCCTGCTTCCCGCTGTGTGTGCAAATCGGCCATCCTGCAGACTCAGGTTCCTCTTGTCTGCCTGTGTAGGCTTCTGGCATCACAGTCAACCCAGCAAATGCCCTTCTGCCCCACCCCCATCCTGTGGAAATGGGTCTCTTCTGAGTCCCCAGGCCTGGGGAGGTCTGTTGTGTAAGAAATGGAAGGGATTACATTTTACGGTTTCTAAGGTCTGTTTTCCCCTGATTTAAAAGGACTGTCCCTTGGCTCCTGACTCACCTCTGAGCCAGACCAGGGGGTGGGGAGGGTGTGGCCTCAGTCCCCTTCCAGGTGGCCCTGGGTTGCTCAGGAGTGTGGTGGAGGTGCGGATGCCCCTCATATCAAGGCAAGAATGTCTGAGGTCAGTTCCTTTGCTGTTAGGCTCAGGCATTGCACTTGCTGATACCTGCCCTGTGCTCAAGGCCAACCCCTTCTTCCCTCTCTCCCTCCTTCACCATGCAGGAGCTACCCCTCCTCTGACTGCCTTGGGGTGAGGCCTCTCCCCTTTGTATGTCTGTTTATTCCCCTGTTGGTGACAACAGAACTGACCAGAAAGGAGCTGAGACAGAACTATCTCCCTCTGCCCTGTCCTCCACGTTTGTCCCCTCTGCAGAGCTCATAGCCAGGAGGTGGCCTTGGGAAGGGGACTCTGGCGCTGTTCACAGATACCCAGCCCTGCCCAGGCCACACCCCTACAGCTGGCAAAAATTGCCAGGGTGGGTAGGAAGTGGCTGGGCCTCCCAGCCTCATCGGGCTCTCCCTGGACACCGGAGACAGCCCCAGCTCGCCCCTCCTTTTGACTCAGTGACCCTCTGGGGCTCTTCCTCCTCTTGTCAAGGGTTCAAGACAACTGGGGTCAGAATACCTTTTTCCACTTGTCCCACCTTGTTGCAAAATGCAGCATAGTAATGGGTGTTAACTAATCATTGGATAACTTATTTCTAGTCTGTGCTATGGAGAGAGGAGAATGAAAATGTAGAACTTTGTTGGCACGACACAAAGACAACGAAGGGGAAGGCTTGCAGGAAACCTAACTGGGCAGGGACCCAGGAATTAGATAAGAGGTGCTAAGGTCCAGCACAGAGACAAGGCACAAGTCCTGCCTCATTGTTTTGGCTGCTGGAACCTTCGAGGACCAACATACTTGCTTTCCAAGCTGCAGTCAACCAGGAGGCCAGAGCTGCTGCTTTGGCAGGAGCCTCTGAGCTGCTGTTATCCTCCTAGTGAGATGGGAGAAACCTGGGAAACACTAAGAGAGAAAAACAAAGACAATAATCAAATGGAGACAAACCCAAACCTCTTAAATAGCAACAATCTCACATTAATTTTTTCACTTGTGGGGTATGAGAAACGAGTGGCAGACATTGAAGGGTAAAGTTTGTTGGGCTTAAGGTTGGTGGGAAATGCCTTTGTTTGATTGCAAAAGCCTCTAAAAGTGAGTCACCCTGGAAGGAATGAAGAAGGAGGGGTTGGGATGCACTGTCGAAAAGGCTGGAGAACTCTCACTCCCTGAGCCCTGCTGGATTGAAGAACAAGACAAACAGAAGATGCAGAACCCCACGGAGAGCCCTGGCTCTGGAGGCTGGGGGAGGGCATTTCCTTGTTGGAGGCAGCCTGCCTTGCTAGCTCGGTCACCCCTCCATAACTTGGCGAGATGCTTACTTAAATGAGCGTTTAGCACTTGTCCCTGCAATTGAGTATCTGCTCAACAAATAGGGGCTATCATAACAATAAAAACACCCAGCTGTGGCAGATTTTTAACAACATGGCAGGCAATGAGAAATCTTTTCTGTTTTATTCCAGGTCTGGGCATTTTTCATTGCTGGTAGACCAACCCCGTAAGTTACTTTTCTGAGATGGAATTGATTTGTTAGACAAATCTTCCACTTAGAAAGCTTTAAATTCAAAAATAATTCAAAATTTTTCAATTTGAATTAATTTTGACTTATCAAAAAGTTGTAAAAATAGTACAGAGAGTAACTGTATGCCTCTACCCAACTCTCCCTAATGTCATCATCTTACTAACCTTATTGTAATTATCACAATCAACATTGGACCAACCAACAACAGGAAATCAACATTGCTATAATTCTACTACCTACACTACAGACCTCATTTGAATTTTACCAATGTTTTTTACTAACGTCCATTTTCTGTTCTAGGAGCCTATTTAAGGTCCCACATTGCATTTAGTTGTTATTTTTCCTTGGTCTCCTCCTGTCTGTTTCTCAATCTTTCTTTGTCTTTCGTGACTTTTAACGCTTTTGACAAGTACTGGTTATTTGTAGAATGTCCTTCAGTTTGGGCTTGTCTGATACTTTCTCAGGATTAGAATGAGGTTATGTATTTTTGGCAAGAATCCCACAGAAGCGATGTTCTGTCCTTCTCGAGGCAGCACATGGGGTGTTCATGATGTCACTGTGTCCTATCACTGGTAATGCTAAGCTTGTGCACTGGGTGTCTCCACCATAAGGTACTATCTTTCTCTTTGTAGTAATAGTTAAGAAATATCTTGGGGGGACATTTGAACATTTAAAATGTACGAATAATTAAGTTAATGCATGTGAAATACTTAGAGCCTAGTGCATAGGAAGCACTCAATGAATGAATAGCTGTTACTTTTTTTGGTCATTGTTATTATTGAGATTACTGCCTGTGTCCCAGTTCTGTCCCCAGAGTTCCTCCTCTAGTGTTCAGTACATTCACTGTTCCTTGTCCTCTGCCTCGCATGCTGATCCATCCCTGTCTGGTCACCTCCTCACATTAGGATTGACTGTCTCATTCAAGATGTCTGAGGCCTAAAGAAGGGCACCGAAGAGCTTAATGCTTCTCATCAGCACACAGGGTCAGGGCAGAGGAAGAGCCTACTGTCACTCCAGGGTAGGGACAAAGTTATGCAACAGGAGCAAGGATTTCTCTGTCTTTGTGAGATGTCCTACTTCAGAGGTGACCTGGAGAGCCCCAGCCTTGTTAAAGCAGCCATAGTTCCCTCTGTGGATGAGAGCAGGGGCTCCGGAATGGTGCCCTTCCATACGTTCCAAGCCAGGGTCTGGAGATGCCCCTGTGCTCAAGGACAGCCTGCTACAAATTGCTTTCCAGGAGGTCCCTTGTCCTGCTCTAGCACTCAGGACTTTATTTACAGAATGGCTGTTCTTGGCAGCTTTCTCAGTCTCCCAGACTCTTCCCCTACTTTGGATCATTTGGGCTCTATTTTTACTCAGCAATGAGAAGTTTCCCAAGTTTGAAAATAGCTGCCGTGTAGAGGACTGTTTTGCCCCTGTTTCTGCCTGCCCAGCAAGCTCCCCTCTGTCCTCCTGCTCCTGGAGACAGACGCTGCCAGGGCTGTGGGGCAGGCATGTGATACGCAGGGCCTGTGGGGATCTGCCCTGGGACTGGGAGAGGGAAGCTCTCCTTCCTCTGGGGTCACTAAGTGGAGGTGATGGAGTTGCCTGGCTATCTCCCAACTGCCCGAAGGAAGTTTCCATCAGCAAACATGAGAATAAGGGCAACATGTGTGGAAGCAGGAAGGGGACAGCGATGATGACACGTGTGAGCCTCTGAGCCCCCAGGTCCACCTCCACCAGGCCTTCCCAGCCACGGGAGCCTTTCGTTGCCTTTTTTGCTTAACCTAGCTGGAGTGGGGTTTCTTGGTCCTGACCAATAGCATGATAAGCCTGGTTCCTTCCCTGAGTTCTAGGTCGAGCCCAGCTGCAGGTGCCTTCCAGATTCCCACCCTGAGACACCCAATCTCAGCACTGTGACAGTTGCTCCCAGCAGGCAGCTGGGGGAGGGAGTTGATGTACCTGCCTTACACCCAAAAACCCAAGTGGAAAAACTTAGGGAGCAGGGAGCACCGCTCTGCTGACCTAGGGTATGTTCAGTGCAGGTCTGGAGACTCCTGGGTGAGAGCTTATAGCATCTCTTTCAGAGTCAATGTTACAGGCTCAGTTTATAAGTGTTTGCTCTGGTGACATGAGAAGAGC
This sequence comes from Propithecus coquereli, assembly GCF_000956105.1. Taxonomy (NCBI): domain Eukaryota; kingdom Metazoa; phylum Chordata; class Mammalia; order Primates; family Indriidae; genus Propithecus; species Propithecus coquereli. Next base: position 4,535,184 of record NW_012138080.1, read on the forward strand.
CAAAAAGGAAAAAAAAAAAAAAAAAAAGGGTAGGGGTGTGTTTGTGTTTGTGTACAATCCAGCTCCTCGGGAGGGGAAGATGCTGGTGGCTGGGAAGAGATTGCGAATTGCGAGGGGAGGGCGATGCGTAGCTGCCTGTGTAGTCAGTATGGAGGTGGGTCGGCGTGTGGGCTCCCGCGGCCGGGGAGGGAGAGCCTGGGCCAGACCCCGCTGCCCCACAGCACGGTCACAAGCAGCCTGGCCTGGCTGTGAGGGGAAGCTCATGCTCACTGGAAAGTTCTGTGCTCAAGCTGCCCAGGATTCTTGTGGGCCAGAGTGAGCTGGGGCTCGGCAGCGCACTGCTGCTGAGGCTGGAACAGCTGACAATCCCCTGCTCTCATAATCGACGTGACCATTCCTGGAAATAGGCTTGATGTCTGCGAGGACGTAGAAAGGCAAAGCCTCTGTGCCCTGCCGGAGGGAGTGTCAGGGGTCCGGCCACATGACAAGCACTCTGGCAGCAGGGAGGGACATGCGGTGTGCCTGTGCGCTGTGACCCTCCACTCCCAGGCTTGGCTCCTCCCTCGTTTTACAGTTGAGGAAAGAAAAGCTTAGGAAATTACATCAATCACGTTCATACAACTAGCAAGTGGGGAGCCAGGATTTATACTCGGGGTCTCTGACTCCAATGCCCGTGGGTTTTTCCCACCACAGCCTCTTTCTCCCAAAGGACGACGTGTGCCACCAAAGCCCCACAGCACTGTGGAAGTCCCTGCCAACTCCCTGGCCATGAACTTGGATTTGCCTGTTGCCCTTTGACTGTGCTGTCCAAAGTTTTTGTTTCGATCAGCTCCCCACTCAGACTTTATCAGCCCAGACCCGGGCCCAAGCCCAAGCCCATCCTGGTGACTCAACGTGCAAAGCCTGGTTTCTATTCACAGACCTGTACTGCTTGTTGATAGAGGTGTATGGCCACTGAGGAGTAAATATATGCTATCGAGTGAGAAGACTGAGGCTCATGAAGGATATGACCTTTTAATTCCAAATAGGCAGTACCCTGTTATATAAGGCAGGTTAGTGGTAGCCTAGTGTCCGGAGGTGGTGATGGAGGGACCACTAAGGGGTATGGGGTTTCTTCGGGGGATGGTGAAGATGTTCTAAAATTCATGGTGGCCATGGTAGCAAAACCCTATGAATATGCCAAAACCCATTGAAATGTATTTTAAATAAGTGAATTGTATGGTATGTAAATTATGTCTCAATAAAGTTGTATTAAAAAATAAAATTTCACTGAGTCTAAAAAAAAGTTTAAGCAGGACCCTCTTTCCAAGTCTTGCAATACCAGACCAAATTGATCAATTTATTTTATTTATTTATTTTTTTTAATTTTTATTTTTGGGGGGATAGGGTCTCACTATGTTGCCCAGGCTGGTCTCAGACTTTTGGCCTCAAGCCATCCTCCCATCTCAGTCTCCCAAGTAGCTGGGACTACAGGCACAATGAGCTACCACGCCTGGCCAAATTGATCAATTCAGACTACTGCTCTAAAACCAGTAAGGGACAGGACCTTCACATGATGCTCTAACAGATTTACTGTCCACTAGCAGTGTCATTTTAATATCCCCCCGACACCCTGCAGGATGGGGATGGGCTTTCCCCGAACTGTCCATTTACTCCTTCCCAATTCTGGGGACAAAATAAAGGCCTAAGGCCTCTTTTGATGCAAAAACTCTGTAATTCTGATTCCATGACGCCATGAGCCCCCTCCTGTTTGTGAGCCGGCACTTGGACTCAGGGGCATATAGTCTGGGGTGATGGGCTGCAATTTACTGGGCATGGTAGCGCTCCTGTCCTCATGCTTGTCACTCTATTAGATTAGGTGCTCACACAGGGTAGAGACCTGTTCTACTCATTCCTGAGTTCCCGGGGCCTCCTGTCCTGTTACTTCACTTACAGTTTCCAAAGGACGAGTTACTTCGTATATTTTCTCTGCTCCCCTCCCCCACAAAAACAGAAGCTCTGCAGGGCAGGAAGATTGTTTTGTTCACCTCTGTACCTTGCCCATGATAAGAGTTCAATAGGTAGTCATTGAATGAATGAATAAATGTACTTGGTAACATTTGCTGAAGGAAGAAAAGTTAGAGTGACAGTCAAAAGGTCTCCAGGGAGCGGAGGCAGGAAGAGCAGGGGAGTGTTTGTTCCCCAGAGTTGCTAATTCTTGATTATGTCCTAATTATGTCCTTTCTGTCTGTCCTATCCCGGCCCCTTGCGTGCACCCAAACTGCCTATGTAAGGATAACCTGAGGATAGGTAAATGCCCAGCCACAGGTGCCAGTCACTTACCTCAAGGACTTCCTGCACTGTCTCTCGTGCAATCCTCCAACTCCCATTTCCCTCTGCCTTTGGCTTTGATAAAGTTTCCCCCAAATTTGCAAAAACTCTAACAATATACATGACATTAACAAATAACAAGTTGTGAGGCCGGGCACGGTAGCTCACGCCTGTAATCCTAGCACTTTGGGAGGCCGAGGCGGGCGGATTGTTTGAGCTCAGGAGTTCGAGACCAGCCTGAGCAAGAGCGAGACCCCCGTCTCTACTAAAAATAGAAAGAAATTAATCGGACAACTAAAAATATATAGAAAAAATTAGCCGGGCATGGTGGCGCATGCCTGTAGTCCCAGCTACTCGGGAGGCTGAGGCAGGAGGATCGCTTGAGCCCAGGAGTTTGAGGTTGCTGTGAGCTAGGATGACGCCACGGCACTCTAGCCCGGGCAACACAGTGAGACTCTGTCTCAAAAAAAAAAAAAAAAAAAAAAATTGTGTGTATTTGGAGTTTTGTATTCTTTCTTTTAAGAGAGCAACAAGATTGCGTAAGCTTTGGGGTCCACAGAGCCTGGATCTAGTCCAGTCCTCACCAAGCAGGCGGGGAAATTCCTTGATGCAGGGATGAAAATTCCATCTTTCTGCTTGTCCACCTCTGATACCAGCTGTGTCTTATGTATCCTTAGGCGAGTGCAATATTTTTTTCTTAATTTAATTCAGCTGAAAACTTTGGCTTTGAGGAGAAAAGGCACAGGGAACACATGACCAACGGTATCTTTTGTCAGAAGGTGGTCAGGTAGGGGGACGTAGGGGAGTCCTGTGTACATTCAGAAGATGAAAGAACCAGGAACTCAGGTGGAAGTTGCACTAAGAGAGTCTTCAGTTAATTGAAAGAAACATCTTTCTAATTGTCAAGTTTTGAGGACCCTGCCTGGGCAGACAGGTGGATTTGATGATATCTGAAGTCCCCTCTTTCAACACCTAGATGCAGAGGGTAGCAGTTTAGCCCTAACAGGAGGGCCTGGTACCTGAAGATGGGGCTTGGCACTGAGGCAGGGTGACGCCTGCAGGGCAGACCCTGGGCCTGTGAAGGGTGTCAGGGAAACCTCGTTAGGGGTGGGGAAGTGCTGGTGGAGCTCTGGAATAGGCATCTGGTGTGGATAATATTGGGCGGGCTGAGCAGGTCAGAGTGACAGATCTGGGGCTCAGGGGAAAACAGAAAGCCAGCCTTGAGGAGGGGCCAGTGTGAAGGAAGCCAAGTCAAATGCCAGATTCTGGGGAAGCTGATGGAATCTCCCAGTTCCAGGCTGGCTTACAGGTTTGGCTTGTGGTCTCGTTGGCAGTACAAGTCTTTCTGGCACTTAGGAAGCTTCCAGCCATTTGCCTCCTGTCGTCTATCTGAGTGAGTAACCACAGCCAGATATCTCACGGTATCTCTTTTAAGCATAGCTCAACATTCTGAAATCTTTAGTTACTGACTGGTTGCTCTGCTCAGCAGTTCTCTTGTCTTAATCCTAAGGGTAGCCACTTGAGGCCATCTGAAACAACAGCCTTGACCTTGATCTGATCTTTGTCATTACGCTAGCTCTCACGCTTCTCATGTTGGCTGAGAAACATTAATAGGAAGCTCTTGGGAAAGGCGTGGGGTCTCAGTCCTATTTCCTGACTCCCAGTCCCAATGTAGATTGCAGAGCACAGGCTGAGAAAGCCTCTCTTAGCAGGGCTGTATTCCTTAACATCTCAAAAGATAATTGACTATTTAAATAAAAATAATAACAATGTATTGTGGGGTTTATATCATATGTAAAAGTAAAATACATGAAAACAATAACATGAAGTCCAGGAGGGGAGAAATGGAAATATATTATTGTAAAGTTCTTATATGTTATGTGAAATTGTATCACTTGAAGGTTTAGACTGTGATAAGTTAGATGTATACTATAAACCCAAAGCAACCATTAAAGAAGCAAAGAATTATAACTAATAAGCTAATAAAGAAGATAAAATAGAATCATAAAATATGTTCAATTAATCTATAAGCAGTAAAAGAAGAAAAGGGAAACAACATGTTTCTGATGTTTCTGACCAATAAAAGACAAACAGCAAGATGACAGACTTAAACCTAATTATATCAATAATCACATTAAATAAAAACGGTCTAAACACTCCCAATTAAAAGACAATGTCACATTGGCTATCAAAGCAAGACTCAACTATATGCTGCCTACATGAAGCAAATTAAAATATAAAGATACATAAGGTAAAAGTAAGAAGGATGGAAAAAGATATACATGCAAACACTAGTCAGAAGAAAATTAGAGTGGCTATATTAATACAAGACAAATTTGATTTCAAAGAAAATCATTTCAGGCTGGGTGCAGTGGCTCATGTCTGTAATCCTAGCACTTTGGGAGGCTGTGGTGGGAGGATCATTTGAGCCCAGGAGTTCAAGGCTGCAGTGAGCTATGATTGGGCCATCGCACTCCAGCCTGGGCAAGAGAGAAAGACCCTGTCTAAAAAAAAAGAAAAGAAAAAAAAAGAAAGTCATTTCTAATGACAAATGGGTCAATTTATCAAGAAGACATAAAAATCTTAAATGTTTAGGCACATAGATCTTCAAACACATGAAGCAAAAACTGATAGAATGGCAAGGAGAAATAAATAAACCTACAATTATGGTTAGAGATTTCAATACCCCTGTTTCAATAATTAGCAGAACATGAAAACATAAAAATCATTAAGGATATAGAATCTTTGAACAGCATTATTAACCAATTTGGCTAAAACATTCCACCCAAAAAAAGAACACAAACTTTCAAGTGCACTTGGAAGATTTACCAAGATAGACCATATTCTCAGTCATAAAACAAGTCTCAATAAATTTTACAAGATATTAAGTATCTTCTCTAGCCATAGTGGAATTAAACTGGAAATCAATAACAGACCTCTGGAAAATCCCCAAATACTTATAAACTAAATAACACATTTCTAAATAAACCATTTATCACAGAACAAATCAAAGGGACATTAGAAAGTCTTTGAACTGAATGAAAATGAAAGCAGAATAGCACAATATGTCTGAATTTGGGGGTGTTGCTAAAGCAACCCTTAGGGGAAAATTTATAGCACTAAAAGCCCATATGAGAAAAAAAAGGAGGGTCTCAAATCAATGACCTCAGCTTTCACCTTAAGAAAAGAGACCAAATTAAACCCAAGTAAGCAAAAGAAAGGAAATAATGAAGATCAAAGCAAAAATCAGTGGAACGGAAAATAAAAATAATAGAGAAAATTAATGAAACCAAAAGCTGGTTATTTGAGATCAATAAAATTGATAAACCTCCTGCTAGACCCTAAGGAAATTAAGAGAGAAGACACAAATTATCAATCAGGAATGAAAGAGGAGACTTCATTAGACATTCTGTAGACATTAGCAGCAACATAAGGAACATTATGAACAACTTTATGCCAATAAATTTGACAACCTAGATGAAAGGGACAAATTCTTTGAAAGACAAAAACTACCAAAGTTCTCTCAAGAACAAATTAGTAACCCTAAATAGCTCTGTATCTATTAAAGAAATTGAATTTATAGTTAAAAACCTTCCCACAAAGAAAAATCCAGGCCCAGATGGCTTCACTGCTGAATTCTACCAAACATATAAGGAAGAAATAATACCAATTCCACATACTTTCTCCAAGAAAATTGAAGAGAAGGGCACATTCCCAAATCATTTATGAGAACAGTTTTACTCTATTAATAATATTAAAGCCAGGCAAAGACATCATAATTAAACTACAGACCAATATTCATCATGGCCATAGGTGCAAAAATTCAAACAAAATTTTAGCAAAGTGCATTCAACAGTATTTATCTCAAGTTTGCAAGATTGGTTCTACATTCAAAAATGAATCAAGCTGGGTGTGGTGGCATGCACCTGTAGTCCTAGCTACTTGGGAGGCCGAGGTGGGAAAATCACTTAAGACCAGGGGTTAGAGGCTGCAGTGTGCTAAGATCATGCCCACAATTAGACACTGCCCTCCAGCCTGCGCAACATTAGTGAGACTCTGCATCTTAAAAAAATAAAATATAAATGAATCAATGTAATTCATCATATTAACAAATTAAAATAGGAAAACTGCACAATTATATCAACAGATACAGAAAACATATTTGGCAAAAATCCAACCTCCATTCCTGATTAAAAATTTTAGGCAAAAAATGATTCAAAGGGAATATCCTCAAGCTGAGAAAGGGCATCTGTGAAAAACCTACAGCTAACATTATACTCAATGGTAAAAGACTGATGATCTTTCTTTCAAGCTTGGGAACAAGACAAGCATGTAAGATCTCACCACTTCTAGGCAACATTGTACTGGAGTTTCTAGCCAGTGCAATCAGGCAAGAAAAGAAAAAAAGAAACAAACAAACAAAAGCCATCCATATCATAAAGGAGAAGGTAAAACTGTGCTCATGTGGACATGATCATCTATGCAGAAATCCAACAGAATCCATTAAAAGTACTAGAACTAATAAGTGAGTTTAGTGAGATTACAGGATACAAGATTAATACATGAAAATAAATTGCTTTTCTATATATTAAATATGACCAATGAGCCATTGGAAATTGAAATTTTAAAATATACCACTTACAAACCATAAAAAATATGAAATACTTATGGATAAATCTGTCAAAGATGTGAAAAATCAGTACAGTGAGAGCTAACAGAACATTGGTGAACAAGATTTAAAATGACCTAAATAAATGGAGGGATACACTGTACTCATGGGTTGGAAGACTAAACATTGTTAAAACGTCAGTCCTCCTCAAATTATCCATAGACTCAGTGCAATTCCAAATAAAATCCAAGCAGACTTTTTTTGCAGAAAACCACAAACTGATTCTAAAATTTATATGGAAATTCAAATGACTAAATAGCAAAAACAACTTGGAAAAAGAAGAACAAAGTTGGAGGACAAACACTACCCAATTTCAAGATTTTTTAAAATTGATACATAATAGTTGTACATATTTTGGGGGTACATGTGATATTTTGATACATGTATACAATGTATAATCAAATCTGGATAATTGGAGTGTCCATCACCTCAAACATTTATCTTTTCTTTATGTTGGGAATATTCAACTTCTTCTCTTCTAGCTATTTTGAAATATACAACAAATTATTGTTAACTGTATTCTCCTTACTAAACTATCGAACACTAGATCTTATTCTTTCTATCTAACTGTATTTTTGTACCCATTAGTCAATCTCTCTTCCTCCTCCCCTCTACTACCCCTATCCTTCCCAGCTCTGGTGAACCACCAGTCAGTCTACTCTCTATCTCCAATAGATCCACTTTCGTGGCTCCCACATATGAGTGAGAACATGTGATATAAACATGTGATGTAAATACACACGTTCAGAGTGGTTGCCTCTGAGAACGTGATTGGTTAGTGGAGTGTGGTAGGGCCAGCTCCACTGTTTTTTGTTAGAGGTCTTATAATATTATAATATTTTACTTAAAAAACAAAGCAAAACTATGTATATGTATTACTTTGATAAGAATAACATTTAAATTAAACAAGAAAAATAGGAATCTACTTGCTCAAGGCTTCTTGGGCATGGCTCTGGGTCATGG
>NW_012138080.1:4543456-4669905 GCF_000956105.1 Propithecus coquereli
GGAGGCTGAGGCAGGAGGATTGCTTGAGCCCAGGAGTTTGAGGGTGCTGTGAGCGAGGACGACGCCACGGCACTCTAGCCTGGGCAACACAGTGAGACTCTGTCTCAAAAAAAAAAAAAATACTATCCACAAAGATGATACAAATTTCCATTAACATTTATGCTTCTAACAACATATCTTCAAGATATATAAAACAAAAGTTATAAAAATATAAATTCACAATGGGGGAAATCAATATACCTCAAGAAGCAAACAACTCACGTTGATTAAAAAAATAAGTAAGTAAATAAAGCAAGTCGTCTCAGCGTGCCTCCCACATACTCCCAGGTCTGTGAGACCTAATCACAGGTTCCACGAGTTAAAAATTATTTTAATAACAATAAAATGATGATATGACCTACTCAGACCCACCAAAATGGTATAAAGATTACTTTAAACCGAAGACATTTGAGATATAGCACATGCAGAAAAGAAGCCTTTTCAGAACTTCCCTTATCTGACTGAAAGCAGAGCCTTCTGTCAGTGAAGCTGCCATGAATCCCCCCGTTGGGGGTGCTTCCAGCCAAGACGGGAAATTGCGTAAATAAACATGATCATAAATACTGTCATGCCTTCCATTTGTTCCCCTAGAAGCCCATCTGTCTGTTCAAAAGCCCATTTTTTCCTATAGAAGCCCTTCTCCTCCCTCTCTTTCTCCTAACAAGTTGGTATATAAACCCCTATCTCTAGCTGCTCAGGGAGCCTCTTCATCTGAATGCTCCCACAAGCATAATAAACTTTTCTCTTGCTAATCTCTCTATTGTCAGTTAATTCACAAGCTCCCAACCACTTAGACATAAATTGAAAGAGGAAAAATCTTTCTTCCAACAGTGATATTTGCCTTGTTCACAATATTGATGTTTGCATTGATTGGTGCAAAAGCAGTGGTGGGTAAAACTGCTGGAACCTAAGCACACATCAAACTGCAGCTCCAAAGTGTACTTGCAGACATAGTGTTCTTCAACACCACACAGTCACAGAAATAAACAAGCCAACAACAGTTTCACCTGAGAATGACACCAGTAAAGCATTAAATCTCAACTCCTGCGTGCATATTTTTATAATATTTACACAAAGCACTTTTGCTGCATAGTTTGCTTTATATTTTGATACGGCGATTGTCTTGAGTATAAGCACTTGTGAATTTGTTTGAGTTGTGAGCCAAAGGAAAGAGCCACTTTTCCCAAGGAACATTATTTTTACTTGAAAGAAGGATTGGCAGACAAATAATAATTATTCAGACTTGAATTTAGTAGACAGAATTTAGTATACACTTTCTCAAAAATAAATGAAAGGAGCCTATCACTTTAGTATTTTGTGGTGAAGGAGCTCAGGAAACTTCACCCCAAAATATGACTCCTTGCTAGAAAGAGAATTTTGAATTAAAGGCCTTTAGAGACCAACAGGCCCTTGGAAGGGGCTTTCCCTCTATCTGCATAACCAGATGGACCCATGAAAAGAACAATGGACTTCCCTTCCTCTCCCTGTTATCTCACTATATATTGCAGGAGAGAAAATCAAGAATGCACCCAAACCTGGCCCAAATCATTTTAAATATAATATCTGTCTCTCAAGGTTAATTTAATTTGCAAAGAGAATCATTGACAAGTCAATCTGTTTCCCCCATCCATTTATCCTAGCAACCATTTATTGCCCCTAAACAGAATTACCTGTACTCCTTATCTCCTCTTCCCCTCTAAAAGGAGGGTATAAAATTTCTAGACTTCATTGGGATATTGAGTAATCACTCTGTGATTCCCCCCATGTGCGTAACAAATAAACCTCTTCCTTTTATTAATCTGCCTTAATTGTGAGTTGATCTTTCAGCAAATTTTTGGGGGAAAGGGGAAGTTTCTCCTCATCCCCACAGTTGCCAAGGATAACATTTGAGCTTTCAAGCAAAAATAGAATTCTGGGGAACTCAAATTCATTATTGTGAGTTTGACACTTTCCCAGTACTCAAAGACTTTTCTGATAAGATAGGTGATATTAATGAATGTGATTTTTTGACATTGCGTGATAAAATGTGTCAACAATTAGGATATCTGCATAATTTACTGAACGGATATTTTCAATGCATGATGTTACAAAATCATGTGTAGACAAAAGATCCATTCAGACGGCTAGTTAGACCAATGGATTTTATAGTAACAGTATAAAAAGTTCTTTGTTAGGTTTCAGATTCCACATTGCAACTAAGTTTTAAGAAACTACCACTTGCACTTGGATGTTTCAGTGTAATATCAAAGAAGAATATCCATAATTATCTGAAAATGCTGTTTTTAAGATAATTTTTTAATTTTTATTTTTAAAGATGAGATCTTGCTCTGTTGCCCAGACTGGCTTCAAATTCCTAAGCTTAATCCTTCCATCTCAGCCTCTTGAGTAGCTGGGACTACAGGTGTGCACTACCATGCCTGGCTTGGAAAGGCTATTTTTTAAAATTTTCATTTCCCTCCTACATATCTGTGTGAGATCCGACATTTTTCACTTTAACCAAAGCAATCAATATATAACAACAAATTGACTGCGAAAAGTTATCAGAATCCAGCTATCTTTTACTAAGTCAGATGTTAAAGAGATTTGCAAAGATATAAAACAAGTCTACTCTTCTCGCTGTTATTTTTTGGTTTTGGAAGATATTTTCATAAAATATTTATATTAATATGTAATGTGTTCATTATTGTTATATTTAAAGTCTATCTATAATTACTTAAGTATTTTAAAAATTTCTCAGTTTTAATTTCAAGCACAGTAAATATTGATAGACAAAACCCACATAAATAAAATTTTTAAGAATGTAAATGGATCCTAACACCAAAAAGCTTAAGTACTAGAATAATTTAATTAATAAGCTTGATTTAATATGTTATATATTACAATTATACACAATTATAACATGATATTATTATTATATATTTTAACTAATAATTAGAGAATGCTTTTTTAAAACACTCATGGACCATTGTGATAATTGACCATGTTATCAGGCCATTAAGAAAACTTAAATTGGCCGGGCGCGGTGGCTCACGCCTGTAATCCTAGCTCTCTGGGAGGCCGAGGCGGGCGGATTGTTTCAGCTCAGGAGTTTGAAACCAGCCTGAGCAAGAGCGAGACCCCGTCTCTACTAAAAATAGAAAGAAATTAATTGGACAACTAAAAATATATAGAAAAAATTAGCCGGGCATGGTGGCGCATGCCTGTAGTCCCAGCTACTCGGGAGGCTGAGGCAGGAGGATCGCTTGAGCCCAGGAGTTTGAGGTTGCTGTGAGCTAGGACACCACGGCACTCTAGCCCGGGCAACACAGTGAGACTCTGTCTCAAAAAAAGAAAACTTAAATTGCAAAAAACAAAAATTACAGAGACCACATTATTACTGCGATACAATAAAATAAAAAATGAACAACCAGTAGAATAGCCACAAAAACCCCTATTCTCTTAGGAAACTAAAAACACCCTCTAAATAATATTGGGTTAAATGGATAATCAAAACTAAAATTACAAATTACTTAGATCCATCAAAAGAACAATTGATTTGCCTTCCCCTCCCTGTTATCGCACTATATTTCGTATCAAAATTAGTTGGTGGCAACTAAAATGAGAATATTTCATATCAAAATTAGTTGGAGGCAACCAAAGTATCAATCGAAAGACAATTAATAGCCTCAAAAGCTTTTCACGAAAGGGCAAGAATTGAAAACACTGAATAAAACAACTCAAGAAAAGAGAAAAAGAAGACTCTTAGAGATGACAGAAAAAGTCATCTCTAAAAAGTTATTTCCATTCCACTTGCCTCTCCAAAATAAAAAAAAAAGATTTTTTAAGGAAAATAGAGTAGAAAATCCAATTTTCTACAAAACTAGAAAATGTTCACTATCTTTAACTTCAAATTTTCTATAAAACTAGAAAATATTAATCATCTGTAAACTCAATCGTGAAGAATACTTGCCATTTGCAATGAAATCAGGATTGATTTGAAGGCGCAGCACTCGCTGGTTATTTGGATATTTGGAGAAGTAAACATTTGGGGATGGAGTTAATAGGGCAAGTGAGGCTTATCAGAGGGACAGATGATAACAGAGACAAGACTTTCAGATCTTGGGCTCTGTGTTCCATCCCACCTACCCCCTTTCCACTCTGCCTGCAAAATCAGTCACAGTATTGCTCAAGACCCCAAAGATGGTGAATCCTCAGAATACGTTGCTCCTGGTGACTTGGGCTGGGCCTTTGGTTTAAGATGAGTGGAGATTGGTGGGATATTCTTCAAACTTTATTAGTAAGAGGTTTAAATTATTTAGGAATTCCAGGAATCAGGAAACTTTGGATAATGTGTTCATCCCAGTGAAGACATCCACTTCAATGTGGCCAAATTCTGACCCATTTATAATGGATCCAGGTTAGCAGGTGACAGAACTGCAATCCATTTTTAAAGACAATACATAGATGGCTACTCTCCAGGCCTGGCCAAAGAAGACAGTCTTAGACTGTTTAAAATTTGAGGATGTGGTACCAACATGTGCCCTCTCATTCTCTCAAGGCTGCCAGTGAAGGGGGTGCCCCTCTGTGTCTTTTGCCTCTGCGTCCACTTCTTCCAACACCTGCCCTGCTTCCTCTGAGCAAGATCTTTACGTATGCATAGTGGTGAAACAGAATTTTGTATGCTACATCAAACTGTATAGCAATGGGTCACATTTTACTTTCAAAGCCAGATAAGATGATTTCAAGCCACCACTCAGGATGTCCCCGAGGGGGTTCTGGGAATGCCCAGGGGTAGGTCCCAGCCAGCTCAGAAGGGATCTGCTCGGTTTCTTCCACTCAGCTTGAAAAAGATTTGTGTAAGGTGCCCCTTGTGCTAACAGTGAGGACCACGTACAGGCCATCTCCTGGGGTGCCTCTTCTAGTCATCTCTATCAGAACTAAAAAGTTTTTAAGCATGAAGAATTTTCAAACCATACTTAGGCAACACACACCACTCCCCCCAGCAAGCACGAACACCCACACCCACACATACACACACACCCCCACACACCCCAAACAAACAAACAAAAAACCACACCACTTCTAAGGAAACTAACTCTGAAGAGATTTGACTCTGCAAAAGCACAGACACCCTCTTACATTATTATAGAAAGCAATTTAGCTGAAACATTTCCTGCTTAACATTTGCATAACATTAATGAACTGAGCAGGTGGTTTTCCTAGAACAAAGGAAGATTCCTTATTGCAAAACAGAAAACTGCTCCCAGCTTTGAAATGACAGCTTTTTAAATTTTTGTTTTTCAGTCTTCTGCCAGGCTCTGGGTAGCCTCCCCCAAGCAATCGCTGAAAGGAGGCAGCTCCTCCCAAGCACTTAGCGTGGGTCTGGGAATTCAGCATGAGGTCTTGGCAGAGGAAGCTTTGCTACCTCTCTTCACCTGCCCCAGGGATCGCTACTGCCTTCTCTCAGGGCTGCAGGGCCTCCATTACCCCAGAATAATCCATTAGAGAAAGTCCTTTGATAAGGTTTGTGTGCTTGTGCTCAATCACAGTTTGTAGGGCTAAGGTAGAACATATCTATCTGCTTGGTATGGCCTGTGTTTGGAACTGAGGGCTACAGAAATGAACAAGGCAGAACAGGATATTTGTATGGTGCCAAAATGACACTCTGCACATTATTTATTAATTGCAAAGAGAGAAATCTGGTGATCAGAACTTTAACCATGGCTCAAACTTAGTCACTAAGAGTGGGACACCTGACATGCATATTTTGATTGTATGCCTTGTGAAATACAAAGCATCACTTGTGAAATAATTTTACCAAATGGTTTAACCTGAATCACCCAACCTCTAGTTGATAGGAAACACAGGCGATAAAGGAACAAATTTAACTGCACTCCACAGGAACAGGCTGAATCAAGCTGACCTGGGTTGCAATCTTGGCTCTCTGTCAGCTGTGTGAACTAAAATAAAACCTTAAGCCCCAGCTGACTGAATGGACCCCCTCTTGCCCACGGGGACCCCAGAAAACCCTAATGCTGAGTTGCTGGCCATGAGAAGCAAGGCAAAACACTGCCATGCCTCCCTTCCTTTGTAACAGTGAGATGCTAAATCATTAGCAGACCTAAGGCTGGACAAGACAAAGTGGAAACCACACCTGCAGGCCATCAATTTACTTAACAGATCACTTGAGTTTCAGTAACTGTCCAGTGGCTTGTCTCTGATTAATAGACATCCATATCTTAAGCTAAAACATTCCGAGCCTTTAGACAAATCTTCATTTCTTTAACCAATTACAAATCAAAGAATTGTAATTCTAGAACCTAGAATTAGCTCCCTAGAACCTGTAAGCCCCCTCTCTTTGAGATGTCCTGCCTGTTCTCGCCAAACCGATGTATGCCCTCCACATACTGACGTAGGGTCTTACGTGTAATTCCTGTCTCCATGAATGTATGAAACCAAACTGTAACCCAGCTTCGGTGGGCACATTTTCTTAGGACATCTTGAGGCCATGTGCTCCTGGCCGGTCACACACATTCAGCTTAGAATAAACCTCTTTAAATTATTTTAGAGTTTGGGACTTTTTCTGTTAACAGCTGTGAGCCCGGGGGTAAGTACCTTAGCTTCTCTGAGACTCAATTTTCTCTTTTGTAAAATGGGCACAATTTAAATATAACAGTGCTTTCCTGGGCAGCTCAGATCTGACCTTGTCAAACAATGATGCATTGAAAAACAAAGCAGAAGGGCATAAGCACACACGGACACAATCAGACAGTGTGACACTGAGAAAAATGGCCTGAATTTTTCAAAACGTGAAAATCATAAATAATAAAAGTAGTTGGTGGATTGTTCTTGTAGGGGCCAAGGAAAAACTTTCCCTGTGCCCTCTGAAGGTTCACTGAAAATCAACTGACAAAAGGCGGATTAATAGGCGAAAGGGCATGCACAATTTATTTTAATGTGCATAGCCCAGGGGAATCATAAAAGAATGATTACCCAATAATCCAGTGAGGTATAGAAGTTTATATACCCTTTTTCATAAGAGAGAAAGGAGATGTGAATTGTAGACAATTCTTTTGGTGGACAGTAAATGATTTTCAGGGGAGATGAATGACCCCAAAGAACAATGAATGGCCTGGGACCAAGTTTCTCTAGGCTCTGGGGACAGGTGGTCACAGGTTGTGGGAGAGTGAAGGGAAGGAACAAGACTGTCTTGTTATGCAGATGGAACTATCTCAGGTAATCTTGGAGCTGCCCTCAGAAGGAACAGATGGTAGCCTGTGGCTGAGGTAATCTTTTTTAGATCTGAACAAAGAATGGGGGAACTCAGAGAAAGCCTGGCTATTTATTTCACTTATGTAGATTTTTCTCTACAGATGTAAATCTCCTCCACAAAAGGCAGATTTTCAGTGCTATTCCTGTCTGCAGACCCTCTGAATAGCAATCTCAAAATATGTCAAAGAAGTATTAAAAAATAAATAAACTCTAAAACAAAAGAAGGTATATTTTGGGGGTAAAATAGTTTTGGTTTCCTTTAATCTCCCATTTGAAACTTTATTTTCAGAAAGTTTCACATATTAAAATTAGGATTGGTAGCTATGGAGAGAAAAATTGGGTTAGTAATGGAGTGGCAAGGGATCTGCAAAGGGAGGAAAGAACACAAATTAGGATGAGAATTAATACATAGAAAAGAACAAATATAAGCACTTTCATCCACACTCAATTACACTAGTTTCACATTTCTTGGAATAGGCTAGTCCAATTAAACAGTTGTGTCTCATTCTAGAAGTTGGTGTTGCAGATGGGTTCTCAAAGCTAGCCCTCTATGTATGATGCAGGCGAACAGATCTTTAATAAGAGGAATTTGTACAGAAACAAAAGAAAAACAAAGGTTAATGACTGGAGTACTCTATCAACTAGTTTTTCTAGAGTCTGGAGGGCAATCAGTTGCAAAGATTAGTGGCAATCTGATGGATTTTTCTGGTTTGCAGTTTGTGTGTACAAAGTTTGTCAAATGTAAGCTGTTATGGTGATTTTTCTTCAAAGCTAAGTTGACTGGCTTCAGCTTGCAGGGCCTTAGGAAAAAGGAAGTGTTAATTTCTTGTGATTCCAAGTCAGAAGGGTGAGAGAAAAATTGGAAACATTGTTGCTGAAATCTTGGCACTTGTCTTCCAGGCTCCATCAGAAGAATGAGGACAAGTGGTTTGAGGAGAAGGAAAGAGGAGTTTATTAATTTGCAGGCAAATGAAGAGGATGGATACTACTGTCTAAAAATGCCATCATCCTCCTACTAAGCAGAAATACAGAGCTTTTAAAGGGTGGGTTCTCAGCTTCAGGCAACTGCTATTCAACTACTGTTGATGATTCTGATCCATCCCATGTCTGGGGAAGACAATCCCATGACCTCCACCTACCTGGGAAGCCCACCTGGACCTCCAGGACCTCCACCCAGCCTGCTGAGCCATCTTCTGTAACACAAAGAACAAAAGACAATACCCTGCCCCTCCCGACCACTGGCTTGAGACAATGCAAGTTTTAGTTCCCAAAAAGGGTGGGGGATATTTTAAAGAGACAGAAAATATTTTTGCCATTTTTCTATTACATTCCTTCTATTACAACATTAGGCTGGAGAGTTGTAGCCAGATATTGGAGGACACTAAAAATTCAAGATGCAGTCTAGATAATAAAAAAACCAAAAATAAATGGACAGAGCTAGAATCTAGTAAGAGGTGCACTAGAGTTTTCTTCTGAAACATAATTGTTTTCTCTGTAGTCAACCATTTTTACCAAAGATATTTACAACAAGACTAATTTGCTTACAAAATAAGTTTAGTTTCATTAACTGGGCCTGGTTATTTGAATAGAATGCAATAAGAATAATGATTTATCATATAGGCTCCTTTTAAGTTTGCTTTGCTTAAATTTTTCATAAGGAATCTCAGATTAGACTTATATAAGGCTCTCAAGGCTTAGGAACCAAGTCAAAGACTGTCTGTAACACCTGTATGAGTTGGGTGACTTCTTTTTTTCTTGATGTCCCCCAAATAACTTGAGGTTCCTGGGCCTGTCAGAAAGTAACATTCTTTACTTACTGCAAGGAATCTTGTAAGGGAACTGTATAGACAAGGCAGCCGGGCTGGTCTTTCCAAGGGGCTTTTAATTGGCTCCATAAAAGTCAACCTAAATTTCTCAAAACTGCCTGGTCATATCTAAAATATGACATTCCAGTCAATGCCTTGGTAAAATAACCAATGTCTCCAATTGTGTCCTATTACAGAAGAAAACACAGATTCTTATTGTGCTTATCCAAATAATTATATTGTCATAAAATAAGAATATTCATAAATAGTTTCCAAATTCTGGAGGAATTAGGTAGAGAGAAAAGTCAATGGTTCAGTTCTGTTTACAAAAGTATACTTTACACAATTACTGTAATTTATAAATAGAGCAAGGGAAAAAAGTTTTCTTGACTCTAGAAAACAAAATATAAAAAGAATCAGCAATGTTTCAAACAAAAAAAGTCATAAAAAATCATTTCAGTCCTCCATCAGTTTAGTCCCATGTAATTAATTCTTGTTTTGCTTGATGTTAGGTGAATCCAGTTTGTTTGTTTGTTTGTTGTTGTTGTTTCATTAGAGTTCTGGAATTTTTACCTAGTCCAATGGCATGGTCTTGAAGTTGTCAGAAATCTATTTTTCAGAGTTCTCTCCATCCTCTTCATGAACCTCTTTGAAGACACAACATTTTAGGATTTGCAGAGAGCTTTCAGAGGAAAAAAAGCATCAAAATAAAGCGATTAACTGTGGACAATAAGACTTAAAATGATCATGGTTAAAAAACACAATCGATAAAGAAATTTGGTTATTTATTTACTGTGGCCTACAATTTTACATAATCACCATAATTATGACTGATAACATATACCAAGTCATATCAGATTCTTAGGAATCTCATATAATTTTACAACATATTAATAACATATCCATACAAATATAACTCAAAAAAGGTTAAACATCATTTCTTATTTGACAGTGCTTCCCATATAATTTTAACATACCAAAAGAGCTTGTTTGTTATCTCTCTTTTGAATGCTTCAGGGGCCCCTTTGGAACATCCCAAAGTTAGTTTGATATCAGAAAGACTTAATTTAGAATTTGAAGCTTGATTTTGGGAAGGCTGTCAAATATGTCAAAGGCTGAAAATACTTGATCAAAGTAGGAAAGGTCTAACACACTTTATCAAAATAGGATCACAGGTCAGTGTAAAATAATAGTCATTAATTTAGCCAACTGTTTATTTAAAAGATTTTAAAAAGAAATAAACCTTTATTCTTTCATAGAGAGGAGACTCAGTTTTCTAAATAATCAAAAGAACTAATAAAGACAACATGAGGCACACAGAATCTGCTTCTCTCTCCCCTCCTTTTTTTTGCAGTTTACTCAAAGGTGAACAAAAATCTTTTAAAGCAGGGAGTTAGCTACACTCCCAGCAAAATATCGGGTCCCTTAGGTAGGGGTCATCGCAAAGGATAAGAAAATAATAGAAAATGGAAAATAGTAGAAATAAAAGAATACACAGAGATGAAGTTATAGTTTTATAGATTTATAAAGATAAAAGGCAAAAAGCGGGGTATTCAGGGGTCCCTACAATATCCCCGTGAATCACAGGGCCCAGAATAATGTTTCATACAGGCATTTATAGGTACAAAGATCGGTTGCCAGGGGTAACAGATTTACATAATAACAGGTAGTTCATTTTGGGATAAAAGTCTTTCGAAAGGCTTCTATAGATCCCTTAACTAAGTCTGGTTACAAAATCTTTCAAGGACAAACTTCCAAGTTCTAAGATAAAGCTATTACTTAACAGAAGGTTTAAACAGAGATATAGTGGCTCCATATTTCTTTATCTAGTTATTGCAGTTAGAGACAGGTTGTCAGATGTCAAGCAGGAACTGTCCCTTGGGCTAAATGTTTTTAGCCACAGGTATCTGTCTCTGGGCGGACACTCTTTGATCAGCTCTCATCCCATGATTCCATGTAGTCCTTGCTGTGTCCTTCAAAACAGGTGAGAACCATGGGGTTAAGATCACAGCAGTCACCTTGGAAAGCAGCTGCTACTGACCTTTTGAGATGCCCTCCTGAGATGGAGCAGCTTTTGGTATGCAAACTAACACTTTCACATATTCTTTCAGGGCAGAGCCCTGCAAAACTTCTAAGACCATTTCTGTCTCTAATATGGGTTATATTAATTTATGGAGCGACATTTTAATATGTCTTATTAATAACATGAAAACTTTGTTTAAAAGAGAAAACCAAATTTTACCCATGGATCAGTGTATTAATGCACTAATTAATACAAAGCTAATTTTAATAAAACCTTATAAACAAATCCATCCAATCTCAGTCAGGTTTGACCAAATAAGATTTCCATAAACTTTTTATAACTTCTTACAAATTTTTTTTCTATTCTCTTTCTTTTCCCAATTTTCTATATCCATTCAGTTTTGTTTATATCATTAAGAAAAAAATGTTTTGAAACAATTTTTAACCACTATTACTTTTTTTAGAAAACAAAAACACCCAGCCCAGGCGACATAGCAAGACCTCATCTCTACAAAATAAATTTTGAAAATCAGCTGGGCGTGGTGGCACACACCTGTAGTCCTAGCTACCTGAGAGGCTGAGGAGGAGGAGAGCTTGAACTCAGGAGTCTGAGGCTGCTGTGAGCCAGGCCGATGCCATGACACTCTAGTCTGGGCAATGCAGTGAGACCCTGTCTGAAAAAACAAACATACAAAAAACTCCACATGTCCTCATGCCTTTTTATAACTTTTTTCTCACAAAAAAATCTTGGATTTTGTTTGCATACAGATATTTTCCCCTTATTTCTAATACTTTTTATGTTTATATTTAAACCAATATTATTTTTATTTACCAAAGATTACTAAAGTCACATGAACTTGAAGAGCATTTAGGTTTATTTATTTAATTTATGAACACTCGTTTAATTATAAGTCAATTTGGTACCACGTAGACAACATACAAGCACAGTCATATACACATCTATACATGTATACATAAAAATATGGATAAATATAAATATTCTATAGCTTTGATTTAAAAATTTTAGCCATGAGACAGATAACACTCATGAGTTTAAAAGGCCAGTTGGATTCAAACTGTCCCTTTGTAAATGGAACAAATTAATCTTTCCCACATAGGGGAAGCCCTTATTTATTGAGTTTTAGAGAAATCATGGTAGCAAATTTACATCTCAAAGCACAGAGAGAGAATTTAAGCTTTTTCAAGAAGGAGTTTGGGTGTGTTAGGGGAAGATTAGAAATGGATGCCAAGGTAACACAAAATCATAGGAATTCACCACGGGACTTAATATGGAGACCAGTCTTAGTTAGATAGGTAGCTTCCAATTTACTCTTGATTTTTCAACTGGACTACTGAGCTCAGGGCAGAGCCCATTAATGAATAGGACCAACAAAGCATTTGTAGCTTCTGGGGCCCAACACCTGCACATGTAAAAGGTATGCAGCCTGCCTTTTTCTCTTCTGTAAAACAAGCGTAACTCAAATATGACAGAGCCTTCCTGGGCAGCTCAGATCTGGCCTTACAGGATAAGGACACATTAAAAAACACAACACAACAAAGAGACATAAATTTGACTGTGAAAAGTTTAAAATATAATATATTGTATTTCTTTGAAATCAGGACACATTTTCAACTGAGTGACGCTTATAATTGGTAACTCAATTTCTTTCTTTCATTGGCACATAAAATAATGATGTGTCTTCTCATTGATTCTGTCTTACAGTCAGTGGCATCTTAGATTACATGAAATATGACAGATTTATACTGAGGTTTTCCTGGAGATGAAGGAGGAAAAGTTGCCACACACCAGAACTTTGAAAAATCCTCTCCAAATATCCTACTCTTTCCCAAAATGCTCCTTCCCTCTTTGTGGCCATGAACTTTCCTCTCCTCTTGCAGCCTGGCAGCCCTTTGCCAGGCTCCTTCTAACCCTACCTCTGCCTTCACTTTCTCCTTACTCTTCTCGTCCACCCCTTCATCTGCCCACCTTCCCCAGCCCCTACGGTTCTCTACCTCTTCATTCCAATTTAGCCCTCTCTCCCTCTGTTTCTCCCCTTCCTGTCCCCAGTAGCACCCACCAAGTAAAATAAATGATCCTCCAAGAAATCTACCTTGTTAAAAGGTGAAGAGCAGGGAGGCAATTTTACATACTTCATATTTAGTATTTTTTATGGTTTCAGAGATAATAATATCTACTTCATAAGGCTTTTGTGAGGAGTAAAAGAGAGCATATAAAACACTTGGCAAGTTGCTGATATATGTTAAAAATTCAATAAATGTTAGCTGTCATTATTTACTATCGTTCTATGAATGATTGTATAATCAACATTGTAACAACACAAGGAAGAAAAAAAAACACCAAACAAAAGAGAATCACCCAGTCTCAACACCATATATTTTTCTAGTAGTAATCATAAATATGCCATGGTGAAATTTGCATTTTGTGCTTTTCCAGTAACATAGCATTCTTATGAATCATAGTCTGTAAATAGAGATATCAAAGGGTAGAAAGAAAGTCATGGTGTATTTTTAATGCATTTTAACATGCGGCATTTTGTGATATTTTTAGATCACCACAGAGAGGAACTTCCTTACTGACATCTTCCTGTATCTAGCATGACTCTCTTTTCCTCCCAAAGAAGGCCATTCTGCAGAAACTTTTTGAAATACAAAAGAATGCTACTATTAACTATTCTAATGAAGTATCCAAAGAGGGCTGTAAAAAAACCTTTAAAAACTAGGGCAATCATTTTAAAATGCCTTCCTATTTCTTGTCATGGAAGACAAAGAGGGAAACTTTGCAGAGTTAAAATCACAATGGATGGTCTCAGGCTGTCATTTCACAACACATGATTGGGAATGGAAGAGACTGCCCAAAGGCTGAGACTGGGAAACAGATCGTGCTATGAACTGAATGTGTCCCTTCACCACCATTCATATGTTGAAGCCCTAACCCCCAGTAAAATGGCATTTGGAGATGATATTTCCTTTGGGAGATAATTAGGGTTAGATGAAGTCAGGAGGGTGGGGCCCTTATGATGGGATTAGTGTCTTTATAAGAAGAGACACGAGAGAGCTTGCTCTCCCCACAAAGAAGAGGTCATACCAACACACAGCAAGCTGGGGGCTGCCTACAAGCCAAAAGAAGAGGTTTTCCAGAATGAAACTTACCCTGCTATCACCTTGATCTTGGACTTCCAGCCTCCAGAACTATGAGAAATAAATTTCTGTTGCTTAAACCACTCAGTCTATAGTATTTTGTTATGGCAATCCAAGTTGATTAATAAAATCTGGTGGCCTCCCATAGTCAAAGTCAGCAAAAAAGTTAACAAAGAACTTTCTTAGGGCAGCCTCTCCTTGCAAAGGGCAGTCTCCTAAAAGTGATGTGAACATTGAGACAATGTAAGAAAGGAAGGAAGGAAGGACATATGCATACTATTATAAAACCAAAGAAGGCTTGATGAAATTCAAAACTAGAAAGTTTTATTTTAAGAAATTGCAACATGCAGCTTAACTGTTTCTGGATTTCTTTGCTGGCTGAAATGTGGACATGATGAATTGATACCCACTGTGGGAGCATTTTGCTGGCTTAGCCGCTTTTGTCCAGCTGCTTTGGTATTGACTACTGCAGTAGCTGCTCAGAGCACCTCCGAAGGGTCCCTGTCATTCTGTGGCACGGCTAAGAGCCACAGACTATAGATTGTGTGAGTGAAGTAAGACACAAATTACCTGTGCCAAAAAGGTTTGCTTTGCCTTTGGGAAGACCAGGTCTCCTATAAAGGGAAATTCTTAATCAAGCTCTTTTTTTTTTGTTTTGCGCTCTGAGAGAGAATATAAATATGGTAAATTTAAGAGCAGTTTCCAGGGGAGCCATGTGACACACAAAGGTTCCCTCTTCTCTCCCTCCATTTTGCTGTCTGTTTGCATTGTTCTCTCCCTTGTCTGGTGGGAGAAGGAAATTTTGCTTTTTAAAACAAGAACCAACTGCTGCCATTCTAGAGAAATGCCTTATTTTGTATGAGGGGAAGGGGCTCTTAATTTAGGAAAACACCTTGCTGACCTCTCGGGTTGTCGAAGGTGAGCACCCACTCAACCAGGTCAGAACAGGCCAGTGCTGCGCAGAGAGTGTTTGTCTAGGAGGCCTTTAGGGAATAATTTTGAATTGACCTACCTGGTAAGGTAGGAAGAATTTTGAATTCCTAGAGATAGCCCTGGAGAGAGGGGATGAGGGGCAAGGAAGAGAAGGGAGGGACTGACTTAATGTCCCGATAGCCCAGCATGAGGCCCGAGAAGGGAGAGCCAGCAAAATGATGGCAAAGGCAGGCCTGCTGAGGCAGAGCTAACGGTAGATGTGAAAACGGTGGCTGTGCAGTGCTGCAAAGCAACCTCCCTCCAAACCTTGATACAGATCTGCTGCTCACAACTGCTTGGGGCGAGTGATGGCTCTGGGAAATCAAGAGGGAGCTGGATCCCAGCAGCAGGACTGAGAGAAGGGAAGAGCCCCAGTGCAAGGTATAGGAGCACAGTGGGACTAGGAAACTGGAAGGAGAGGTGGCCGCTAGAACAAAAACCCCAGGAATCCACAAGTTGAGCTATTTAGATGCAAAGGTTAACAGAAAGGGCAACTTGCTGAGGCTGAGGACTTCCCAGCCCTCATCTGAGTCACATGTAGTAAGGGTGCGGTTGTAGTCTTGGGTGCTGGAAGAGACCAAGTCCCACCCAGGCAGGGGGTGGGGGGGTGTCCAGAAGAGGGAGGACAGGACACACCCCAACTCCGCATTCTTGCCCACTTTGTGGGGAAAAGCCAAGCCCCAAATCTCAAAATGGGGCCAAAGTCTGAATGGTAACAGATTTTGATGCTCTTGTGGTTTAACTTTAGAGGTGTCTGAGGGTGTGGAGTTGGTAGCTGGACAGATGAGATGACTGTTTTCATGCTTCTTAAATTCTTTATGTTTATTCTCTATCTTTTGTATTTAGCGATGCCATTTTGAAAGCATGGTACAGCTGGGCTAGGGGTGTCAGATATAATTTTCAGAAAGTTAACATAAGTGAGCCCCTGTCAAAAATTTATTTAGCTCGCTAATGAGGGAACCAGCATGATGACAACATCAGTTCACAGGAGAACAGGCTGAAGTACATACAGTCAGTGAAAAGAAGAATGCTGAAAGAAGACAGCCAAGTTAGATACAAAACAGGTTAATGTCCTTACAGAGTAATCAAACTGTAAGCTTCGGGCTTATCTTTTCTATCAGACAGAAAGCATTTATATCTCCACCAGGGGAAAAAAGTCATTTTTAAAACTTATCAGTTTTTACACATTAAATTTAGCTTTACAGAGCCTAGCCGGATCAATTGTAAATAGGTCAAACAAAGTTACATCCCTTAGAAAATCAGATGACTGTTAGGCAGGTTGTTACTTAATACTCAGAGTCATGTGGCTTTGCAAGGCATGCAGTAATCTTTGTGCTGAATTTCCAATTTCTGGATAATTTTTCTCAAGGGGAAAGAAGGTTCTAGACTATTGTCATTTAGGTCAGAGAACTAAACAGGAGCAGCGGAGTCTTGGAGCCACGGTGGTGGATGGAAGTAATTAAGGGAAAAGAAGCCCAGAGGTGGCTGAGGCTCAGGGACAACAAAGAGGACTGCCTGCTCAGCCCGCCCCTCCTGGGGATTCTTCTTGTACTTCTAAAAGGGAAGAGAACCCAAACTCTGTAAAATAATTTAAAGATGTTTATTCTGAGCCAAGTATGAGTGACCAGGGCCCAGAGCCATGCCCAGGAAGCCTTGAGCAAGTAGGCTTGCCATGGTTGGGTTACGGTTTGGTTTTATACATTAGGGAGACAGGAATTACACATAAAGTCATAAATCAATACATGGAAGGCTTACATTGGTTTGGCCTGAAAAGGCGGGACATCTCAAAGGTGGTGGGATTACAGGTTTGAGGTGGGTTTAAAGATTCTTTGATTTGTAATTGGTTAAAGAAATGAAGCTTTCTGTAAAGGCTTTAAATGTTTTAAGTTAAGATAAGGAAGTCTACTAATCAGAGACAAGTCACCGGACATAGACTCACGAGATCGGGTAAATTTAGGACCTGCACGTGTGGTTTAAGCTTTGTCTTGCATAGCCTTAGGCCTGTTGATGAGTTACAATGGATATCTCCAAGAAGGGAGGAGGGCATGACAAGACCTGTTTGACCTCCCTTCTCATGGCCTGCAACTCAGCTTTAGGGTATTTCTGGGGTCCCATTGGCTAAGAGGGGGGGCCATTCTGTCGGTTGTGGGGGTTTTAACATTTTATTTTTTTTAATTATTATTTTTTTATTTTTTATTTTTTTGAGACAGACTCTCACTCCGTTGCCTGGGCTAGAGTGCTGTGGCATCAGCCTAGCTCACAGCAACCTCAAACTCCTGGGCTCAAGCAATCCTACTGCCTCAGCCTCCCGAGTAGCTAGGACTACAGGCATGTACCACCATGCCTGGCTAATTTTTTCTATATATTTTTAGTTGTCCAGCTAATTTCTTACTATTTTTATTAGAGACGGGGTCTCGCTCTTGCTCAGACTGGTCTCGAACTCCTGAGCTCAAAGGATCCACCCGCGTTGGCCTCCCAGAGTGCTAGGATTACAGGCGTGAGCCACCGCCCCTGGCCAAGATTTTATTTTAATTCACAAACCAGACCTTTCCACTACTGATATTATAAAGGTACTGTTGGTCTCTTATATTCACCAGTAACCTCTGTTCCACCACTTAGGGACCCTTGAACTAGCACTGGGCTCAGCACATTACAGGGAATACAAGTACTACCCTATCCACTAGGGGAGAGAGGGTTAAATGCAAAAGCCTTTTTGAGGTGGGGGAGGGGGGGCAAGGGCAACATACATAACCTAAACATCTGTACCCCCATAATATGCAGAAATTTAAAAAAAAAAGCCTCTTTGAGGACAATTTTGTAATATCTATCAACATTTTTTTATTGTGGTATAATATACATCACATAAAATTTACTGTTTTAACCATTGTTAAGCATATCATTCAATGGTATTAAGCACATTCACATTGTTGTATAACCATTACCACCATCCATCTCCAGAACATTTTCATCTTCCCAAACTGAAATTCCAACAATAACTCCCTATTCATCCTCCCCTAGACCC
Source organism: Propithecus coquereli (assembly GCF_000956105.1). Classification (NCBI taxonomy): domain Eukaryota; kingdom Metazoa; phylum Chordata; class Mammalia; order Primates; family Indriidae; genus Propithecus; species Propithecus coquereli. Next base: position 4,561,727 of record NW_012138080.1, read on the forward strand.
TTGGCAATCACCATTCCATGTTCTGTCTCTATGAATTTCACTAGTCTAGGTACCTTGTGAAGTGGAATTGTATAATATTTGACATTTTGTGTCCAACTTATTTAACTTAGCATAATGCCTTCAAGGTTCATTCATGTTGTAATGTAGCAGAATTTCATTCCTTTTTAAGGCTGAATAATATTTCATTTTATGTACATACTACATTTTGCTTATCCAGTCATCCATTGATGTCATCAGCATTTTAAATGAACATATTCTTTTGACCCAGCAAATCTATTTTGAGGACTTTGTCCTATGAATATATGTGCATATATACACAAAGATGGATATAAAAGAGTGTTTGTGGCCAGGCACGGTGGCTCATATCTGTAATCCCACATGTTGGGAGGCTGAGGTGGGAGGATCACTTGAGGCCAGGAGTTGGAGACCAGCCTGAGCAACAAAGCAAGACTTCATCTCCACAAAAAATTTTTTAAAATTAGCCAAGCATGGTGGTGCCTACCTGTAGTCCCAGGTACTGGGGAGGCTAAGGGAGGAACATAGCTTCAGCCCAGGAGTTTGAGGCTGCAGTGAGTTATGATCACACCTCTGTACTCCAGCCTGGATGACAGAGTGAGACTCCCCTCTCTTAAAAAAAAAAGGGTGTTTGTTTGTGGAAGACCCTCTTGGTTGCTACCCAATAGACATTTCATCCTCTTTTCTTGCCGATAGGACCGTAAGTTGGTTCAAGTATCAGGATGCACTGTGTTCAGGAAAAGAGTGTCCTCCCCCAGCCCGAGGGGATGAATCTCGATTGGTATAAGCCAATAATAGTAATTCTATTTCTCTTTGACAGTGACTGGTTTAGGAATGGGAATGTTCTAGCCAATGATGTGTGAGTCTGTAGCAGGGCTTCTTGGAAATGTTTTCCTCCCTGGGAAAAGGAGAGATGTAAGGAGAAACTGATTTCTTCTCCTTGAAACTGATTGAGGGATGTCTGGAACTACGGCAGCCATCTTACTTCAAGCCCAAGGCAAAGAATCTAACACTCTGAGGATGGCAAGAGAAACATGGAAAGCACCTGGTCCCTCAATGACTTTGTTATGTCTCCGAGTTAACCCACCTTGGGACCACCTAGCTGTAGATCACTTGCTATATAAGATAATAAATCCTTATGGTTTAAACTACGTTTAGTTGGGTATTGTTATTTTCATTCTAAAACACTTTAATTGATATAGTGTTTATTACAGCATTGTTTGTAATAATGAACACCCTAAACGTTAATCAATAGAGGACTCGTTAAATAAATTATGTTATTTCGTACAATAAAATATTATGCAGTTGTAAAAAAGAAGTGGATTGATATCCAGATATACAATAAGCTCTAAGAAATAGTAAGTGGATATAACAAAGTGTAAGTGGGCTCCTGTTTATGTTAAAACATATATACATATGCAAATTTATACAGAAAATGTATGCAGGTGTATGCAACAAATTAATAAGGTACCTCTGGGGAGTGAGGCTGGGGGTGCCGGGATGGAAGGGATACTCACTTTTTATTTTATGCTTCTCTATAAAGTTTGCATTTTTATACAAGTATAAACATACTGTATTAGTGTTTCGATTGAAAAAAAACAGTTCAAAACTACTTCCACCATCACATCAACATTAATGTCAGTTCAGTGTATAAGTTGCCAACTCCCAGGCACTGTCTTTTGCAGTGAGCCAGCCACTGATCTACTTTTTTTTTTTTTTTGAGACAGAGTCTCACTGTGTTGCCCAGGCTAGAGTGCTGTGGCATCATCCTCACTCACAGCGACCTCAAACTCCTGGGCTCAAGCGATCCTCCTGCCTCAGCCTCCCGAGTAGCTGGGACTACAAGCATGCGCCACCATGCCCGGCTAATTTTTTTCTATATATATGTATTTTTAGTTGTCCAGATCATTTCTTTCTATTTTTTAGTAGAGACGGGGGTCTACGCTCTTGTTCAGGCTGGTTTCGAACTCCTGAGCTCAAACAATCTGCCCGCCTCGGCCTCCCAGAGAGCTAGGATTACAGGCGTGAGCCACCGCACCCGGCCCAGCCACTGATCTACTTTAAGCTCGTAGCAGGTACAGCCAGGACTTTCAGAAGAGGCATATTGTAGGTGGAATCTGGACCAAGCAGATTCATCCCCAAACATAGGTTTAATTGAGTCCCCTGTTTCGTCTTTTGTAACTGTGCTGGGGCTGATATTCGGCTGGGATATATTGGCATGGACATATCAATTATTTGTGGCGGCTGTCCATCTGACCTGGCCAGTGCCCTTTCAGATTGTTTTGTGCACGTGATGGACAAGTTGTTAAATATTGTGAGTATTATCTCTGACCTGTCCCACTCAACATGCCTACCTCTTCCAGTGGCTTCAACCATCTGAATAGATCCTCAACTCCTGGTTCCTAATCTTGTCTCCTGACAGCAAATATTATTTGATATTTAGGATGTATTTGGCAGCAGACAATAGAATATCAACAAAAATAGCTTCAACAACACACAGCTATTTCATATAACAAGTCCGGCAGTGGGCAGTTTTAGGGTTAATTAGGTGGTTCAATTCATTGAAGACCTGGAGCCTTCTCACTTTTCTTTCTGCCATCTGAGCAAGTTGACAATGTCTCCCCTCATAGTTACAAGATGGCTGTTGTAGCGCCGAGTACTGTCTTCACGTGACAGCACCCTACCACGAAGGTTAAGGAGGAGGATACAGCCGGCCTTTTCCCCTGACAATTCTCTGTCTCTCTTATTTTTAACCAACAAGTAAAATCTTCCCTAACAGCCACAGGTGGATGTCCACCTGTATTTTATTAGCCAGAACAGAGTCATGTGCCTCCCCTTAGAACAATTACCAACAATGAGGATGAGCTGTGGACCAATTATGATCAATCTTCTTCAGTTGGGCATACTGACCCTGAATCAAATCAGGTTTCTGCCAACAGGAGAGAAGAAACGGCAGCTAGGTAAGTAGTGCGCTATGACTGGCACTCATAGCTCTTTGGTTTGTGTCCTCTTTAATTTTTAGTCAATAGTCTGTTCCTTTTTTTGTTTTAAAATAATGTTTATGTGTTTCTTATAAAAGTAATGTATGCTAATTGCTTATTAGAATATATTAATAGAATACTTAGAAGAAAATAAATCAGCACTTGTGTGTATGTGTATTAAGGTTCTCCAAAGAAATAGAACCAAGAGGATATATATAGATATATAGAAAGAGATGTATTATGAAGGATTGGTTCATGTGATTATGGAGGCTGAGAAGTACCGTGATTTACCATACGCAAGCTGGAGATTGTGATATTGTGATATAATAAGAAATATATATTTGGTCTCAGCCCCTGGCACAGAGCTCCTAATCCCTTGGAATTTCCTGGGTGACAGGAGCGTCTTTTGTTCTACTGAGGTGACTCACTCTGCTGCCCTGGCTAGAGTGCAGTGGAGTCATCATAGCTCACTGCAACCTCAAACTCCTTGGCTCAAGCTATCCTCCTGTCTCAGCCTCCCAAGCAGCTGGGGCTACAGGCACATGCCACCATGCCTGGCTGATTTTTCTATTTTTTTGTAGAGACGGGAGGTCTCACTCTTATTCAGGCTGGTCTGTAACTCTTGAGCTCAAGTGATCCTCCTGCCTTGGCCTCCCAGAGTGCTAGGATTACAGGCGTGAGCCCCCGTGCCTGGCCCCGTGGTGACTCTTAGTGGGTTTCTGGATTGAGGCTGGTCACCAGAAAGACTAAGCTGTGATTAGAAGCTTGGAACTGTCAGCTCCACTCCCCATCATCCTGGAAGGGGAAGGGGACTAGAGATTGGGTTAATAATTGATCATGGCTATGTAATAAAACCTCTGTAAAAATCCTGCAGCTATGGGGTTCAGAGAGCTTCCAGATTGCTGAACACATGGGGCTACCTAGAGGGTGGGGTTCTGGAGAAGGCACAGAAGCTCCATGCCCATTCCACACACCTTGCCCTATGCATCTCTTTGGCTGTTCATCTGTATCCTTTGTAATATCCTTTAAATAAGTGGGTAAACATAAGTAGTTTTCCTGAGCTTTGTAAGCCACTATGGCAGATTAATTGAACCTGAGGTGGGGTTAACGGAGACTCCTGGTTTCTGGCTGGTTGGTCAGAAGTACAGGTCACAACCTGGAGAACTTGTGACTGGCGTCTGAAGTGGGGGCAGTCTCAGGAGATTTCATATGGGACTGAGCCCGTAACCTGTGGTTATCTTACTCCAACTCCAGTAGATAGTATTAGATTGAGTTAAATTGTAAAATACCCAGTTGGTGTCTGATGGAGAATTGCTTGTTGGCGGGGAGAAAAATCATACATTTTGGTGACCAGACGTGAAGTATTGTATCGAGTGGTGTGTTGAGAGTGGGATAAACAGTTTGGTTTTTCCTGTCTTGGAGACCCAGGAGAGTCAGCGGTGTAGTTCCAGAGCAAACCCAAAGGCCTGGGGCGGTGGGCAGCCAGTGGTGTAAGTCCCAGTTCTAATCTGGAGGCCTGACAACAGGGTTGGGGGTGAGGGTGGGGCCGTGGTTGATGGGCAAATCCTGGTCTGAGTCTGAAGGCCTAAGAACCAGAAGCGCTGATGTCTGAGGGCTCGAGAAGATGGATGTCCCAGCTTTAGCAGAGAGTGAATTCGCCCTTCTTACGCCTTTTTGTTCTATTTGGGTCCTCAACAGATTGGATGATGCCCACCCACATTGGTGAGGGCATCATCGTTACTCAGTTTACTAATTCAAATGCTAATCTCTTCTGGAGACACCCTCACAGACACACCAAAAAATAATGTTTTACCAGCTGTCTGTACATCCCTTAGCCTAGTCAAGTTGACTAAAACTAACCATCACAGAATATACAGGTATGTGTTCCTGTGTGTGTGTGTATGTGTATCACAAAACTGGGATCATATATATAATTTAGTATTTTATCTATTTTAACTGAATATTTTATGAACTTGCTGTTCTCCTCTGCTCCCAGCTCCCTGCTCATATGTGTCCAAAATAAGGAAAAGAAGCATAGAACACATCATGAGTCTCAGTGAAGTGATTCATTAGATAAAAGTCACTTTTGATTTGGGAAGGTCCTTATTCCCTGTTGCCACATGTGTCTAGTGGCTACTGTATTAGACTGCGCAGTTCTAGATGATTTCTGTACCCAGCCCTGGGAGTGGCTCCACCTGTTTCAGTCTTCCTAACTAAAGCCCCAGTATTACCGTCTAGAGAAAAGACACACTGGCAGTGCCCTGTCCAAATGCCTAACTCACAGAATCCCTGAGTTGTTTTATGTTGCTAAATTTGAGATGCTTTGTTCTGTAGTAATAGGTAATTAGAACAAAGTGAAATGTGCTAGGAAGAGACTAAGTAGATGGGTCCCAAGCCCAAAGGCCCCAGGGCCAGGAAGTTAGTAAATAAAGAGAACAGCCCCAGGGGATTGCAGCAGAGGTCTGTGACAAGGAAGGATCTGCACCCTGTAGTTAAATAGTGTCCTCAGGCCTGGGTGTGCGGAAGATCTGCACCTGTCCAGGCTTTACCTCCTACCAGGAGCAAGACCTTGAGTCACTTTAAGCCTCAATTTCTTAACCTGTAAAGTAGGGCTAAAATTACCTGCCCAGGTTAGTTAACTGTTGGAGGATCAAATGAGCCTACGATGTGAGGGCACATGTTTTGTTCATCGCACCGGAATCTGCTTCTCTCGTATTGCTCAGTCCTCTCCTCTGCAATAGCTCTGCAAACCAACCATCACAGCTCTCTTTCAGTTTCAAAAACTCTAGTCTTAGAAGCCAAATTCTTATTAAACACACATTCATCTTGAATTGGGTTGCTCTGGAAAATTGCCAACGGCACCAGAAAAATCAACATTTTAGAGCACAATTTAGACAAAACTTCACCGTTAAAGAAACCACCTTGTTTTTCTGGGTATCCTGTGGTCCTCAGTTTCTGTGACCTTCAGCTCTGAGTTGTACCCTTTGCTGGTTTCCAATGACAGTCATCCATGTGTACTGGAGGGGTAAGGACCACTTGCCTCCATGAACTCGCTTCAGGGCATGGACTTCTGCGGGAGGGGGTCTCAGTGCTCTTTTAGATGTAGAGGCCATCAAGGGAATTGGTGCTTGGAACTGAATTCTGGCCAAGAAGGAGGAGTGAGCTCATGCATGATATCTGGAGAAGAGCATGGGAAATGTGTATAGTCAGTATACCCTAGACTTTAGGAAGGGCAGTTTCAAAAGAGTCCAGGAGAAAGATCAATAGCCATAGGCATGATCCTGTGTTCTGAATGGAAAGAGTGGAGACTTTAGAATGAGCTGGCCATGGGTTTGAAATCTGGTTCTGCCGCTTCAATGATCTTTGAGACTCAATTTTCTCATCTGTAAAAGAGGTATAATACCTATCTTCGGTATCGTGAAGAATCAATTAGGACACAACAATACATTTAAGCATTTACAATAAATTGAATACATAATGAAATAAATCAAGAAATGGATATTCAATAAATGAACAGATGTTTGGTAAATACAGATATTCCCCCCAAGAGAAGATGGCTTAGGAGGGTTGGGGGCTCTAGAAAATGAAATTAGACAATGCAGCAGCAAAGCATCTTGGTGAGGAAGGAAAAGGAAGGCTGCAAAAATGGTCAGAAATCAAATAGGAATGTGCTTCCACTTTCCACCTACAAATAAGCAAAGATGAAAATGAGTAAAATTGCCCAGTGTTGAAAATGATTTGGGGGCTTGAGTTCCCTCACCCTTGTGGATGGGTGGGTAAATCACATAGACTTCTGCAGGGCTAATTTGACAATTTCTCATATTTTAAAAATCCATCAGTCCTCCTTCTTCAAATTTATCTTAAGGGAATAATAAGAAAATGAAATCATTCAAGGGTGCTGTTGATAAATAGTAAAAAATTAGAAACAGCCTAAATGTCTAACAGTAATAAATTGGTTAAATAATTGTCATAACTCTGTGACAGAATATATGTAGCTGTAAATGTAGCCAATGTAGAACTGTATTTATTGACATGGACTCATGTTCAAAAAATGTTATGTGACAAATGCAGGCTAGCAAATAATATAAATATTATATTTTATTTTAAAAAAGTACTTATTTCTATAATATAGACCTGGAATGGTATCTGCTATGGTTTGAATGTGTCCCCCAAAGTTCATGTGTTGGAAATTTGATCCCCAATGTGGGGTTGTTGAGAGGTGGGACCTTCAAGAAGTGTTAGGTCATGAGGGCTTTGCCCTCATAAATGGATTAGTGCCATTATCTTGGGAGTGGGGTTGTCATTGCAAGAGTGGTTTCCTTATAAAGAACAAGTTTGGCCCCCTTTCCTCCCTCTCTCTTTCTCTCTCTCACCCTCTTCCCTTCCTCCTTGGTCTGATGCAGCAAGAAGACCTTCACCAGATGCCAGCCCCTTGATCTTGGACTTTCCAGCCTCTAGGACTGTGAGCCAATAAATTTCTATTTCTTACCCAGTCTGTGGTGTTCTGTCATAGCAGCACAGACTAAGAAATATCTAAGTATTAATTGCTTTTGATTGGTTGGTGGGTAGGATGTGCTTTTAATTGAGATGTAATTCACATACCATGAACTTCACCACTTTAAAGCATACAATTCAGTGGTTTTTAGTATATTCACAGAGTTGTGCAATCATCACCACTATCAAATTCCAGAACATTTTCATCACCTGAAAAAAAAAATCCCATTTCCATTACCAGTGACTCCTTTCCTCAGTCCCTGAAAACCACTAATCTACATTCTGTCTCTGCAGGTTTGCATATTCTGGACATTTCATGTAAATGGAATCATATAATACATGACCCTTTGTGTCCGACTTCTTTTAGCATAATGTCTTCAAGGTTTGTCCACATTGTAGCAAGTGTCAGTACTTTATTCCTTTTTATAGCCAAATAACATTACATTGTGTGGATATGCCACATTTTGTTCATCTATTCACTAGGTGATAGACTTTTGGGTTCTTTCCATTTTTTGGCTATCAGGAATAATGCTAGGCATTAGAATACAATTTTTTGTGTAAATATATGTTTTTAATTCTTTTGGTATATACTTAGGAGTGTAATTACTGGATCATATAGTAATTCTATGTTTGACTTTTTGAGTAATACTTAAAGGGTTCTCCATAGCAGTTGTACCATTTTACATTCCCACCAGCAATGTACAAGATTTCCAATTTCTCCACATCTTTGTCAACACTTGTCATTTTCTGGATTTTTTCTATAATAGTCCTCCTAATGGATGTAAGGTGACATCTCACTGTGATTTTGATTTGCATTTCCCAGTGACTGATGATATTGAACATCTTCATATGCTTCTTGGTCGTTTATCTTCTTTGGAGAAATGTCTGTTCAAATCCCATGCTAGTTGGTGGGATTTTGGTTGTTTTCTTTTGTTTTTCCACATTTCAGATTTAAATGCAACAGCAAGAGCTGCTTATGTAATAATGGATAAAGGAACCAGGATAAAGGCTGGATTTGGCTGCACAGTGGCCTCTCCTGGAGTCCCTCAAAGGTAGAGCCGCTAACTTGGGTCTGGTCTTCCCTGCAGTGCTCATCCTACTTGGCCAGGCTGACTCTCCTTAAAGGGCAGAAGCCCCTCTGGCCCTGGTTAAGGGGGACATTATCAAAAGGAAAAGACAATCAGAGGTAGGGCCTGAGTATAGAGAGGAACTGCTGAGTGTGACAGAGGGATTTTACAGGAAGGGGAGCAGGGTCAGATCTGGGAGTGTCTCAGCAGCTGGGCTGGGAGGAGCTGGTTGCTCGAAGGCACAGGGTCTCATCCCAGTCATGCAGAGCTTTGGCCTGATGCGGGCCATGCTCTCCGGGGAAGGCATTCTTCCTTCACTTAGAATTCTCATTTTGAAGACATCCCTGCAATAACTATTTATTTTGTCTGCAATGATTTCCTTCCTTTTCCTTCTGATATAAACCGACCTAAACTGATTTGGCCATTTAGCAATTCAGCTTCTTTTGACACCAATCTTCTATCGGACTGTTTGCTCCACTGAAAGCAAGTCTGAGACCAAAGTCCACCAAATATATGAACACTTTTCAGCAAACGGGCACAGAGACAGGGCTACAACCTGTCCTGCAAGTCTTGCTGTCTGCCCTGAGAACGCTGTCTGGCTCCTTTACTGAAATATCCTCTTTGAGGTGAATGTCACACTCTCCTGACCCCGGCATCAGCTAGCCTTGTTGTTGAGGCAGACAACAGGCTCCTCTGTGAAGTAGGAGGATGCAGGACCACCAGGGCCTGGGCCTTGAAAGTTCGGTGAAGGTGTAGACAGAAGGGGCCTCCTGAAAAGTAGGTTGGAACTCTCTGTATTCTCTTCACAACTTTTCTATAAATCTAAAGTTATTCCAAGATAAAGTCCATCTTAAAAATATGAGTAAAATATTTGACCAGACACTTTACAAAGAGAAAATCTATAAATACCCAATAAACATATTAAAAGGTGCTCAACATCATTAGTCACCAGAGAAGTGTACATTAAAGCCACAATACGATACCATTACCTATCCACTAGAACGCCTAAAATTAAAAAGATTGACAAAACCAAGTGTTGGCAAGAAGGTGGAACAACTAGAACTCTCATACTTTGCTGATAGAAATATAAAATGGTACAACGACTTTGGAAAATAGTTTGGCAGTTTCTTAAAAAGTTAAATATATTCTTACCAAAGGAACCAGCAATTCCATTCCAAGGGAAGCACATGCTAAGACAAATGAAAACATATGCCCACGAAAGACTTATACATGAATGTTCATGGCGTTATTTATAATGGCCAAAAACTGAAAACAACTCAAATATCTATCAACAGATGAATGAATAAATAAACCGTGGTATAATCATACAAGAGTTACTACCAAGTAATAAAAAAGAACAAATTGCCAATACACACAAAAACATGAATACTTCTCAAAAACATCATGTCAAGCCAAGGAAGCCATATACAAAAGAGTACATGCTGCCTGAGTCCATTGATATGAAACTGCCAGGGGCTGGGGGTGGGGGAAGGAATTGACCACAAGGAGGCATAAGGGAACTTTTGGGGATGATGGAAATGTTTTCCAACTTGATTGTGGTGGCAGTTACATGACTGAATGAGTTTTAAAAACCAATAGAACTACACAGTAAAACGGTGAATGTATGTAAATTATACCTGGGAAATTTAATTTAAAAAGAAATAAGAGGAAGAATAAGAGGAATAGGAATAGCAAGAAAAAGAAGGGAGAAGAGAAGGAGGAGGAGGAAGGTAAGGAAGAGGAGGAAGAAACAGAGGAGGAAAAAGATTAGAAGAAAAAATTACCACATAGAAATGATAATGTCCTCCCAATCAGTCCCTCACTCACTACATGCCTGTAAGTGCCAGGGAGGGAGTATACCATAAAAAGTAGAAGACCTATCCCCTGTCTCTACAAGCTTACAATCTATTGGAGATGTGAAATTTTCCTCATGATCCCAAAGTATGAGGAATGACCAATCAAACCTCATCTGGCCCCCGCCCACTGGGTTGGTAGGAGATACAGTCTCTGTCATTGTTTAGGGTCCCCCCTCCCTCCATCTCCCCAGTAGCCCACCCAGCCCATGGCTGCATGTGAATCCCAGGCTTACAGTCTTGGGGAAGAGTCCCCATCTTTTTTGTTTGTTTGTTTGAGGCATGGTCTTGCTCTGTTGCCCGGGCTGGAGTGCAGTGGAGTGATCATAGCTCACTGTAACCTCAAATTGCTGGGCTAAAGCGATCCTCCTGCCTCAGCCTCCCACATAGCTGGGACTATAAGTGTGCACCACCACACCCAGCTAATTTTTGTGTTTTTTATAGAGCTGAAGTCTCACTATGTTGCGCATGCTAGTCTTGAACTCCTGGCCTCCAGCAATCCTCCCACCTTGGCCTCCCAAAATGCTAAGATTACAGGCCTGAGCCACTGTCCCCAGCCTGAGTCCCAGTCTCCAGTCCAGCACTGACTTTTCCTCCTCGCGCCATCTGCCCACGATCCTCCAATCTCATCCATGCTTGTGGCTCCTCCTCTTCTGAACTAAGCTAGGATATGTCTCTGTGGAGGTTCTCAGGCCATGGCCTCTGGTGTCACGGTCTCTCACCTTCAAGATCTGCCACTCCTGGGGTGCGCATCCCTGAGTCATGAAGCCTGCTGAGGGCAATGACTGCGCCCCCCCTTGGGCTGCTCCCCTCTCCAGCCTCCTGCCACGCCATCGCACCAGCTCTTTATCCACTTGATAAAGATAAAGGCTTCACCTCTCTGGGAAGGGAAAACCCACGCCCCAGGACTCAAGCCCTGGTTATCCAATAGGAGGAGGAGGAGACTTTGTTTTTTCGTTTTCGGCCTGCAGCCCTGAAAACGGGGGCTAGTTAGTTTCTTAGCCTGGTGGTTCTATCAGACTGTTGCAGGGGCCCGGTTCTAAAAAGAAAAGGTGCAGGGTGTTCGCTGGGGGTGAGATGGACCCAGAGGGCGGTCAATGCCTGTCACTTGAGTATAGTGACCTTGTAAGGATGAGGCTAGTGGCAGGGAGCCAGGAGCTTCTAATATAGATGACACCTTAGTGTCCTGGCACTGAGCCCAGCCTGTCTGAGGCCAGCATCTCACCACTGAAATGTGTGTGGTTACAGGAGAAAGGGCACTGGGCTGGGTGAGAATGTGGGTGGTTTCGAGAGGTATAAACCCATAGAAATCCAGGCTTTGGAGCATTTGAGGGAGGTGGCAGCACCGGAGCATCAGAAAGCCAGCTCATAATCCAGAACCAGGGGAGAGAAGGCACAGACTACACCCAGCTTCTGGCCATGGACTGATTGTGATAAACAGGTCTGCTGTTTGTTGTGTGTGACCTGCCCACCCACCGGGATTTCTAAGAAATGCTTGGCCTGTATTTCTTGGTTCTCCTGAGAACCAGATGTATAATAATTTGGGTACATTTTAACTTGAAAATACAAAAACATCCTTCCAGCTGCATCCTCCTTTTCTTTCCAGCGCCAGAATGATGTAGTTGGACGGCTTGGTTCCTAAATCAAATGGAAAATGCTTCTGTTTCTGGAGGTTAGGAAACAAAATTGTCAAAGAGCCAGGACCTCATCTCCAAAAAGAAAACGTGAAATGGGCTGCGAGTCCTGCTTAATAATTCAGAGACCAGACTGACCCAACAAGAAGCTGGAGTGAATTGTCAGATACACCCACACCTTTCTCTTTTTATCAGCTTGCAAATGTCCTGGTTGGCACTTGGTTGGAGAGAAGTAGTCAGTGACAACTGGAGTCATTCAACAAAATCTTCACAGGGCTTGCTGTATACCAGGCAGACCCTGCTGGTGCTGAGGGTCGGTCCAGAACAAGGCAAACGTCCCTGTGCCTCAGGAACGTCAGGGTCCATGCCATGGTCTTCAGACTTTAATGTGCATCAGGCTCCCCTGGATGCCTGCTAATACACAGATTGTTGGGCCCCACCCCAGGGGTTTCCAATTCAGGAGGTCTGGGATGGCCTGAGAATTTGTATTGCTGAAAAGTTCCTAAGTTGCAGATGTTGATGCTGCTGGTCCTGGGACCACCCTTTGAGAACCACTGGGCTAGGCAACATGTCACCAAACCATTTTCACCTCTTGGCATCACATGGCTCACTGGTGTAAACTGAAGGAAACTTGGAGCCCTGGACCAGGTTGCTAATAGCCTGAGTTTACCAGCCCAAGAGCTGTGGCCATTCCAGGCCCCAGCCATGGAAGGAGATCCATATCTTAAGACACACTGACCTCTAGGGAGACTGCCCAGAGGCCCTGGCACCACCCCTGAAGGAGAAGGAGGTAAGCTTTGAGAGATCTTCTCTATGGGAGTTGAGGCCTCATTTCACCGTCAGCCCAGAACGAGCCTAGAGCCCTGGGTGCCGAAACTGGGCTGGAGTACAAGGTAGCCTTCCAGGGTTTCATCCCGCCTCCACCTGGAAGGCTGTTGATCTCTTCCTGTTGTGTTCCTGACGACCCAAACAGCTCATTCCCTTTCCACACTCACAGCTGGAGCAGGCAGGTGAGATCCCACTTGGGCTCTTGTGACCTTTTCCACCTGAGTGGACACAGAGGTATCCCATATGCATGTGAAAATAAGTAATTCAAAATCTAAGCTGTTGGAACTCGAAATTAGTTTGAGTCTTAAAAGAATGTGATTACAGGGCCTGAGTCATGTGATAGGCAGCCATACCTAGGCAGCTGTAATCTGGGCAGCTGTAGCCTTAGTTTCCCTGATTATAGGTTAACTTTCTTCCTCACCTACATTGTTGTGTAAAATGCTATAAATGACTACAGGGCAGCAGACAAGGCCCTTCCCTCTTCACTGTTGTTCTTCATTATAGATCAACTGCCCCTTACCTTTCTCATACAAAGTCTTCATGGCTATCACCTTATCTTAAAATAGAATGGTAAATATACTCCTAAAATTGAAAAGGAAATGAAAACAAGCCCTAAGCAAGAGAAAATAAACTGTAACTAATTAAACTATTGTAACTCTCAAACTGGCCTTGTCTAGAAAATACTGTCATCCTGTTAAATTTCTTTGTTTTCATGCTCGCTTCGGCAGCACACATACTAAAATTGGAATGATACAGAGAAGATTAGCATGGCCCCTGCGCAAGGATGACACACAAATTCTTGAAGCGTTCCATATTAAAAAATTTTTAAATTTAAAATAAATAAATAAATTTCTTTGTTTTCTGCCTATAAAAGCAAGAGCTTAACTTTTAAGTTCCAAAATACTGGCCCCATTTCTCTGGAGTCTGTCTCTCCCAAATGGCTAGTCCCAGCTTTTTGCCTGATAAACTCTTTAAAACTGAATTCTGATCCTTCTGATATTTTCAGGTTGACATGCCCATAAGCCAATATGGCAAATGACAGATCATCTTCTGAATCAAAATCTGCCAAAATTACCTTTTTTTCTAACAGTTTTATTGAGATATAATTTACATACCATACAATTCACCCATCTGAAGTGCAAAATTCAGTGGTTTTTAGTACATTCAGAGAGCTGTGCAGTCATCTTCACAATCAATTTTAGGACATTTTTATTGCTCCATCAACACTGTATTCTTTTTTTTTTTTTGAGACAGAGTCTCACTGTGTTGCCCGGGCTAGAGTGCCGTGGCGTCATCCTCACTCACAGCAACCTCAAACTCCTGGGCTCAAGAGATCCTCCTGCCTCAGCCTCCCGAGTAGCTGGGACTACAGGCATGTGCCACCATGCCCGGCTAATTTTTTCTATGTATTTTTAGTTGTCCGATTAATTTCTTTCTATTTTTAGTAGAGACGGGGTCTCGCTCTTGCTCAGGCTGGTTTCGAACTCATGAGCTCAAACAATCCGCCGGCCTCGGCCTCCCAGAGAGCTAGGATTACAGGCGTGAGCCACCGCGCCTGGCCTAACACTGTATTCTTTAGGCCACCAATCCCCCAACCAATCCCCAGCCCTAGGCAACCACTAACCTGCTTTATCTCTATAGATTTGCCTATTCTGGACATTTCATATAAATGGAATCATAGTACATATGTTCTTTTGTGACTGGCTTCACAATTACTTTTTTTTAGACCAGCGTCTTGCTCTGTTGCCCCAGGGAGAGTTCAGTAACATCGTCATAGCTCACTGCAACCTCAGACTCCTGGGCTTAAGTGACCCTCCTGCCTCAGCCTCCTGAGTAGCTGGGACTACAGGTGCGTGCCACCACACCCGGCTCATTTTTCTATTTTTTGTAGAGATGGAGGTCTAGCTATGTTGCTCAGGCTCACGATTACTTTTAACGAGGAAATGGGACAACCTACATTTGAGTCCAAAAAATGATTAACAGAAAAACAAGGTGAAGACAGATAATTTAGGAGTAATTACTTAAATCTTGAGGCCCTGTTTGTCTTGGGCGCTAATTCCCACCTCACAAGGCTGTGGTGAGGAGTATGAGGGGCCAGTGCAGGCCTGGCACCCAGCTACTCAGAGTAGGGGAGCCTGTCTAGTGAAAAGAAGAGGCCCAGTGTGATATTGAGAAAGATACATTTGGGCTTCCTCTAATTGTTACAGCAAGTGTTACAGCAAGTGGTCCCGAGGACAAACCGAGCGGCGTACGGAGAGTCGGAGAATCAAAGTTTATTCGCCGATGGGCTCAGAGGGCCCTCGCCACTAGATTCTGAGCCCCCTCTACCCAATTTTTCCCATTATTAAGTTGTGGTGGTCTGGGGGGTCAGGTGGTTAATGCCTGCTAAGTAATAGGTTAGTGGATGTGTCAGATAATAGATTTAGTGTTATGCTGATGCGCCAGGTAATAGATTAGTTGATGGGCCAGGTAATAGGTTAGTATTATGCTGATGCGAGTCTTCTGTGAGGGGTGGGAGTCTCAGGTGGCTGATGTGCCAAGTAACAGATGGGGGTTTTCCTTATCGTTATCTCTTGGCATACAACTCCTAAAATCCTTGGGACTCTCCCACCCTCACCCTGCAAGTGATAGAGTCTTTTGTATGCTAATGAGTTGACTGATGGCTGACAGCCCCTAAGTAGCTTCAGGATGGGAGTTGGCCGTGGCCCCTATCCCCCAACCCCCAGAGAGAGTAGAGGGGCAAAAGGTTGGATTGATCACCAATGGCCAATGGTTTAATCCCTCATGCTTATGTAATGAAACCTCCATAAAAACCCAAAAGGTCAGGGTTTGGAGAGTCTCCAGGTAGTTGAACATGTGGAGTGTTTTAGAGGGAGGCATACCCTGGGAGGGCATGGAAGCTCCACACCCCTTCCCACATCTCTCCCTGCGCATCTCTTCATCTATATCCTTTATAATATGCTTGATAAGAAACTGGTAAATGTGTTTCCTTGAGTTCTGTGAGTTGCTCTAGCAAATTAATCGAACTTGAAGAGGGGGTTGTGGGAACCCAGATTTATACACACAAAATAACCTGGGGCCTGCGATTGACATTGGAAGTGGGCGCAGTCATGTGGGGCTGAGCCCTCAACCTGTGGGATCTGACGCTATCTCCAGGTAGATAGTGTTGGAGTTGAACTGGAGGACACTTGGCTGGGGTGTCTGCTGCAGAATTGGTTGCTTACTTATTCGAGGAGGAGAAATCCCCACACGTTTAGTCACAGAAGCTTTCTGTGTTGATTGTTGTGGTATCAGAGCAGAGGAAAAACAGTGTGTTTTTCCACTCACACTTGTTGAAAAGAAGTCCAACTCTGGAGCACTCTCAGATCAAAGTAACCTCCTTATGAATCAGTGGCATGCTATGGCTTTCAAAAAGCTGAACCAAGGTTGTGTAAGAGGCATTTTCCCTGCCTCTCATCCAGGAGGTTCTGTCTGGGTGCCAAAGTCAGCAAAGCAATCCTCTAGGCTGTTCTCACTGAAGAGGCACAGAAATTTTCAGCCCCTTTGAGATGGTGCCTATAGCCAAGAGAGGAGACTGTCTGGGACCTCTAGGGACCACTGTCCCGACTACATTCCCACATTCCTTCTGGCTATTGTCCAGCCTTCCCCAGATTTCTCTGAATGCTCTCAACTGCCTGCCGCCTACCAGGGTCTGCTACCTGGCAATTACACGTGCCAAGACAGAAGGCTTCCTGCCTGCTCCACGTGAGCTGGTTGTTTTTGTTGCTGCTGCTGCTGCCACCATAGCAGCAGCTCCATTTCAGCTCCCCGTGAGAAGTTCCAGCACCAGGAACCCTCTCCTGCTCTGTTCAGACCCCTGCTTGTTCCCAGTACGGTGCACAAGGGGAAGCCCAGAACCCAGGTCAGCAACTGACCCTCTCCCCTAGCCCGTGTCTGGGGTGGGGGCTCTTTCAGTGGTTATTTTTCCTGGCTCAAGCCCATGACAGGAATACCAGGAGCCCACACAGAGGAAATGAGGTCCCCAGGGTCCTGCTCCTCTCTGCCCACACACTCAGGCCATAAACCTCCCCTGCACCTCCTCGGTCATGTAAGCAGTCTGGCCGGGGTTCTCTGGACAGTTGCAGAACATGATCCGGGGGTCTCAAGCAAGGGAAGGGGCTGTAGTCTTTTCCTCGGCCATGCTGCTCCCCCCACTCAGCAGTGGGTGCAGGTCTGGGAGTAAAGGTACCTGGGGCACGGCGTGGGAGGGGGAGCCTGAAAAGAGGATGGGGGAGGGAGGGCAATGAGAGCTTCCCTCCTTGAACTGTGTCCAGTGAGGTGTGAATGCAGCATCCCAGGGGAGGGATTGGGTAGCTGCCAGAGCACAGAAACCAGAGCTGTGGGGACAGCACCCCCTGTCCAGGTGGGGGCAGGGAAGCAGGCTGAGGCAAGGGCTGAAGGTCAGTCAGGACGTCCAGCTGGTGGGTGAGGCTGACAAGGGTCTTCTCATCAGTTGCATTGTTGACCTAATGACCCCCCCACTGATGCCCCACCCCAAAAAGCTCAAAGTGTGGGGATGCAGCCTGAGAGATCTTGTGCTAGAGGCAGCCAGGGAAACAGAAACCACAGTTCACAGCCCTGACGCAGGCCCTGGGTCCACTAGGTTGAGACGCCTGAATTATTAAGCCCTGGGAGAGAGGCTGGCTGGCACAAAGGCCATGGGGAGCTAAACGGCTGCTCCCGTGCTCTGTTCACAGGCACCAGGAGGATGAGAATTCACCTGTTCCCCTTCTGGCTGCCCCATTGTGACCAGAAGTGTAAGCAGGGTGTCTGGCTGGTCTCAGAGGCACACAGCCTGGGCTTTCCCTGTTCCACCCCACTCCTGCCAGCCCCTCCCTGGATTCCTCAGGGCCTTTGGTTTCCTGGCTCCTGCCTCCCCTCCCTCTCCCAGCTCTGAGCACCCCTGCCACACACATTTTTAGCATTCCTGTTCTCTCAAAGCAGCTTTGCCTTTTCCCTTCCCCACAAAAGAAGACCCTGCAGCTACAGAGGAGCTGGCTATGGTTTCCAGAGCCTCAGGTCTCATGGTGCCAGTCACTGGGATCCACCCTCACTCAGATGCTGTCCTAGGGGAGCTGACCCCTTCCCACCCGGCTAGAAGTATCCAGAGGAAGTCACATCCACTCCCAAATCTGCTCTTGGCTTACTCTGCAGTTCTCCTCCAAGCAGATAGGATTAATGTGTCCCATTTCCAATGTCTGGAAAAGAAAGGCAGAGGGACCTGCCTGAAGTCATGGAGGTTGGACTATAACAGAGGGAATAGCCTGAAAAAGGGTGAAATGTTTTATGAGTTGTCTCTTTTAACCCCCCCCCCCTTTGGGAATTAAAACCTGCTTTCCTGCCTGAGGCCAGCGATCAGAGGGGCAGGGGAGTGTCCTTTGTTCTCTTTGCCACAGGAGATGGCTCAATGGAATTATCCAAGCAGAGGTCACAAGATTGTCTTCACTGGAGATGCTATAGCTAAACAGCAATAGTCTGAAACAGAAAACTCCCTTTCAAAGCTCTGTATTTCTGCTTATAGATAGGACTGTGGTACTTTAAGATGAGAGTCTACCATCCTCCTCATTTGCAGCAAATTAATAAACTTCTCTTTCCTTTTCCTCAAACCACTTGTCCTCATTCTTCTGATGCAACCTCATGTTACTTTCAGTAATAGGAATGGTGCCTATGGCATTTAGAGGGAGAGATGTCAGGCCCCACACCTGTGCCACTGGCTATGGGTCTAGAATCCTGGGGCAAGAATGAGCTTGGTAAGCCTGAAAATAATCCAGATGGTTTGTGGAGCTAGAAACCCCTTCCTGGTTTTCTTCCCTATAATCCTTTCTATAAATGCTTATATTCCTCAAAACCATTTCTGTCCTGCTGGGATGAAGACCAGCTAGTTTCCTTAGGACCATAGGACATCCTTGGGCCTCTTGCTTTTCTGATAGCCTGACTCACTATTTTCTCCCTGGGCATAGCTCTGGGCCTCACATTCCCGTTTTCTTTCATCTGGACACTTAGGAAAAATTGTCCATGATTTGGAAATAGGAAAAAGAGATCCCTACAGGCCCTTTGAGTCACACTGGGCTTTGGCCTGTCTAGCAGACTTGCCTGGGAGGATTACCTGCTTCTCTAGGGGTGTATACTTTTGTCCAACCTGCTATTTACTGTTGGTTAGGGTGTTTTACAACTTTATGAGGAACCTGTAGAAAACTGATAGTAATGCAGATTTGTTTTATTGTAACCAGATTCATAAACCCCTAGATGATTTTTATAATCCTCTCCCTTAACTAACTACTTGATCCTTTGAGTTCTTTCCCAGAAATGATGGACTTGAATTCCTGGCCTCAAGTGATCCTCCCACCTAGGCCCAAAGTGCTGGGATTATAGGCATTAGCCTGAAATGGTAGATTTTCTATAAGACAATGGAGTTGATATTCTGAAGTCTCCAGGACAGATTTCCTGATGCCAAGATTCACCATCCCCCCCCCCCACAACCCAATGCATGTAGCTGCTTGTGAGATACACCACAGCCTTTCCCCAAGGCACATGACTCCTCCTTTAAATGCTCATGATATCCCTTAGTTGGGAGACAGCTTCTCCCGTTCTCTTGACATCTGTCATATTAAAAATTCCTTTCTTCCTTGGCAATCCTTGTCTCAATAATTGGATTTTTGTGCGACAAGCAATTGGACCTAGACTGAAACTCCCTTGTGGTTTCAACAATATTATGGTAATACAAATAAAAATAGTCAAAAGGCTAAGGGTTTTGTTTTTTTTTTTTGAGACAGAGTCTTTCTGTTGCCTGACCTAGAGTGCTGTGGCATCAGCCTAGCTCACAGCAACCTCAAACTCCTGGGCTCAAGTAATCCTACTGCTTCAGCCTCCCAAGTAGCTGGGACTACAGGCATGCACCACCATGCCTGGCTAATTTTTTTTATATATTTTCAGTTGTCCAGCTAATTTCTTTCTATTTTTTTAGTATAGATGGGATCTCGCTCTTGCTCAGGCTGGTCTCAAACTCCTCAGCTCAGACAATCTGCCTGCCTTGGCCTCCCAGAGTGCTAGGATTACAGGCATGAGCCACTGTGCCTGGCCAAAAGGCTAAGGTTTTATATAAAGTAATTTAACAATATTATTATTTCAATATTCTTTCATTCAGTGAGTAAAACTACTTCAATGTCTCTTATACTTTTTTGAGCCAATTTAACCATTATGGTGGTTCTCTCATTCATTAGTTAGTCGAATACTTTTTTTTTTTTTTTAAGAGACAGGGTCTCTCTCTGTCCTCCAGACTAGAGTGCAGGGTTGTTATAGCTTACTGCAGCCTTGAACTCCTGGGCTCAAGTGATCCTCCTGCCTCAGCCTCTCAAGTTGCTGGGACTACAGGCATGCCCCCTCTGCCCTCATTAGTTAAATACTTTTTTATCAGGTCGACTTCACTATGAAGTTAAATACATTTTTGATGTGTGTTTATTCTATATTTGTATGAAAGCCATATTTTAAAATTTAAAAAGTTAACATATAGCAAAATTGGCTTTTTTTCATACACAGTTCTATGAATTCCAACCCACATATAGAGTCATGTAACCACTACCACAATTAGACTACAGAACAGATCCATCATCCCCCAGGAACTTCCCTCATGCCATCCCTTAAGAATCATGTTTCTGCCTTTTTGAAAATTGTTCTTTGACAGGATGCAGAAGGACGTCCTTGACTAGGGTATTGCAAGTGTGCCCGTCTTTATCAATTTCCCCACCTAGGCTTGTGGGGGTTCCCTCTCTGTTCGTCTCTGTCAATCCAAGGGAAAGGTGTGGAGTCTCAGAATTTGGCTCTGTTGTGCTGCCCTGCTGCCCGCCCTCCCTGCCAAAGCTTCCAGAATCTACTTGAATTAGACATGAGAACACGCGGAGGAAAACCCTTCATCCACAGTGTGCTCTGGGGACATCTCTAGGTGTGGTTAGTGGGGTCAGCCACAGGAAGGGTAAATAATTGAACTGAACATGGGCAGCCAAGCCAGATGTCCCATTAGCCCCTTCCCTCGGGAGAGCCTCCTCTTCCCTCACCAAGGAGACGGTGTCATCCAGGCTTCGGTGAGGGAGGAGGAGGCTGTGGCCCTGAAGGCAGAGGGAGCAGAGGAGGGAGGGGACCATTTGGGTAAGTCTCCTTGGGAATTAAGATAATGCTGCTCCTGATGCCTGGGTGTTACTTCAGTCAAAGACAGTGAGACATTAGGGATAAAAGACCCTTAAGCTTTGCCTTTGTGCGAGGATATCCTCAGTAATGAGGACCGGGAACATGGCGCATGGGAGCATAGAAGGAGAGTGCCAGTGGGTGGAAATGCCTGGGGAGGGGCAGTGAGGCACAGCAATGTCCCCAGATGAAACACCTAAATGAAATGCAGATAGACATATAGTCTCTCTCTCTCACTCTTATTCTCTCTCTCTGTCTCTCTGTCTCTCTGTCTCTCTCTCTCTCTGTCTCTCTCTCTCTCTCTCTCTCTCTCTCTCTCTCACACACACACACACACACACACACACACACTCTGTGACCTAAGCTATTTTTCACTCAGCATTCAGAACCTGTGGTATGTGTGGATAACAAGCGGGGCCTTGGGTCTTCATAGGTTTAAGTCCATGATTCTCTCTCTAGTACCCTCTTTAAAATTTGCTTTTTAACCTTTTATTTGTCTTTACTGATCAACTATGGAAGCAGACTTTCTTGGGATGTGCTTGTCTTTGTTCTTTGTTGCTGTAAAGGAACGCCTGAGGCTGGGTAACTTACAAAGAAATGAGGTTTATCTGGCTCACAGTTCTGTAAGCCGTATGAGGAGAATGGCGCCAGTATCTGCTTCTGGTGAAGGCTTCAGGCTGTCTCCACTCCTGGTGCAAGGGGAAGGGGAGCTGGCGCATAGAGATCACATGGTGAGATAGAAAAAACAGGAGGAGGGGAGGGAGGTGGTAGGCTCTTTTTAACAACCATCTCTCTCAGGAACTATTATAATAGAGTAAGGCGCCACTCATTACCACAGAAAGGCGCCCAGCCATTCATGAGGGATCCACCCTCATGACCCAAACACCTCCCATTAGGCTCCAGCTTCAGCACTGGGGGGTCAGATTTCAACATGAGGCTTGCAGGGGTCAAATATCCAAACCATAGCAGCGTTGGCTCTAACCCTGTTCCCTCTCTCCCTCGTTTCCCTTGCTAGGAGAGGCGTGTGAAGGGCCTGGTAAGAAAAGGATCCTTAGATATTGGTTCCAGTCATCTCTAGCCAGCCTCATGGATTTTGGGACGATCCTTTACTCAACACTTGATGGTACTAATATGTTCTACTCTGGATTTCCAAGTTCTCTTTTCAGATGACTGTGTCTTTTCTCTAGGGTGGCTGTGTAACTTTTAGCCTCCAACCCATGAACGGGGGTGGGAATAATAATTACACTAGGACAGTGTGTGTAAACTGGGACTGTAGCAGGCCATCAGCCAAGTATGGTGATTCTTATCTTCTAAACTAAATTGGAAACTTTCTCCATGAAGGGACTCGGTCTATCCATCTGTGATAAATATATACCTGGCCTTTGTCCTCAGAGAGATAAGAGTGTCTTTTGTATGCTTATGAGATGACTGGTGGCTGGGGGCTCCTAGATAGCTTCAGATCACCAGAAACACTGAGGCAAAATTGGAACTTTCAGCTCCCCTCCTTACCTCCTGGGAGGAGAGAGGAGCTGGAAACGGAGCTTATCACCAATGGCCAATGATTTAATCGATCATGCCTATGTAATAGGACCTCCATTAAAAATTCTGAACAAAGAGATTCAGAGAGCTGCTGGGTTGGTGAACATGTGGAGGTCCTGGGAGGGTGGCCTGCCCAGAGAGGGCGTGGAAGCTCCCCTTCCCACCCCAATACCTTGTCCCGTGCATCTCTTCCATTTGGCTGTTCCTGAGTTGCAGCTTTTATAATAAACTGGTAATAGTAAGTAAAGTGCTTTCCTGAATTCTGTGAGTCATTGTAGTAAATTATCCAACCTAATGAGAGGGTTGTGGGAACTCCCAAATTATAGCTGGTTGGTCACAAGTGCTGGTGACTACCTGGGACTTGCTGCTGGCATCTGAAGTGGGGGCAGTCTTACCGGACTGAACCCTTAACCTGTGGAGTCTGCACTTACTCCAGGTCCAATCCAACATGTTAATTAATCCAACATATTAATCAGATTTGAATGGAATTCCTATGGAGCGTTGGAGACCATCTTAGAGGCCCCTTCTGTATTTATCCTAGAGCTTTGTTCATACAGAACTTAGTAAACACTGACTGATGTCTACTTCTTAAAGGTGCTCTTTTCCTAAAATATTGAACCCAGTACAAATTTACAGGGAGAAACTTCTTGGTTTAGTTCAAACACCTTATACAGGTTGGCTTGACTTTGGTTGTTAAATATCACCTGTCATGAATGAATAATAAACAACAGGTGACTCATGATGAAAGTGGACTCTTTCAGAGAAGCAGGCCAAGGTTGAGCTGCTAAGGCTAGTGTGTGTCTGACAAGTCACAATGTATGGCTGGGACCCCAGTTGTGATTGAGGGAAGAGATAAATGTTGACATACCCAAATGGGATTTCAGGTGTCCACTTTGTGTGACAACCTGCTAGGACTCCTCGAAGAAATGAAGAGAACTTTAAGGACTGATTGCAGGACCCTAGCAGAGCAGGTTTACGTGTCTAGAGGAAAAAAAATAAAGACAAAGGTGACTTTGGTCCCTAAAGTGTATGCCTGGATGGACAAAAAGTCACTCCACTGTAGAAGGTTATGACTTGAAATTGATGGGAGGAGTCTCTTGAATGTACCCCTGGGTGGTTGATGGTGGTTGATGGTTCATGACTTCTAACTCAGCCTGGCTGGAGGGAGTCAGGAGGCCATAAGAAAATGGAAAGAACAGAAGTGGTCCTTTGGAGCCTTATGAACGTGCTGTGACTACTGATTGGGGGAGACATCTCTCTCACCTCAACAGGTGATTGGAAGGCTGTGCAGGCTGTGCAGACACCAAACACAAATTTTTCCAGTAAATGGCAGCCCAGTGGTGCATCCTAACAAAATCAGAATATCATGATGGTTTTCTAATAGAGGAAGTCCAATGTCTTGAAGAAAGGTACTCTTTGGTCTAATTGGCACAGGAGCACAATATGGGGTAGTGGAGGCCATGGTCAGAGTACATGGTAATGTCCTCACTGGGCAGCAACAGTAACTACAAAACCTTGAGAGCTGTGTCGCTAATGGCCAACACCAGCAGTGATATATGGAGTTGGCAACATTGGCCTTGGTGATGGCCAGGTTGGCACTCATGCAAAATCTCCTGCTGATCCCATTGGAGCACAGAGAATGGCCCTAAGGAGAAGTCCAAGAAGGCTTTATCAGCTAAGGTGGTGTTGATGAGACACCATAGCCTTGGCCGGAGGAGGACGGAGCCATGTGGAGTCAAAGGTATTTCTACTCACACTACAGTGAGTAGAAATGTGACTCAGTCCTTTGGGATTCTATGGCTTAGAGACCAGAGGACATGCAGTGATGACACAGGCAAACAACCACTTCTGGGGGCAGGCTGCACCAGGACACCAGGAGACACTCCTGCAGCCCCTCACAGCTCCCTGGCCTGGGACAGGAGAAGCTCAGCTGCTTGGCCCTCACAGGCTCTGTCTACATAAACGAACAGACTGTGGGGAGCAAAGGGAAGCAGGGCTGCACCTGTGGATACGTGACCTGGAGGTGACTTTCTGGAAGCTAAATGTAACCCTAATCCTAACCCTAACCCTAACATTAGGGTTAGAAATTATTTGTTTTAGGCCATGTGCTTGAAATACTTTTAATTTACCACTAGTGGCCTTACTGGTGTTACTCAAGAGAATCATTACCCATCGTTAAATAAATAACAATGTTGCTTCTCACTCAGAAGACACCACTGAGAAGCAGGTTCAGCCCCAGCCAGCGCCTGGAATTTCAAGCACCTGCTCTTGTGACTTTCGATGTGCAGCTCATATTCCAAACTACTGCCTGATTTCTCTGCCACAGAGTCTGAATACATGGGCACGTCTTCCTTCTCTGCACTTGCAGGGGCCTCTCATTGGATCTCAGTTGTAGCCACTCTGGAGGATGACTGCCTAGCTCTCTTGGAAGTGAATGACTTTGGGGATGACATTTAGCCTAAATAAAGTCAGACAATCCAAAATATGCTTTAAACATTTGTTAAAAATTTATGCAACTCTTTTCATGTAATATAATAAAATTTTATTAATATCCTGTGGTTTAAGTCATGCTTATTTTATATCTGGCAACACTGGCTGAGCCAGAGTGCTGCCAATTCTGCATCCTTTTAAAATTAAAATATATCTCTTAATGATATTTTTCTTTTAGTGTTCTTTTTTTTTTTTTGAGAGACAGCGTCTCACTCTGTTGCCCAGGCTGGAGTGTACTGGTGTGATCATAGCTCACTGTAGCCTTGAACTCCTGGGCTAAAGTGATCCTCCTGCCTCAGCCTCCTGAGTTGCTGGGACTGCAGGCACCAGCCAATGTGCCCACCTAATTCTTTTAAATTTTTTATGGAGTCAGGGTCTCACTATGTTGCCCAGGCTGGTCTCAAACTCCTGGCCTCAAGCAATCCTCCTGGCTTGGCCTCCCAAAGTGTTGGGATTGCAGATGTGAACCACTGCATGAGCCACTGTGCCCAGTCCAATTTTTTTCTTTTAATAAAAACATTACATTTTTACTGTAAAAAAAAAAGAAAGGAAAAAGAAGAAGATACAGGTAGACAAAAAGAAGAAAATAAAAAACATCCCTGGTTCCATTCTCAGAGTTAGCCACTATTTAAAACTTGATATATATTCTTCCAAATCTTTTTCTATGTATATACATGTGAATGTTTATATATCAAACACACACACATCCCTATAAAATACAAATAAGACTATGTCCAGTTATCTCAATAACTACATGATTAATTTCTAATATTTATGCTTTATAAAATATTTGCCTATTTTTATTTGATAACCACCTGTTCTTATTTATTATGTCTATATTCATTGGTTTAGTTCTCTCAAGTTCATGTGTACGTTTTTTGTTTAACATCTCTTCAAGGTCGTCTGTTATCTCTAATTCCATAAATGTAAATTGTCTTATTTTGAGGGGATCTGAAAACTGTCTTCAGTGTTGTTGGTCTTCCTCACAAATTGTTTCTGTTTTGTCTGTGAGCTCATCTTCTATGGGAGTCATCTTTCTGGGGACTTTTCTGCTGTGTGCTCTGGGTTTGGGGAGGATTCCAGCAAGGGAGGTTTCAATGTTGTCCTATGTGATAGAGCACTGACTCCAAACCAAGTCTTAGGCTAGTGGACCAGGACTGTGGACTCTGTTTCCACCCATAGCTAGGGAGATGGCTTGTGTTCAGCCACAACCTCAGGCTGGCCCTCTTTGTGAACGGGCAGAGTGGTCTTGCCTCTTGGACTCATGACTTCCTGCTGCCTATGGGGCTCATAACTCATCGAAACCCCATCCACAACTCACACAGTTGAGTCCCCTGTGGACCTTGCAGCTTTAGCTCCCATTTACAGGCATATCTTATTTTACTGAGATTCATTTTATTGTACTTTGCACATATTGTATTTTTACAAACGAAGGTTTGTGAAAACTGCATCAAGCAAGTCTATCAGCGCCATTTTTCCAACAGCATGCGCTCACTACATTGGCATTTTTTAGCAATAAAATATTTTTAAATCTAAGTTTGTATACTGTTTAGACATATGCTATTTCATACTTAATAGACCACAGTATAGCGTAAGCATAACTTTATATGCACTGGGAAACCAAAAAATTCACGTGACTTTATTGCGATATTCACTTTATTGCAGTAATCTGGGATTGAACTTGAAATATATTAATATGTTTAATTTGTCTTTTATATTTTTATTTTATTTTTAAAATGAGCATATTTAAAATACCAAAGAATAAAATAAGTTTTAACAAAATAATCCTCCCAGATTGACCAGCACAGTCAGAACATTAGTAAGCCATAAGGGCTAAATTGACAGCTGGTACACTCATGAATTAGTGCTAACTTCCCCTGCCTGACTGGCACTACTACCACATGAGGCTAGTTGGCGAGAGTTTGTGGGGATCAAGTACACCAGTCTGTTATCAGCTTTTGACAATGGTGCACTGTGTTTCCGTTTGAAGTAGAATTTGTGAATAGTTGCACAGCTTCATGGTATTTTTAATTCTGTCTGCTTAATAGTCCATCATGTCAAAGAAGACCAAGAGAATGCTGAAAGAAGAAAACAGATTTTTTAATGGGGATTGGGAGTTGCAATATTATCTTGTGTCTGCTACAGATAAGATGATTTGCTAGCTTGGTGATACTGTAATATCAATATTAAAGAAATTCAGTGCTCATCAGCATTATAACACTCATAAAGACCACAAATACTTTATTTGTTTATTTATTTATTTTTGAGACAGAATCTCACTCTGTTGTTTGGGCTAGAGTGCCGTGGCAACAGCCTAGCTCACAGCAACCTCAAACTCTTGGGCTCGAGTGATCCTCCTGCCTCAGTCTCCCGAGTAGCTGGGACTACAGGCACACACCACCATGCCCGTCTAATTTTTCTATTTTTAGTTGTTTGGCCAATTTCTTTCTATTTTTAGTAGAGACAGGGTCTCGCTCTTGCTCAGGCTGGTCTCAAACTCCTGAGCTCAAGCAATTCTCCGGCCTCGGCCTCCCAGAATGCTAAGATTACAGCGTGAGCTACTGCGCCTGGCCCACAAATACTTTAAATTAGAAGAAGAGGCTAGAAACCTCATATTGCAGAAATTAAAAGATGAAAAACAAAAGCAAAGACAATTCTTTCAAGCAGCAATAAGACCTGGAAATTATGCCACTGAAGCAACTTGTAAAATAGCTTATATACTCAGGAAAAAAGGGACGCCATTCAGTGACATAGAAATTGTGAAAGAATGCATTGTTGAAGTCGTAGGATGCTTAGACCCCGATAATGTTTCAAAGTGCAAACAACTGCCTCTTTCCAGGAGAACAATAACTGATCGGCATCATGAATTAGCCTTCAACCTAACACAACAACTTTGTGCAATACTTCAAAAGGAAAATATATATTATTCAATTGCTTTGGATAAATCAACTGATACTACTGAATTGGCAAAGGTTTTATACTTCATTCGAGTCATAGCAGAAGATTTTCTTTGCTGCGAAGAGTTATTTGCTTTGGGCACTCTTATGAACAGAACATGGGGAATAGATATCTTCAACAACTTTCAAGGTAAATGTCATGAGGTTGATGTGAATTTGGTAAATTTAGTGAGTGTATGTGCAGATGGTGCACCTTCCATAACAGGAAAACATGAAGGGTTTATTGCACAGATAAAAAAAAAGTGTTAACAGATCCACATGCTCTCATTTCTTTTCATTGTAGCTTACATCAGCAAAATCTCTGTGCTAAAGTATTTTAAGTGACACTTTGCACCAAATTATAAGTATTGTTAACTATGTTCCTGCAAATGCAACGCAGCGTCGTCAGTTTTGTAACATGCTAAAGCTGAATGATCAGGTATTCAGTGTGGATTTGCCATATCATTCAAAAGTGCATTGGCAATCACAGGGACAGGTGTTAGATAAAATTTTATCTCTGTGAGATCAGACAGTCAAATTTTATGAAGAACAGAATCAGCAATGTGAATTATTGAAAGAAGATTTCTATAGGAATGCAGCATTTCCGTGTGAAAAATCAAAACGACTTGAATATTTCTTTGTAAGGTAAAACTAAGTCTAGATATGATATGTGGCAAAAATTCCAAGCATTTTGAAAAAAGCTATCTTTTTTCCAAACACTTCTTCAAAAGGAAATTTCAGATGAACATTTTCCCCAGTTAGCAAAGGTCATTAATGAGCAGGATGATATATGAGTTATTTGAAGAATACATAGCTATTACAGACCTATTAATTGGAGAATACAATGAAAGGTTCACTGACTTTGAGAATCATGACATCACATTCAAATTAGCATTTCAGCCTTACCTAGTTGATATCACCAAGGCACTTAAGGAACTACAGAAGGAATTGATTGAGCTCTCAGTAGATGACATTTTAAAGTCATTGTTTGATGCTAAGAAACATCCAATTGAGATATGGGAAAATGCAGTAGAATACCCACGCCTTTGGCAACATGCCCGAAAAATGCTTTCTTGCTTTTCAACTACTTGTTGCTGTGAATCTACATTCTCCTGCCTAACCCAAATGAAGACACTTTAAGGTCACAAATGACAGATACCCATCTAGCGGATCAACTGAAACTGTGTACCTCCATGCTGCAACCAAATATTCAAACACTTACCAACAATAAGCAGACACAACAAAGTCATTGAAAGGTAAATTAACTTTAAAATTAACAAATAGTTTTCATTTTTGAAATTATTAAGTACATAGTAGTTAGATTTTTACAAAATAATGTACATTTTAAAGTATATATAATTGAAGTTTCTTGAATGTGGCCTTATTTGACTATAGCTAAATTAATGCGGCCTTCCCACAAAGGGTTTCCATCCCTGATTCATGATGTGCCAAGTTGATGAAGGAGGTTGTGTGACTTGACCTCACTTGTGCCACGTTTACCCAAAGTCTAAGCAGATACAGCTATGAAGACACAAGATCCTGGGACTCCTGGGATGTCGCTGCTGCCAGAGGGTTGTATGTGCTGCTCAGACAGCTGCCCTCTCGTGCTTTTTGACTGTCTCTCTTAGGCCCTCCAACTGCTGGTTTCTTCATCTGTGAAATGAGTGTGTTTCACATGCTGTTAACTTACATTGAAACCTCAACAACTCTACAATGAAATTATACTTCCTTCCTACATCTAAAAATAGAGAAATTTCCCTTCCTAGTATTTCTGAAAGTTTCCCAGGGCACAGTTTCACATGAGCTCCAGAAAGTCTCTCCCACTGCAGCCTTCTCGTCTTGCTGCCATGATTCTGCCTCTGTAGCACATGGGACTGGTGACTTGGTGACTCTACCAGGCCTTGGGAAGAGGACATTGCCCTCCCCACACAGCCCATCTGACCCCAGGCTCTACTGAGTCAAGGAGTAAAGAAAGCAGACTATACAGAGTCATTTCCATTGGCCTCCAGGGGGGAGGTGAATTGTCTGTCCACCACAAAGGCCACCATCTGTCAGGGACCACTTCAGCAATCTCTAGACCCCATTTTCCACAGACAGTGGGGGAAGTCCTTCCCTCCCCCAGCCCATGACACTCTTCCTTGCCTGCCTGGAGAGGACTGGCAGTGAGAACATGCCTTTCTGTTAGGGGAAACTCCTCCTCCCCCTGCCATACCTGAAGGTGTGTCTGACCGCCTGGCCTCATAGAAGATAATCATAATAGTCTCCGGCTTGAATGATTTGGTCTCAGAGCCACAGGCCAGTCCAGGCAGCACTATTCCCTGCCCGGGCCATACTCACAGCCTTTCCTCCAGCCTGAGGTGAGGAGAGAGTCAGGCCTGCCATTATCTGGTCACCCCATCTCCCAGGAACAAATGCTGGACAAACCCAACATCCATATTGCCCAGGAACCAAAGGGCAGTTTAAACCCAGATTTAAGAAAAACGAACATGCGTCTAACTTATTTGGGGCAGTTCTGTCCATATACTCAATTAACATTTCCTAACAGGACCCATAACTGCTTGGCTCAGAATCATTCCATCTTGGCTTCCTCAGGAACAATGGCAGCTACTTGCCTCATACCTGGTTTACTCTAAATACTGTCCAACATGGTTCAAATCTGAGCCCACAGGCGGGGCACAGTGGCTCACCCTGTAATCCTAGCACTCTGGGAGGCTGGGGTGGGAGGATCGTTTGAGGTCAGGAATTCAAGACCAGTCTGAGCAAGAGCGAGATCCTGTTTCTACTAAAAAAATAGAAAGAAATTAGCTGGACAACTAAAAATATATAGAAAAAATTAGCTGGGCATGGTGGCACGTGCCTGTAGTCCCAGCTACTTGGGAGGCTGAGGTAGGAGGATCACGTAAGCCCAGGAGTATGAGGTTGCTGTGAGCTAGGCTGACACCATGGCACTCTGGCCCAGGCAACAGAGCGAGACTCCGTCTCAAAAAAAAAAAAAAAAAACCAAAAAACAAACAAACGAACAAAACAAATTTGAGCACACTGGTGGCTGGCTCACAGGAAAGGATTTCTTCAAAGGCTGTGCCTGAGGTAAGGCTGGCTTCTGGAGGCCTCTGCAGCTAGGAATGATCATCTCCACTTGCTGGTTGGATAACAAGACTCAGACGCTTCGGTTGTCCCCGTCCTGTTTGGCTTTTGCCAATTCTGTGTCTGACTGGACTTTCTGAGGTCTGTGCCACAGAACACCTAACCACATGAGAAAGGCAGGAGCAGGGGGTAGCTTCAGGCCAACTAAGGTTTCAGCCCAGCTCTCCACTGACCACCTTACCTGCTGCTACCTCTACAAACATCCCCCGCTGGAACAGAGTGGGCAGGGATGACCTCCTGTTACTGCCCCAGAGAGGCTGCGAGCCCATCGCTCAGCCCTTTGTTCTGGGCAGAGAAGGAAGCCAAGTGCATGTCATTTAGGTAATGACCAGATGAGTGGCTTCAGGCCACCTTGGCCAAGTCTGGAATCAAGAACCGCAGAGAATGAGGGGAAGCTGTGAAATCACCTGTGGAGACAGGATCAGAAACTTCTCCTTATAACCAGAAAAACTGCCATCCCAGAGGGAGACTAGAAATCGCCTGTGGGCCCGAGCCTCTCTCTGCCCCTGCCTTTCTCGTGTGGTTAGGTGTTCTGTGGCACAGCCCTCAGGCCAGCCAGACAGACACAGAACTGGCAAAAGCCAGACAGAATGGGGTCAAATGGGGCTTCTGGGTCTTGTTATCCAACCAGGCAGTGGGGGTGGATCGTTCTAGCTGCAGAAGCCTCCAGAACCAGCCTTATCTCAGGCACAGCCTTTGAAACTCTTCCTGTGAGCCAGCCACCAGCGTGCTCAAATGTGAACAAACATCATGACCTTTACTTAATAAAGGCCCAGGGGAAAGCCAGGGCAAGAGTTCCCACTTTGAAGTGCTTCATAAACAACGTGGCATCTTCAGTACACGAGGATGACATGATTAGCCTACTGTCACCTGAATCATTTTTTCCAGATGTGGTAAAGGGCAGAGCAGCCAGCTGGTATCATGGAAAAAGCCCTGAATTCGGGTCTCAGTCAGATGTTGGCGACCCATGCAGACTGCAGCTGCCGGCAGCCCCGCCCCTTGCACCCCTCGTTTCCCATCTGTGATGTGGGAGATGAAGCGGGAAATGATCCAAGCCTGGTATTTCGCTCATGGAACACATGCACCTGTAGATGCTTGAGTGCTAAAAACCCCGTGCCGTTGGTTCGGCAGGCAGGCTGTGTACACGGGTGGACACTAGACTTGGTGTTTGAAGACTCAGTTTGGATCTGAGCTACTTCTAGTCATGTAAATCTAGGCAAGTTACTTAATGTCTCTGGGCCTCTGTTTCCTCCTCTGTCAAATGAGTATAATCACCCTGTACCTGACTCCCTCCAGAGGTAGAGTAAATGAGAGGGAATGCGTGGGAACTGCCGCGGGGGCAGCGTAATCAGATGTTATTTGATGCTGTCTAAGATAAAGGTCTCTTACTTGGGCTACCAGGGCAGAGCACATCTGGGCCTCCCAAGCCCATCCTCTCTCAAGAGAAGAGAGCAGCTGCAGTTGTCCTGCTAACCCAGACCAACAGTGGCTTCCTGCAGGGACTTTCCTACCCGGCGCATTGTCAGTTTCCCTTCTCAACCTCAGCCCAGGCCGGAAGTGTGGTGGAGACATGCAGGTTTCTCAAGCAGGGACTGTCTGTAGAGCACACTCTGCCCGCTGGCATTACTTGCCACAACTTCTCCCTGCTTTGTGGAAGAGAAAAGAGAAGCTGGTTACGCATTTCGCTAGTTTTTCTGCTTTCTTTTTTGGATTCATTTTTGTGAGTATTTCAGGTAAATACATGTGGGGAAGAGACTTCTTGGCTGAGTTATCTGCTCCCCAGGCTGATGACTCTTCCCTCTGTGTCCAGCCCATTGTCCTCAGGCCAGGCGCCTGAGATCACTAGCTGCTTGGGATGTATTCAGCTGGGAACTGAAGGGTTTGGATGTCTCTGAAGTCGTGGGGTTCATCACTGCTGTCCCTTGCGAAGAGCAGAGGGCCTGTGTCTCCCCTGCCCTTCCTGACAAGAAACTAGCACCAGCTGAAATTTCTCCATTGCTAACCCACTCCTTGGTGTCCTGGTCCCATGTTCAATACAAAAGTCCCAGGAATTGCCACAGTCTTCAAGAGTAACACTTCCAATCCTAGGAAGTCAGGACCAGCCTGGGAGGACTTTGTACCTTCCCCAGGTTTACTATTTTGACCACCCCCAATGTGTTTTCCTGTAATCATTGCTGTGAAACTCATGTGATCTGAGAAACCAAAATAGACACTCTTACCAACCTAAGATGGACCCTAAAGTTAAGGAAACAAGGTTATCTACAGGTCGAAGGTTCAGGGCCCGGCTGGTATGGCAAATTCCTAAATTCCTGCAGCTAAACTCCCTAACAATAGGAGACGCCAGACCCACCTAACCCTGTTTACAACACAGACTACTACAACTCTGATTGACAGAGGACCTGCCTTACAAACATTCTTTTCCGATAAGCTACTGTAGACCTTAAGCCAGTTTCAGCCAGCCTATAAAGGCTGCACACAAAAGGTGTCCTATAGTTCACCTTTTGACATAAACAGCCAAATTCTACCTCATTTTAATGCTGAAAGCCCACCCCGAAGTGAACATGGGATGTATGTTACATACATGTTTACTCATTGCACATGGGCTTGGCTCCCCTCATGAATATGTATAGCTTTCCCCCCAAACCTGCCGAATTTCAGGCACTGTGAGGCATAAAACCCAAACTGTTCTTGTCCTCTTCAAAGAGAAAGAATCTTTGGCACATGCCAGAGAAGATCTCTTCCCAATTTGCAAACTAACGTCACCAATAAAGCTCTCCTTTCTACTATTTAGCCATCCTGGTGGTCTTTTGGACAGCACTCATGAAATAAAAATGCCCTGTGTGCTTATCTATGGGCAACAAAAAAGGGAAGGCCTTGAATGTGAGTCTCTCTGTATACGTAGGTTTCTGTGACGGGTGGGCAGGGCAGAGCCTGGTGAGGGGGTGCGCCTGGTCCTGCAGCTCCTGGGAGGAGGCAAGAAGGCCTGGGGCTGGCAGGGCACCTAGGTGGCGCCTTGGAGCCTGCCCAGTAGGGAGGCCTGTTGGTGAGTCTCTGAGTTACAGAGGGCAGAGAGCAAATGCCAAGCTTATGTAGTTTCTGTAGGAGTGGTCCCTGAGTTTAGTTTGAGAGGCCCTTTACCTAAGGATTAGAGAGCTATCTAAACTCCTAATCTGTAGGAATAATAAAAATATAAAAGTATTTAACCAACCTGTAGCTATCCTTTATTGAGGATTTTCTCTGTTATCTCACTGATACCTCAAGTTAAATCTGGGAGGTGGTGGTTATATTATCCCCATTTCACAGAGAGGGAAATCAAGGGGCAACAACTTGGGTTAGGAATCTCAGATTCAAGTGGCTTTTATTGAAGTATGCTGTGTGCCAGGTGCCCTGCTAGGTGCTTTCCCAACTGCCATCTCCTGTAATCCTCAGAAGAGTTCTATGGGGTAGGCTCTATTATCCCCACTTTATAGGCTAGGCCCATAATGTCCCCAGAAGGCGACAAGCCCAGGGTGTGAGTGTAAGTCTGTCAACCCCGCTGCACCTTTCTGCTACTGCAGGAGAGCTAGATTGGTCTAGCCCTTCTACTGGTTAGAAGGCTTGTTAGGACTCAGCCACGTGGTCCTTATAACTATCCCAGACCTCCATGCTGTTGGAGGGTGGTGACCCTCTCTTGGCTGGCTCTCCTGCCATCTAATCCATTAGCAGGTCTCAGAGAGAGAAAGGAAGAGGGAACACCCAGCCAGAGATGAGGCTTGATGTGGCCTGGACCCAGACTACCTGTACCTACTGCATTTGCTTGTATGTTCTCCTCACTTTCTGTGCCTATTTTGAGGGTATATGAGCTGGGCCTTTATAAGCCAAGGATGTGACCTTATTTATCGCCTGTCGTGAGTCCTACTCTGTGCCCTTCATGCTCACAAAATCTCTGTCTGGCAGGGAGTGATCCCCTTTCAACAGAAGCAGGAACTGAGACTGGAGGGGTCGTGATTGTGTCCAGTCACACAGCTGGTGGTGGTCGAACTAGGATTCAAGCCTCGTCTGTTGGGCTCCAAAGCTCGTGAGATTTCCTCTGAGTAACATTCACCTTGAGAGATGCCTTCAGAGAAAGGGAAAGAAGCCTTGTGTTTCACACAACTTAAGAGCTGAAAGGATATTAGTTATGAAATGGGATCATATGAGTATCTTCCCCATAGGATTGTTCTGAGGATTAAATGAGTTAATTCAGGTAAAGCGTTTTGAACGGTGCCTGGCACGTAGGAGGTGCGGAGTAAAGGTCGTTAGCTATTATTATCATCGTTGCCTTGCGTACCTCCTTCACTTTGCACAGCTAAAAGGGCAGGCTCAGGGTGGTTTAGGGATATGCCTAAGGTCACACAACTAGGCAGTGACAGAGTCAATTCCAAATAGCCAATCTGGTGCCTGCTTTTCCCATATTAAATGGTCACGTGACAAAAACTTAAGAAAGAACACACAGCAGTATGGATTGGAATGAGTGGTAGACTGTTGTATACCCTGTCACCAAAAGCATGTGCTCCAAATACTTTTATTAAATAGGCTTTGTTTCTTAGAACAGTTGTAGATTTACAGACTTACTGTGCGGGAAGTACGGAGAGTTCCCACATACTTGGCACTCAGGTTCCCCCTTCTACTGGCGTCTGACATTAGCACAATACCTTTGTCCCAACTAATGAACCAACGTTAATACATCGCTGTTGTCTAAAGTCCACACTGCACTCATATTTCCTTAGTCTTCACCTAATCTCCTTTTTCTGTTCCAGGATCTCATTCAGTTGTCATGTCTCCTCAGGCTCCCCGTTTCTGTGACAGCTTCTCAGTCCTTCCTTGTTTTTGATGACCTTGACAGTCTTGAGGAGTGCCGCTCATGTATTTGTAGACTGCCCCTCAACTGGGATTTGTCTGACATTTTCTCATGATAAGACTGGGGTTTTGGGTTATAAAGAGGAGGACCCCAGAGCTCAAGTGTCATTTCAGCACATCATATCAACGTGCCTTCTCACAGTTCGTGTTGACCTTGAGCATCTGGCTGAGGGGGTGCTTGTCAGCTTTCCCCACCATGAAGTTCCCCCTTTGCACGTGCTGTGCTCTTTGGAAGGAAGAGCACCACGTGCAGCTGCACTTTGGGAATGGGGGGTTATGCTCCCCTCCTTGCAGCCTGGGTAT
Organism: Propithecus coquereli; assembly: GCF_000956105.1. Classification (NCBI taxonomy): domain Eukaryota; kingdom Metazoa; phylum Chordata; class Mammalia; order Primates; family Indriidae; genus Propithecus; species Propithecus coquereli. Next base: position 4,598,106 of record NW_012138080.1, read on the forward strand.
CCACATAGAGTATTTGGAATTCTCCTGCATAGGAATATTTGTCAATATGTGTATTTCTAAATATATATGTAGCATTATAATTAGCTACTATTTTAAGTTCCATTATATACTTAGATTGAGGTTCATTCTTACACTGAATGAAAATCCACCTATCAGAGTCTTCTTGACGATTTATATTTTTTGCCCCTAAGGTCTGGTCAGATCTGATTACAGGATCGTGTTTTTTTTTTTTTTTTGAGACAGAGTCTCACTCTGTTACCCTGGCTCGAGTGAGTGCCGTGGCGTCAGCCTAGCTCACAGCAACCTCACACTCCTGGGCTCAAACGATCCTACTGCCTCAGCCTCCCAAGTAGCTGGGACTACAGACATGTGCCACCATGCCCGGCTAATTTTTTCTATATAGATTTTTAGTTGTCCAAATAATTTCTCTCTATTTTTAGTAGAGATGGGGTCTCGCTCTTACTCAGGCTGGTCTCGAACTCCTCACCTTGAGCGATCCACCCGCCTCGGCCTCCCAGAGTGCTAGGATTATAGGCGTGAGCCACCGCGCCCGGCCAGGATCGTGTTTTTAATAGTTACGAGAGCTAGCTTTCACTAAGTGCTTACTCAGTGCTAGTGCTGTTCCAAGTGTGTCACATGCTGCGTTCATTCACTTAATCTTCACAACTGTCTTCTTAGGTGGGAACTATTCTTATCCCCATTTTACAGATGAGGAAACAGAGGCACAGGGAGGGTAGAAAACATTCCCATACAGCCAGACAGAGGCAGAGCTGGGGGAACCCTGGCAGTTTGGCTCCAGAGCCCGTTCTGTAGCAGCTGCTTCTTACCCCCTTGCCTGGCTACGCCTGAATGCCAGAAACACACAGTTGTCTGATCTCCAGGGTAGCGAAGCTGCTGTGATCCCAAGAGGCAAGGCTGTTCTGAGAGCACAGACCAACCATAGGGGTGGCTGCCAGCTTTCCAGGTGTTGCCCGAGACTGCTGGCTGCTCTAGTCCTGGGCGAGGCACAGGCAGTCGGAACTTTCAGACCTTGGTCAGACCTTGGTCATTTAACTAAGGTTTGCTGCTAGGCTTCAGTTTTATCACCTAACAGCACTCTTCTCGTAGGGCTGCTGTGAACATCAGAGGAGCTATGTCCACCAAGCACTTAGCAGAAGCCTGGGGGACGGAAAGCACTCAGTGGGGAGGGTTGGCGCTCAGCTGCATGCTGGAGCTCCAACGCAGTCAAAAACCATGGAACCAAAAGTGATTTCAAGGTAACTCAAGTCTTTCACACGTGCTTCTCAGTGAACACATGGTCCTTTGTGAGACTTGCTTGATGTTTTACGTGGCAATGTGGGAGTCACAGTGGCCCTTGCACTTCCTTCTCTGCCTTCTGCTTGCTGCAGGTGCTCCTGGTCTGGCTCTCGGTTTCTGTTCCCTCTTCCCTTCCTCTGGTCTTTATCTCAAGAATGGCTGGCAGAGCAGGGCTCCCTCCCTGGGAGTGGGGGGAGTCCAGGAGGGACCAAGGCAAGTGCAGCCAGGACCCTCATTAGGGGTCACGGGGATGAGACAGGCTAGGAACATGCTAGTCATTTTTATCCTTTTTTGTCCTTTCAAGGATAAAAATGCAAGGGAGATGGTCCCTGTATTAGTTTCTTAGGGCTGCCCTAACAAAGTACCACAAACTGGGTGGCTTAAAACAATAGAAATTTATTCTCTCACAATTGGGGAGGTTAGAAGTCAGCAATCAAGGCCTTAGAAGGGCCCTGCTCTCTCTGATCCCTCCGTGCCTCTTCTCAGCTTCTCGTGGTTGCCGACAATCCGTGGCGTTCCTTGGCTTGTGGACTCATCGATTCCTCCTCTACTTCCATTTTCACATGGCTTCCTCCCCTTTGTGTCTGTAGCCAAATTTCCCTCATTATAAGGACACCAGTGATTGGATTAGGGACCACCCTAATCGAGCATAACCTCATCTTAACCTGATTACGTCTGCAAAGACCCTATTCTCAAATAAGGCCACATTCACAGGTTTGGGGATAGGACATATCTTTCTGGGAAACATAATTAAACCCAACCCATAACAGTGCCCTATTATTCAGACTGATTCTGAGCTGGCCTATTCTCAGTCTAGCATCCCCAAACCTGGTTCTCCCAGGCTTTTGAACTTGCCTGTGACTCTTGTCCAGATGGAGCTGTGAGTCGAGCTGCACTGCCGACCCACAGCAGGACCCCCCTTCTGGCTCGAGCCTCTGTGCAGGAGAGCAATGGCCAGTCAGGTATTTGCCCGATGCTGCGGGGGAAGCTGGGGAGGAGCAGGACCAGGACATCAGCAGCAGGAATATAGTCTTCAGAAGTGATCACCTTTCAGTTTTTTAAAAAGGTAGTATGTTGATATGTTTTAAGGGTGATATGTCAACGTAATGTTTTATTAAGACTATGAGTGAAATTGTTTTCTTCTATGAAGAACTGATGTGAAATATATGATTACAATAGTAATAGCTATGTCATGTTAGTGGGGAAAAGAGGAACTATTCAGTAACTGAAGCCAGAAAAACATCCATAGGGATAAAATAAAACTGGGTCCCCACCTAATACCACACACATGAAATCAACTCTAGATAGACTAAGGATAGTGTCAAAGCATATCTTCACTATTTATCTTCGTAGAAAAGATAGAAGACTATCTTTCTTGGACTAAATAAGGGAAGAATCTCTTACATAAGGTGTAAAAAAGTACCAACCAAAAAAAGAACAGATTGATAAATTTGACCAAATTAACTATATTGTAAAATTGAACATTTACGGTCTCCATGACCCAATATGTGCCTCAGGATATACATATAAGAATATCCTTAGCAGCTCTGTATATATCAGCAAAGACATACAAAAGCAAACCTGAAACATCCCAAATGCCCACTGACAGCAGAACGTTATACAACATTGATAATGATGAACTACACCTACATGAACATAGTTCTTAACAACATAATTTTACATAGACCGCATGTAACACAATACCTTTTCTATCAAGTTTAAAAACAACTAAAACTAAACATTAATTAAGCATTATATTAATTAAATATAATTTAACATTAATTAAACAAGTATGACATTAAACTACTTTTTAAAAGGAAGAAAATTATAAATACAAAATGAAAGTAAAGGAGTAGGGAGAAGCACGTAGGTAAATATCAGTTATTGTTAATATTTAAGATCTTGGGTTGAAAGATGTGTTCACAGATGTTCATATATATAAATTTGAAATAAATTAATAAATTAAGACAAAAGAAAGCCATGTTGGAGAGAAAAAAAAGGAACTATCAATGATTAAGTGGTCAGGCTCCACGACACACAGAGAAGTTAGCCAAAGGGAAGCATCTTTTTAAACGCACTCTCCCTGCCTGGTCCTCCCCTGGACAGCTCCCTGTCACAAGATAACTTGGCTGTGCTTCCTCTGGAACTTGGGCCTTGCCATCTGCTAGTCCCCATTTGGTTGAGGAGCTACAGAGGGAGTTCGTGTTTCTGTGGCCTGGGGATGGGCATACCTCCTGTTCGAGGGGGGAGCTCCCTCCCATTCCAGAGAGATCAGTTAAGCAGCACCTACACTGCCAGGGGCAGAGAAGATGTCCCAGCAATTGCTATTAAGGGGCCCCTCCCGTTCAATGAAAGAGACACAATTGCCAGGTACTTAATAGGTCCCACTTGATCTTACATAGTGAGGCTCTCCCCAACCCACATGCCCATTCAGCCAGCGGGGAGGGTGGCAGAAGTGAAGGAGGCCCCCTGGGTATTGTGATCAAACTGGCAGCCTGCACCTGCAACCTGCAACCACACCCATACATTGAAATTTCACCACTGGGCAGGGGAGCGGTGGTTAAAAGACAGGAGAAAGAGAGATATTATTATCTCCACATTTCCCCCCAAAATATGAACTCTGAAAGTGACTGTGGGGCCTCATTTCCCCCTGTCCCCCACCTTATTCCATTCCCAAGCCTAAGTTGCTCACCAAGATGAGTAATGATAGTTCTTTCCAGTTTGCAGAATGCTTCTGTATAACATCATCGCATTTGGTCCACCTTAAAAATCCCTGTCGGATTGTTACTTTTATTTTACAGATGAGAAAACTGAGGTTTGAAGTGGTTCAGTGACTTGTCTAAAGGTCAACCAAATTAAAGGCAGAGCTGGGAGCAAGACTTCGGACTCCCTGTACAATACTTGACACCATGTTCCCAGAGGCAGTGCTGGGAAAGCTGCCGTCTCAGCAGGGAGCAGCCACTACCCGCAGAATGGGAGCAAAGGAGCAGGGGCCACACCTGGCCCTCACCTGCCAGTGGAGAAATGGTGGCTCTGGCCAGGACTGAAAGAGTAGGTCCTAGAACAGCAGCGCTCTGTTAATTTGTGGTGTGTACCTTCCTCACACAGTATTCCTTGGTGCCCTGAATATGCTGTTTTTTTCTACTGAGTCTTTAGGAAAGGAGCTCTCAGGAATTGTTTCGGTGTCGTTTAAAAACTTGTTTAAAAGGAATACTTCAAAGTTTGGTGTTCTAGTTGTTTTTAATCAAGTAGTGATAGCTTATTGTAAAAGTAATTTGGGAAAATACAATCAAGTACATAGGAAAAAGAGTCACGCTATTGAGAGATGATCACTTGTCCACCACGAGCTACCCCCTGGCGGGGAGTCTGTAGCCAACACAGCATTCTTACCTCCTTTCAGGGCCCCAGATACATTCAAACAGAGTCTGTTTCTGCTCAGGATGTAGAAAGCTGTAAGAGAATAAAGAGTGTATCTCCCATCCAAACAACAAGAAAAAGACAGATAATTTATAAATCACAACTTTTCTTGAACCCATCACAGAGCTGAGGTCACAAGGCAATGAAGTGAACTGAATTCCAAAGAGTAACAGGCCCCTCTGAGAAGACAGATGCTGCTGCAACTATGTCATCTTTGACCAGGCTATATAATTTATAGGACCCAGTGAAAAATATGGGGACCTTCTGAGTGAGGGGCACTGTGTGACGGCACGGCTCAGACACCCATGAGGTGGGTCTGTCTTTATCAGAGCAGGAGGAAGAAGTGGCCACCATTAACGTGGGTAAAAAGAAAGGAACTCAAATGTGGTACATTCCTGAAGGCTGAGCGTGGGCTAGCATGGTAGTTTAGAATGACTGGGAGCCCCAGGTATAAGGGGAGTTTGTAATCACAAGTCCTTTTCCACCAGCCTCCACGAGGCTCTCACAAGAAAGACTGGAGACAGGGCAAGAGACCAAAGAGTAGCACACTTGATGGCGCAGGTATTCAGGATGACACAGGCAGGCAGCCTGAGGCTGGGGCATGGCAAGAAACCCCATCCACTCCCAAAGACCCCTCTTTCATCATGTAAAAGCCTTAAGCAACTAGAGGAAGGGCAGCAGACACTTGCAACCCCAGAGCCAGTGGCGGAGGTGTAGAAGCAGAATCTGGCTGTCTTTGGAGAAGAAGAAGGAAGCTGTCATTGCTATCCTTGGAAACAGGCAGAAATCCACTGCTTCTGGAGTAAGAGTAAAAACAAAAGCCGCCTTCCCCTGGGGAGGCAGGGGTAGGAAAACCTCTTGGGCCTAGGATCCTGCACCAGTATACAGTGGAGGTGTGCTAAGTCTGGGCGAGGGGCTCCCTTACCCCAAGACCTGGCACAGATACTAGGGCAGAGTTTGGCTGCCTTGGGGATGGGGAAGGGGACGAAACCCTTAGAAGGCCCTACTCCCAAGGCTGAGGTTCACAGGCTCTGCATAGGACTGAGGCTGGACCAGGAGAACCAAGAATGCCCTCAGACCCACCATGAGCGAAGGGCAAGGGCAAGGGTGTAGAGAGAGACCTCTTCTGTAAAGCAGGTGTTCAAAGCTTAGAAGTACCAAGAAAGCATTTTAACACCTCCAGCACCTCAGCCCCCACACTAAGCACAAGGTAACAGTGGCCTGTCCTGGATGAACATAAAGCCTGCGGTGTGCCGAGGTAACAATAGCAAGAGGAAGACCTGAATTTCGTCACTGCTGACTAGATTGACTCCCCCTCCCCTCCACACACATACAATAATGGCGTCACAGAATAAAAGGTCTGCCTATTTCTGTGACTAAGTTATATTTATTGTTCTTCTATACCTGATATCCAGCATTCAATTGAAAATTAGGAAACATACAAAAAGCAAGAGGAAAAAATTTCCATTGTCAACGGATAAAACAATCAAAAGAGCAAAACTGAGTTATGGCCTAGATATAACTATCAAACAGCTACATGAAGATAATCAAGATTAACATGTTCAAGGATCTAGTGGAAAACAACAACATGTGTGAACACATGGGGATTTTAGCAATGACATGGAAACTATTAAAAGAGTCAAATGGAAATGCTAGAAATAAAACAATATTAGAGGAAGAATTCCTTTGACAGATTTACCAGCAGACTGGATACACCTGAGGACAAAAAAAAAATGAACTTAAAGATAGGTAATTAGACATTATTTGAAATGAAACACAAAGAATAAAGAATGAAAAAAACCAGGACAGAATATCCAAGAGTTGTAGGACAGCATTAGACGCACTACTGTACATATGATTGGAATCATAGGAGGAGACTATGGTACTTGCTGGTGTCTCAGGCCTCCAGAGCACTCGCCTGTGCAGTTGAGAAGAACAGGGACAGTAAGGCTACCTGAGTGCCTGAACCTGGTGCCTAGACAGGAGAGTACAACTTGCCAGTGGGTACTGTCTTAGTCTGTTTGCTGCTATAACAAAATACCTTATACTGGGTAATTTATAAACAATAGAAATTTATTGCTCACAGTTCTGGAGGCTGGAAAGTCCAAGCTCTAGATGTCAGCAGATTTGATGTCTGGTGAGGGCCTCTTCCTCATAGATCATGTCTTGTTGCTACATTCTCACATGGCTGAAGGGGTGAATGCTGTGTCCTCACATGGCGTAAGGGGCAGAAGGTAGCTCCCTTCAACCTGTTTTACAAAGGCACTAATCCCATTCATGAGGGGATTACCGGAAGTATTACCAGTTTATGGTGGTAGAGACCACCTAAAAGAATCTTGGTGACTGGACCAGAGCCCAAAGGTGAATAGAGCCACATAAGTGCAGGAAAAGAATGCACATAGGGAGACCCAGCAATCAGGCAGGTTGAAAACCAGACCACGCAAAACAAGTGGCTCTTAATGAAGCATAACTCCCAGAGGACACAAGGGACAATTTGAACAAAAAAATTAGTTGTATTAGTAAGCTTTTGCTAGATTGTGCTGTGAGAACAGCCAACCCCAGAAGTTCAATGGCTTATACAAATGAAGGCTGACTTCTCAGGCATGTTACCCATCCCCGACAAGCTGGCTTTGGTTCTGCCCCATGCCTTCTTCCTTTTAGGACCCAAGCTAAAGGAATAGCCTCCATCTGGAAGAGGGAAAAAGAGATGGCAGAACCACACAAAGACTCTTAAAATGTCTTCTCAGAAGTGGCCTATGTTGCTTCCACTCACATTTCATTGTCTAAAGCAAGTCACACACCATGCCTGCTGTCAGTGGGGTAGGGACGTGTAGACATCTCTCAGAGGAGGCCATAAATAATTGGGGATAAGGACACAATCTACCACATGAGCATTTGAGAATATTCAAGTAAAGCATTGAAACATTCTTTCTGGAATGAAAAATGTGATTTTTCTGACTGAACAAAACTTAGTAGATTAATTCATGGACAAAGTGGGAATATGAATCAGTAGCCTGGAAGATCAAGTGGAAGAAAATCTTAAACCACAGCACAGAAGTACAAAGCAATGAGGGACTACAGTAACTATATTACTGTCAAAATTTACATAGCTTAATCTACTTCTTACTCAAGCCTATGAGTTGACTACTGTGACTCTCCACCCCATACTGCAGCTGAAGAAACTGAGACTGAGAGGGGTGAAGGGACTATCGCAAGATCACACAGCTGGTATTCAGACCCAGGTGGTCTGGCTTCTGTGACTGTGCTGTTAAACACTGTTGTTAATCACATGTTCTGCTTCTTAATGCCCATGCAACTGTCATGATAACAGACTTGGAGGATAGATCCAGGAGACCTAACCTAAGAAATAGCAATTCAAGAAGGAGAAAAGAAATTGTTCGAGGAAGTACAGGAATTAAATAAATGATAAAAGAAAATGCCTCTGAGATTAAAAAAGACTGGCAATTTAAAAGGGCTCAATGAATTCCAGGTTGGATTGAGAAAAAAGGCATATATCTAGAAATATCCTCTAAAATCCTTCAACTCCCAGGATAAGGAGAAATTTCTATAAGCTTCCAGACAGAAAGACCAAATAAATGGCTTACAAAGGAGCACCAGGCTGTCCTCAGGCTTTCCACCTGCAGCACTGGAAGCTAGAAGACTGTAGAATAAAACCTCATGACAACCTGGGGGAAAGGACCTTGACCTAAGGATTTGACACCCAGCCTGACAGGTTTCACCTGTCAGGGTGAGAGAATGTTTTTTGTGGATATGATATAGGTCAGAGAGTACAGCACCTGCACACTCTGCTTGTGGAATTTATTCAGGAAAAGCCTCTATCTGAGCAACAAGCGAATCAAAGCAGAAACCTCAGGATAGGGGAGGATGAAGAGAGGTAACAAAAATAGTGAGAAATAAGCCTAATATGCATTTATATACCTAAATATAAACATGTAATGATAGAACAACTAGGAACTTATTCTATAAATTTGAATCTATGATTATGGTGGGAGGTTTAAAAACATTCCTTTATAATCATATCTAGCAGGCAAAAAAAAGTGAAATCATAGAAGAATGGGATATTTCATTAACAGGCTCAAGTACGGTAAATATAAACAGGCACCCTATGTATGAATAAAGAGTGAGAATAAGATCTGCTCTTCCTGGGTAGAATGGAACCCCACCATTTCAGGGACACCAAATGCTCCTCTTGGGAAACATTCTTTAGCCTGCCTACTGACCTTTAAATCAAGATGAGAAATGACTCCCTATGTTTGAGGTTTTGTTCTCTATTCAAAGAGCTCCTAAGTCTCAGAGAAGTCTTTATTTTAGACTATGGTGACCACTTCCCTTCAGTAGAAATTCACTTGTTAAATTCTATCCTGAGAAGAGATCTAATAAGGAGTATTCAGAGAGAGTATAAACTCAAGGAAAACTTGCTTGAGCTCGAGGGGGTGACAGAGGTGGGGAAAGAACCCGGAAGATATTAAAAAGGGTAGTTCTGACCCACTTCAAGCCCATCTTGTCTGCCTCACAGGCTGGGGTAAAAATTCCTGGCCCTTCTTTCTCCATACTCCTCTTCTCCTGTCCTTTCCACATCTATGTTTAAACTGTTAAATTCATGGGTGATGGTACAAAGCACTGCTTTTTCTTTTAGCCTGATTCCTGAGGGAAGCAGTGGTACTCATGGAATTTCTCAAGCTTAGAGCATAATTAAGTGTGACTTGTAGCCCTGAAAAAAAAATCTGAATTTTAATTTGGGAGCTCCTGAGTGAGCAGTCTCCTTGACATTTGAAAATGCAAACCTTATCTGGAGGAGCCCTTTGGAGGCTGCCAGGACTTGTTGAACTTGAGCCATTTCAGAACCCACCGTAGGGTTTTTCTTATTCTTTTTTTCAATTACACAGTGGCAGAAAATTCAATTAGGATGTAAAAGCTTTTTTCATTAATCCAGAGAACCAAATTTAAGCTGAAGTGACCATATTTTACAGTGAATACTGTAAAATAAATATTACATTAGTTCTCTTTCTTACATTAGTTTCCTCTTGCTATCATTGATAGGCAAGAAATATAGTAATCCTGAAGCCTCAGAGTTCTCTCAGACGTCTCAGACCTGTGTCTTGTCCCACAGCTCCTCTGCTCTGCTATGACCTTTGAGAGCTGCAGTTTTTACCCAGCCGTATCTGTTTCTAGCCTCTTCCCCTATCACATTTATATGTATTGCAAGAATGACCTCATTGTGGATGTCAGCACAGTGTCTCCTTGATACCAAAGCCAGGAAAGGACACAACAAAAAAAAACTATGGACCAATATCCCTTACGAATATAAATGCAAAAATTCTCAATAAAATTCTAGCAAACTGAATTCAGCTGCACATCAAAAAAATAATCCACCACGGAGGGTCGGGCGTGGTGGCTCATGCCTGTAATCCTAGCACTCTGGGAGGCCGAGGTGGGCGGATCGTTCTGAGCTCAGGAGTTCGAGACAAGCCTGAGCAAGAGCGAGACCCTGTCTCTACTAAAAAATGGAAAGAAATTAATTGGACAGCTAAAAATATATGTAGAAAAAAAAAAAATTAGCCGGGCATGGTGGCGTGTGCCTGTGGTCCCAGCTACTCGGGAGGCTGAGACAGTAGGATTGCTTGAGCCCAGGAGTTTGAGGTTGCTGTGAGCTAGGCTGATGCCACGGCACTCGCCCCAGGCAAGAGAGTGAGACTATGTCTCAAAAACAAACAAACAAACAACAACAACAACAAAAAATAATCCACCATGAACAAGTGGGCTTCATTGCAGGGATGCAAGGATGGTTCAACATATGTAAATCTATAAATATGATTCACTGCATAAACAGAAGCAAAAACAATGACCGTATGATCATCTCAATAGATGGAGAAAAAGCATTTGATAAAATTAAGCATCCTTTTATGATAAAAACTCTTAAGAAAATAGGCATAGATGGAACACACCTTAAAATTATAAATGCCACATATATGACAAACCCACAGCCAACATCACACTGAATGGGAAAAATGGTAAAAATTAAAAGCATTCCTGCTTATTTTTTTTCTTTGTCACCCCAAACATGCTTCCAAGCATTCCTGCTTAGAACTGGAACTAGACAAGGTTGCCCACTGTCACCATTTCTATTCAACATAGTGCTGGAAACCCTCACCAGAGCAATCAGGCAAGAAAAGGAAATCAAGAGTATCCAAATAGGGAAAGTAGAGGTCAAACTATCGTTCTTTGCTGACAATATAATCTTATATCTAGAAAACCCCAAAGATTCTGCCAAGAAACTCTTGGAATTGATAAATAAATTCAGCAAAGTCTCAGGTTACAAAATCAATGTACACAAATCAGTGGCATCCATATATGCCAACAGTCAAGCTGTGAATCAAATCAAAGACTCAATACCTTTCACAACAGCAACAAAGAAAATAAAATACCTAGGAATGTATTTAACTAAGGAGGTGAAAAACCTCTCTCTACAAGGAGAACTATGAATCACTGAGGAAGGAAATGACAGAGGATGTAGAAAAATGGAAAAACATATCATGCTCATGGATTGGCAGAATCAACATTGTTAAAATGTCTATACTACCCAAAGTGATTTACAGATTCAGTGCAATCCCCATTAAAATATCAATGCCATTTTTTGAAGATATAGAAAAAATAATTCTACACTTCGTATGGAATGAGGAAAACCCTGAATAGCCAAAGCAACCTTAAGCAAAAAGAATAAATAGGGAGGCATCACTTTACCAGACTTCAAGCTATACTACAAGGCTATAGTAACCAAAACAGCATGGTATTGGCACAAAAACAGAGACATAGACCAATGGATCAGAACAAAGAACCCAGATATAAAATTATCCTCGTATTGCCACCCAATCTTTGACAAAGCAGAAAACAACATACACTGGGGAAAAGAATCCCTATTGAATAAATGGTGTTGGGAAAATTGAATAGCCACATGTAGAAGGTTGAAACAAGATCCTTACTTCTAACCACTCACAAAAATTAATTCCAGATGGATGACAGACTTAAACCTAAGGCATGAAACTATAAGAATTCTAGAAGAAAATGTTGGAAAAACTCTTATAGATATCTGCCTAGGCAAAGAATTTATGAAGAAGACCCCAAAGGCAATCACAGCAACAGTGAAAACTAATAAATGGGACTTGATTAAATTAAAAAGCTTCTGCATAGCCAAGGAAACAATAGAGCAAATAGACAACCTACAGAATGGGAGAAAGTATTTGCATGCTATACATCTGATAAAGGGCTGATAACTAGAATCTACAAAGAAGCAAATCAGCAAGAAAACATCAAAGAACTCCATAAAAAAGTGGGCAAAAGACATGAACAGAAGCTTTTCAAAAGAAGATAGACTAATGGCCAGTAAACATATGAAAAAATGCTCAATGTCTCTAATCATCAGGGAAACGGAAATCGAAACTACAATGAGATATTACCTAACACCAGTGAGAATGGCTTTTATGAAAAAGTCCCAAAACAACAGATGCTGGTATGGATACAGAGAGAAAGGAACACTTATACACAGTTGGTAAGACTGCAAACTAGTACAACCTCTATGGAAAGTAATATGGAGATACCTCAAAGAACTAAAAGTAGACCTACCATTTGATCCAGCCATCCCACTATTGGGTATTTACTGAAAGGAAAAAAAAGCCATTTTATCAAAAAGACACTTGCACTCAAATGTTTATTGCAGCACAATTCACACTTACAAAGATGTGGAATCAACCCAAATGCCCATCAATACATGAGTGGATTAATAAAATGCATATATGTATACCATGGAGTACTACTCAGTCATTAAAAAAATGGTGAACTAATACCTTTTGTAAAACCTGGATGGAACTGACAACATTCTCCTAAGTGAAGTATTGCAAGAATGGAAAAACAAACACCACATGTACTCACTGTGAAATTGGAACTGATTGATCAACACTCATGTGCACATATGGAAGTAAAACTCAACAGAAATCAAGCAGGTGTGGTGGGGGAGGGGATGGGTAAAATCACACCTAATGGGTATAATGCACACTATCTGGTGATAGGCACACTTCTAACTTTGACTCAAACTGTACAAAAGCAATTCATGTAGCTAAAACATTTATACTGCTGTAATATTCTGAAATTTTAAAAAAATAAGTAAATACTAAAAAAATAAATAGCTTCAGTGAGTGGATGTGGTCTATGGGGAACTCAAGGGCAGTTGTGCCAAATCCAGATGACAGCAACGCTTCACCCTCAGACAGTTCCCACTCTAGAAAGGAAGTCTGGGGGAAGCGTGCCCAACCTCATCCACAGAAACACCTTGCCTGACTCATACCCTGCCTGGGCTCTCCAGCAGGGCCTGCTCCTGTTCCTGCTTGCTCTTCTGGGCAGGCCTGGGGACTTACTGAATCATTCTGGGCTCACGACTTGAATTGATGGCACCTACACCCACTAAAAGGACCAATACTGATGGAACCACAACTGCCTCTTCGGCCTGTTCAGCTCTCATCAATAGCAGTTTCCTGTGATTGCTAATTATTTTGTCACTACAGCTATCATGCCCAAAATTAACTCATTGCTTCTGTATTTGGCTAGGGCAAGAATTATTACTCCTAGTCTAGTCTTGACAGGCCTAAAGCTCAAAAGAATCAGACAACCTACACAAAGAAACACAGTGAGCTGGTGGCAACACGGGATTGGGCCTCATGCCTCCCAATCTCATGTCACTTGTAAAATTTCATTGTATCATTTTCTATTGCTGCCATAACAAATCACCACAAATTTAGTGGCTTAAAGCAATAAAGTTTATTATCTAACAGTTCTGGAGGTTAGAATGTCATAGGGCTAAAATCAAGATGTTGGCAAGGCTATGTCCTTCTAGAGGCTCTCAGAGAATCCGTTTTCTTACCTGTTGCAGCTTCTGAGGCCACCACCATTCCTTGGTTCATGGTCCCTTCCTTCTTCAAAACCAGCCATGCCTAGTCGAGTCTTCCTCACATCATGTTACCCTGACACTCACTCTTTTGTCTCTTGCTTCCACATTTAAGGATCCTTGTGATTACACTGGGCCCACTTGGAGAATGCAGGACAATGTCTCTATTTTCAGGTCAGCTGATTGGCAACCTTAATTCTCTGTTGCCATGTACCGTAACATACTCACAGGTTCAGAGGGTTAGTTCTTGGACATCTTTGGGGGACCATTATGCTGCCTACCAGGGTCATGCACCTTTTCCCTGTGGTAGGAGATGGTGGTAATAACCGTAGTAATAGTGACAGCGAGGATCCTAGTCCAGATGAGTCTCTCTTGAAGCTACAGGTCAGTACCTTTGTAATTTTCAACTGTGTTTGAGCCTTATCAGCCTTTAACATAGTTGGCGCCCCATATATTTCAGCCTTCCAGAATTACCCTTTACTTAACTATTCAAAGAAAATAACATGCTCCAAGGCCAGAGGAATTCCAGCCCCCTCCCAAACATTGCAAAGAATTCCTGGATGCGTATCCACCCTCATGGTCAGTGGTCTGCTCCCAACTTCTTCTGGATCCTTCTGATTCCCCCATCACAGGCTCTATACATGGCCCCCTCCCTCTGAGGTGGTTTGCTTCCAAACAGGGACCTTCCCATCATTCCTGAGGTAGGGCTACCTGGAGAGAAGGTTAGAAGGTTTAATCAACTCCTCTGAAGGCCTGAAGATCCTTTGTATGGGCTTTACAATACAGGAGAATAGAACTTCATTTAGTACTTAGTACAGTGACTTAGTGAAGTCACTGACTTTATTACGAAGAGCGGTGTAGCCCTTTTGGTCTACCGAGGGCTTCCTTCAGCCTGGCCTCAGGGCCTTACCTTTGCATAACCAAAGGGCCTATTAATGTGTTTTCCCAAAACAAAAGATAAATTCTTTCCCAAGATGAATTCTTCTCCCAATCTTGGAATGCAGAAATGCTGCAGTTGAAAAATACAACTAAGCAAGAATAGCTCCCTTTATTTATACTTCCATTATTTACCACAGAAATAAATAATGTTAATATGTGTGCTGTGATGCAAAAGAGATAGATTTTATAGCACAACACACACATAGTAATACACACAAACACATGACTTAAATGAACAATATCTACTCTTATTACTTGGGATACACACCTTGATATTTTCTATTCTTTTAATTTTAAAATGCTGATCAAGACCCGTGTAGGAGAGCAAAACAGGCCTCCCTAAAATATGACTGTAGGACACCAGAACATGCCACCGTAGAGGAGTGAAAAATGGCTTCCCTCCACCCTCTAGGTTCTTTGGCTGGGCTAAGAATTAAATTGGCATAAGGCAGATTAATGGGAGAAAAACCATATTTAATTATGTATGTACACATGGGAGTCCCACAAAATATGACTTGAAGAAGGGTCAGATGATTGAAGCTTATGTAACATCCTGAGCTACAGAAAGGAATAGAGTGTTTCAGGACTTCTGAGGGGTGGTGAGGACAAGTTATGGAAGGGTGAAGGGAGGAAATGTATGGCGAATAAAAGTTGTCTTGTTATGCAAACACAAAGTTTCTCAGGTAATAAAAATTGTCTGGAGCATCTGTCAGAAGAATAGGTGATAGTCTGTCTGGGCTGGTGTTAATGTCTAGTCTCCTCTCCTGTGATCTCAGTGAAATCTTCACAGGTTGATAAGATTCCTGGGGAGTGACTCATGACAATTGAGTTCCCTTTGGAGGATCTGTCTTTAGGAAGTGTGAACAAATACAAACCTGAAAGAGCAATCCTTCAAGATGGATCTGAAGTGGCTAACTGGGCCTAAATTTAAAACAGAGCCAAGTGACCGTTTGCTGACTGGGGTTGTTACAGCAAGTGTTACAGCAAGTGGTCCCGAGGACAAACCAAGCGGCACACGGAGAGTCGGAGAATCAAAGTTTATTCACCAGCGGGCTCAGAGGGGCCTCGCCACCAAATTCTGAGCCCTGTCTACCCGATTTTTCCCACTTTTATTAAGTTGTGGTGGTCTGGGGGGGTAGGGCATCAGGTGGTTAGTGCCTGCCACGTAATAGGTTAGTTGATGTGTCAGATAATAGATTTAGTGTTATGCTGATGTGCCAGGTAGTAGATTTAGTGTTATGCTGATGTGCTAGGTAATAGGTTAGTATTATGCTGATACGGGTGTTCTCTGAGGGGTGGGGGTCTCAGGTGGCTGGTGTGCCAAGTAATAGATGGGGGTTTTCTTTATCAGGATCACGCACATACTCTGAGCTTTCTGAAAACCAGCACCTTTCTATCTTTGGGACTTTCGGAGCTCACCTGAACCAGCCAATCAGAGCTCACCAGCCTCAACCAATCAGAGCTCAAGTATATTCATCAATCAGAACTTAGCTGCATCAACCAATCATAGCTAAGCAAGTTTCAATCCTTCATTTGCATAAATAAACCTGATTGGGAACCTGGGCAGGAAATTTTGTTATAAAATCTGAACCCTCCCTTTGTTTTCTGGACCATACCTTCATTTTGCCTTGAAGGCTATAGTTTCCGCAGGTTGCAAACTGGTCACTGGAATAAAGTTCATGTCTTCCAAATTCCTTTTCAGAGAACTTTTGATCATAGCAGATAAGGGGCACTTAGAGAAAGCCTCTGCCTGCATTTGCTGTTCCCCAAGTACCCTCAGTTCAAAGTAATCAGCACACCCAAGCACCATATTTGGGGGTGGCATTTCCTAAAGCCTCTCAATACCCCAAATATGCCTTTTTAGCATGAGGATTATTTTGATCTGATTATTTTGAGAAATGGCAGACACAGGAGCTCTGAAAACAGTTCAAGTTACCCTTTTGCAAGGGAAATTTACATTTAAATTTACATTTAAAGTAAATCTCCCTTTGTAAGGATATCTCCCTCTCTGTACCAGGAATGGAAGGATGACTCTAAATTACAAGACTCTTACCAATAGTGAAGGCACTGACTTAAATCTGCAAGGTAAATCTTACCCTTGTTTACTATACTTTTCCTGGTTACCTTCCCTTCACAGCTTTCTTCCTTTGCTTAGCTAAAGATGATATCTAAGCTCAAATTTTAGCTACCCCTTTGAGTTATTCTTCCCTGAGTTTCTCTCTTGTGTGTGTGTGTGCATGTGTGTGTGTATGTGTGTGTATTTGAGATGTGCATATTAATAAACTTCTGTTTGTTTTCCTCCTGCTAATCTGTCTTTTGTAATGGGAGCCTGAGCTAAGAACCTACAAGAGTAGAAAGAAGAGATTTTTTTTCTTTCCCTACATCCACTAAATATTTTTATGACCTGCTGATGGCTCACACCATGCACTCTGAAAAACACTACACAGACTACCCCCTTATCTTCCCACTCAGGGCTAAGATAAGTATTTGCGTAAAGCTTTAATGCCTACAAAGCATGTTTTAAAGCATACATTATCCCATTTAATCCTTGCATGACCCTAAAATGGGAATAATAACTTCCTTTTTATAGATAGGGAAAACAAGGTCTGAAATGTTGGAGCAGCTTGTCCAAAGTCACACAGCCAGAAATGGGAAGAGTTTGGATACAAAACTTTGAATCTAAATCTAGTGCTCTTTCATCAAAACCAGACTCCTAGACCCACTTTATCAGCACCCTCAACTCTTACGGATTAGGTTAAACTAGACAAAGGAAGCCATTTTTGTGTATGCTGGATTCTTAGTGCTCACAACATCTCAGAATTCTTCTTTGTCAGCCTGGAGCTGGCATACCTGTATTTCTTACCTCCCCTTCTCTCACCCCAGATGGACTAGCAGAGCTGGGAAGTCCTTTGCGGAGTATGAGGGACACCTGCCCCCAGGGCAAGAAGTCCCTGTACCCACCTCAGCCTTGCTATGCCTGCCTTGCGTTTGAGTGCTTCCTCTGAGCACAGCAGAAGGGCCCAATCCCTGCCCTAGGCTGGGACTAGGAGGGACTTAGCCCAGTGTCTTCGTTGGTTCATGCTGTAACAAAATACCATAAACTAGGTAGCTTATGAAGAATCAAATAAAATCTTAAGCCCCCCAGCCAACTAAATGGATCCTCTTGGTCATGGGGACCCCAGAAAGACCTTAAAGCTGAGAGGCTGACCATGAAGAGAAGGGAGGTCAGACACATCTAGTTATGCCCTGTCCCTTCTGGAGTTACTCTTTGTAACAATAAGATACTAAATCATTAACAGGCCTGAGGCCATATAAGACAAAGGTTAAACTACACTTGCAGGTCGCCAATTTACTTAACAGATCACTTGAGTCTCAGTATATGTCTGGTGGCTTGTCTCTGATTAACAGACTTTCTTATCTTAACTTAAAACATTCCAGGCCTTTAGACAAAGCTTCTGGTCTTTAACCAATTGCAAATCAAAGAATCTTTAAACCCACTTATAACCTGTAAGCACCCCATGCCCCATGCTTGGAGATGTACTGCCTTTTCAGGCCAAATCAATGTATCGATTTACAACTTTATGTGTAATTCCTGTCTCCTTAAAATATATAAAACCAACTATAACCTGACCACTTCCTCAAGGCTTCTTGGGTGGGGCTCTCCGCGCCATGGTTGCACATATTCAGCTCAGAATAAACCTCTTTAAATTATTTACAGTTTGAATTCTTTTCTGTTGGTACTTATAAACAATAGAAGCTTATTTCTCACAGTTCTGGAGTATGGGAAATCCCAGACCAAGGCTCTGGCAGATTCAGCGTCTGTTGAGGGCCCACTTCCTGGGTCATAGACGGTGCCTTCTTGCTGCGTCCTCATATGGTGGAAGGGACAAGGCAGCTGTCTGGGCCTCTTTTATAAGGTCACTAATTCCATTCATGAGGACTGCTCTGCTCACCTCCTAAAGGTGCTACCTCCTAATACTATCACCTTGGGGGTAAGGATTTTAATGTATGAATTTTGGGGCTGACAAACATTCGGACCATAGTACCCAGGAAGCTGGAACATGATACTAGGCGTTGGGGAGGGAAAATGGCTTTCCACTACTCTTCTAGTGTTACCAATAGTTCGGTACTTGTCCCCGAGGCCACATCAGAAGAACAAGGACAAGTGGTTTAAGGAGAAGGAAAGAAGAGTTTATTAATTTTCTGGCAAATGAGGAGGCTGGCAGACTCCCGTATCAAAGTACCAGCATCCTCCTTCTGAGCAAAGTACAGAGCTTTTAAAGGTTCTGATCAATCCCATCTTCAGTTAAGACAATTTCGTGATCTCTTCCTGGATTAATGCTATCTTCAGCTAAGATGATCTCGTGACCTACATCCAGACAATTCTCTTAAGCCATCTCCTGTGGCACAAAAAACAAAAGACATTCCCCTTCCCCTCCCAACCACTGGCCTGAGGCAGGGATGCAGGTCCTAGTTCTCCAATAGGAGTGGGGGATGTTTTGAAGAGACATAAAACATTTTGCCTTTTTTTCGAGCCATTTCTTCTGCTACATATTCCCCCCGTCAATATCACCCTTCCATATCTATGGGAAGAGGGGTGACTACTCTGTTACACTACGTTCTCTAGCTGACTATGAATTAAATTGACATAAGACAGATTAACAGGAGAAAAACCATGTTTAATTACATTCATATGTGCTGGAGTCCTACAAAATATGAGACTCAAAGAAGAACCAGATGATTGAAGCTCATATAACATCCTGAGCTACAGAAAGGAATAGGGGCTGGGGGCTTCCTGAGGGGGGATGACGACATAAGTTATAGGAGGGTGAGGGGAGGAAATGTGTGGTGAATAAAGGTTGTCTTGTTATGCAGGTAAAGTCTCTCAGGTAATAAAAGTTGCTGGAGCAGCCCTCTTCCTAATATAGATACTTTTACTAATGTAGATTTCCTTTATAGATGTTAATTTCTTTTTACAAAAGGACAGCTTTTCAGAGCTACTCCTGTGTCTGCATTTTCTCAGAATAACCAGCTCAAAATATGCCCAAGAAGTATATTTTGGGGTGGCATATTCTGGTCTCCTACAGTCATATTTTGGGGTGGTGTGTTCTGGGCCCCAACACTGTGGAAAGACAAACCATGGGCTCAGGTGGCCTGGGAAGCTGGGAGGAGAGGAGGGCCACCAGAGTGGCTTTGGCTGGAAAGTCCCTGGGAAATGTGACTGAATGAACTGATGAAAGGAGAGGGGCATCACAGACCCACTAAGAGTAGGGGTGGGGGTGGGGAGGAAAATGTGGGGATGGAAAACCCGGATTCCGGTTTTCAGGTTTAAACACTGCCTCTCCTTTCTCTCTTAGTCAACTCTGCTACCTTGGATTTTCTACACAAGGCATTGGGTGGGAAGGAAGACTTGAGCAACATTTCAAACAAATGAGCTCTGTGTTTGCAGGGAAAGCTATCTAAACACTGACATGTTGGAGAAAGTGGTGAAGAAGAGCTTCTTAAATGGGCTGCTGGCTCTGCAAACCAGTAAAGCGACCTCTGAGCTCAGAGAGGGGCCAAGGGCCTGGGTAGGGAGAATTGTTTTTATATATTCTGGACCCAGCCTTTAGTACCTGCGACAGCACTCTCTTCCTGTCCAGAGAAGCCCAGAACACCCAGGACCGTGCCTCCTTCCAGCATCAGTGAAGTCCCTCTGTACCCATGTAGGCTGTTGGGGTTGTTGATGGCCCGCATGTCATCCGATCTCAGACACCATCAACTGCAAGCTGCACCATTAGTTTATGTACCAATATGCAGGAAAAAAATGCCAAAGATGGAGACTCCACATAAATCCAGGCTACTAGAGGGAGATAGCTCCTCCCACAGAAGTGACTGCTGGGACATATGTTGTCTCAATGTTAGCATTGTGTGCAGGGAGGAGTAACAGTTCTCTCCTGAGAATTTGAACTATGAACCTGTCCTCATGCAGATTTGAGGTCTGAATTCATACTGTCAACTTGGTCTTAGAAAGTCCAGCAGAAAATTAATTTAAGGTGTTCTCAGATTGATAGTGGCCAGAAGTGACTGGCAATTGTGCTTCTTCTCTGGGAGAACTCAGCCTTGATCCCCGCTGACAGCCATTATAGGGCACCATATTTTAACACACATCTTGATTTTGGTGATGTTAAAATGTGAATAAATGTTACTTAAAGTTAATGTCATATGGGCATGAAACAGATGGAATGTTGGCTGAACTGCTGACCAACTTATCCAGTTTATCTGGAACCTTCCTGGTTTTACCCCTAAAAGTCCTGCTTGCCATGAAATCCCCCAGTCCCAAAGATTCGTCACTTTACCTACCCAGTCCTCTCCTGGGGCCATCTCATCTGACTGAAGGGGCCTTGTTTCATTTAGGGGTAGGATGACTGCACCAGGGTGTGGACACCTCCTGGGGGCAGAAAACCACAAGCCAGCCAGTACTGGGATGCGAGGCCAACTCAGGAGGCCTGGCCTAGTTATTTAGCTTCTCTTGGGTTCTTACACATTGAAATCATTTCAATGAATTCTCCCTTTTATTTATGTGCTCTTTGGGGGTCTGGGGAGTTAATTTCAGCACATCTCTGGCTGTTATGGCTAACGGGGCCCTGATTGAGGCAGGGAGCCTGTCCTGCAAGGTTCTTTAGAGGCTCAATGACTGTCCTAGGCACTGAGCCTGCCATTTGAGAAGACGGCAGGAGGGAACCAGTGGCGCTTGTCAGTGGGTCTGTGTGCCGAGGGGACAAACTGTCCTCAGACACAGTTGTGTAAGTGAAGCAGAAATAACGAGTTCCATCCAACGCTGCTATTATTCCCACAACTCTGTAATTAGCAGAATGATGTGAATTATTCCCTAAACAAAGGCCAAGAAAATAGTGTAACAATCTCTGTTTTATTTGTGTACTAAATATCTGTACTTGGAGTTCTGTTTGTTTCCAAGCTCCTTCTCACATGTTTTCCTTTTTCTCTTCCTTGCCTCCTGCATCAGCAAACTTCTTAAGGGAGGAGTAATATTTCTTCTTATATTTGGCCTCACGGGGCCCAGCATTGGTGTTCTTTTCCTGTAAGCCCCTCGAGGACAGGGAGTGGATCTTTGTGTGATTCTGACACTGAGCACCATCATGGCACCTAATAAGTCGTTGAATTGAGCCGAGCTGCAGATTCAACAATAAATACTTGAGCCAAGGATAAACTTCTTCATCCATTCATATATCAAGTAGTTAGTAAACTCCTATGATATGTCTCCACGCAGCTTACATTCTAGGGGAAAGCAGACAAAAAGCTAGTAAGCAGACAAATAAAGTCATAATAAGTTATGCTAAACGTTATGGGAAACCAAAAGAGGGAAGAGGCCTAATTTAGACAGAATGATAAGGGAAGACCCCTCTGAAGAGGTGACAACTGTCAGAGAGGAAAGGCTTTTCCTCTAATCTCTTAGGTTCAGTGTTGGGGGCCTGTGAATTAAACTGACAAAAGACAGATCAGCAAGACAAAAGACAGAATTTTATTCACATACATATGTGGGAGTTCACAGGAAAATGTGACTCAAAGAGATAGTTAGAATTTGGAGTATCTAAACCCTCTTAATAGCGGAAGGTGAGGGGGAGAACAAATGACTTTTAGGGAGGAGTAAATGGGCCCTTAGTAGACTAAACGGGAGATTTGATAGTTTTGTGACAATGTCTGCTTAGGTGAGTTCTTATATCCTTGTGACTTCTCCTCTCTGGTGATAGGAGTCAATCTTCCTTGGTTTGGAAACTCCCAGCAAGGAGATTTATGATAGTTGAAGTCTTTTGGGAAGCTCTGCTTTATGCAGATAAGGGAGTTCAGAGGAAAACCCTCTTCACAGCTGTATATTCTAGATCCCATCACTACAAATGTGGTACCATAAAGGATAAGGAGCTAGCCATACACTCTCCAGAGCCAAGGGTATACAGTCAGAAGGACAGCATGAACAGGGTCCCTGGACTGGGAAGAGCTTTCTTGTTGGAACATAAGGAATAAGAAGGGTAGTAAGAGAAGAGTTTGAAGAGGAGGGCAGGGCCAGGCCATGAGGGATTTGTGGTCTCTAGAATTTTGTGGTGAGCTTACTAGAAGCCAGAAGGCTCAAGGATTTTCCATGAGGCCTCTGCACCCAGATGATGGTGCTTGAGGCAACTTCTCTGGGGAATCACAAATCTTTATAGCCAGAAAGACCCTGCTATAGTTGGGATGTTTGTCCCTCCAAATCTCATGTTGAAATTTGATCCCCCATGTTGGAGGTTGGGCCTAATGGGAGGTGTCTGGGTCATGGGGGTGGGTCCCTCATGAATAGACTAATGCCCTCCCTGGAATGGGGTGGGTCTGAGCGAGCTCTTGCTCTGTGAGTTCTCAAAGAGCTCCCAGGAGAACTGGTTGTTTAAAAGAGCCTGGCACCACCCCAATCTCTCTTGCTTCCTGTCTCAACATGTGATCTCTGCACACACTGGCTCCCCTTCGCCTCTGACAGGAGTAGAAGCAGCCTGAGGCTCTCATCAGATGCCCAGTCTTCCAGCCAGCAGAACCAAGAGCCAAATAAACTTCTTTTCTTTAAAAATTTCCCAGCTTCAGGTGTTCCTTTATGGAAACATGAAACAGACTAAGACTCCCAACTCATTATTTTACAGCTGGTCCACCAAGGCCTGAGAGATGACTGGTCTAAGATCACCCAGCATGTGAGCATTTGGTTGGGGTTCCAGCTTCTGCCTGTTGGGCCCTCAGCAGTCCATGTGCCCCTGGGACACAGAGGCAAAGGCCCAAGTGAGCCTTCACTCACTGAGCTGGGCAGCTGAATCTAGGCTCAGTGATGACCATAAAAGCTGGGATCTGATAAATTTGTGAGCTATCACAGGGTGCTTGGGCCAGGGGATGAACTGTTAGGGAGAGAGAGAGAGAGACCATTATCTTGTGTTTACCCAGGGACTGTGCTCTTGAGCTGATTTCATAGATAGGAAATCACATGGGCTTCTCAGCAGCCCCATGAGGCATGGGGTAGGTGGACAAGCTCAGACCTTGGAGTGGGGAGAGCTGGGTCTGAATTCCAGCTCCACTTCTCCTGAGCACCACGGTCTTGGACAAATTCCCTCTCTTCTCTGATGCTTAGTTTCCCTCCGCTGTAAAATGGGATCCCCACCTCCGTGAGGCTCCAGAGAGCCTGTGTGCGGATGCGTGCAAGGTGCCCAGCTCGTGGCAGGGTCTGCCGTGAGGGAGCGCAGCTGCAGGGTACATCGCTAGTCCTTCTTGGTAGAGGAAGAAACAGGCAAATTGTCTACATTCCTTCACTGAATGTTCGCCACATCTCTGTGAGGTAGATATTCACATCTCCAATAAAAACCAACTGGGCTGAGAGAGTCAAGGTCATCGAGCGCCTGAGTAGCGGAGCTGGGACTCAAACCCTACTGCAATTGTCAGTGGGTGCTGAGTTGGTGCTGGGAGGGGACTCGAGAAGTGAAAGGCACAAGCCCTCTCCTTTCTAAATGGGCAGACGAGGAGAATCTGTGATGCCCTCCAGAGCCTGAGAGGACCCAGGAGCCTCAGGTGGGGAGTGCAGTGGGCGCTGGCTGGAATCTCCTATGGGGAGGAGTGGCAGGATCGCCTAAGGCTGCCTGTTATTAATTCCCCCAGCTGTGGGACCTTTGAGACGGGAAGGCCAGAGAACTTTCCAAGAGAACCCAAAACTGAATCAACAAAGGTGGGGTCTTAGGTGCTGTGGTTCCTAGATTGATCGAGTCTTCTCAGACTGCAGCCGTAGGCCTCTGGGCCAACCCACCTGGCTGGCCAACTGTCAGAGGACTCCAAGGGTTTCTCCTCCCCCCACTCAACAAGAGGAGAGGAGGGGATGTTCCACTGACCTCACTCACTGGAGGTCACTAAGGCTTCCTTCCAGCCACTTCCATGTCACATCCTCTACCCTGAGTTGCCTGCCTGGGCCGGGGAGGAGATGCTGTCATGGATGCCTCATGCCTGATTCAGGGAGAGGAATCATGTCCACTTCCTTTTTCCTGGGTCCCTTTAACCCTTTGCCAAGTGCTGAGCTTCCCTGAGCATCCCTGCTTCCCTGCCAAGGCAATGAGAAAACCAGGGGCCAGGAACAGGAGCTCAGAGCCAGAGGCTAGTGGTAGCCTTAAAAATATGTGCAGAAATTAATTCTGAGCCAAGGTGCCTTTTTTTCCCCTTCTTTAAAAATTTTTCTTTATTCAATGCCTTGTCAAAAAATTTTAAAATTGACATGTGCTCACTGCAACCATTTTTTTCCTTGGAAACCATTCACCTGGCCCTCACCTGGCCCACAGCCTCTCAGTACTGACTGCTTGTGGATCTCCTTTTACAACTTTATCTATATTCATTGTTATGGACTGAACTGTGTTCCCTCCAAATTCATACGTTGAAGCCCTAACCCCCAATGTGACTGCATTTGGAGACAGAGCTTATAAAGAGGTAATAAAAGTTAAGTGACATCATAAGGGTGCAGCCTAAATCCAGAAAGACTGATGTCCTTACAAGAAGAGGAGACATGAAAGAGCCGCCACCTCTCTCCCAAGCAAGCACAGAGAAGAGGCCATATGAGGACACAGTGGGGAAGGCAGAAAGGCACCACAGAAAGCATCCCTGGCGTCATTTTCTTCTTGGACTTCTGGCCTCTGAACTGAGAAAATAAATTTCTATTGTTGAAGACAACCCATCTGTGGTATTTTGTCATGGCAGCCCTAGCCGACTGATATGCTAGTATAACCTCTACACAAAGATCCACGGGCAGGGAGAGGGTGTTTTATTTGATGTTTATTTGAGCAAAAATGGGATCGTGCTATACTCACATTACTCTGAAACTGGCGTTAGTCATTAATACCACTCAATGGCCATCTGGCTCCTTGTTCACACCCACATCTGGTTCCACGAGGACATCCTGCATGTCTCCCCTCCAAAACCTACCCAGAATCAGACCACGTCTCCCACCTTGCTGTTTCCACTTCGTGTGAGCCCCATTCCCTGTCCCCTCGCTCCCCCCACTGAGTTTACCTCAACAGTCTTTCTGCTTCCGCCCCTGCCCCTTCAGTCTGTTGCCTCACAGCAGCCAGAGGGGTCCTTTAAATACCTGTCAGATCACATTGCTCCTCTGCTCAGAGGAGCTCGGGAAGCTTCCCGTCCTACTCAGGGTAAAAACCCAAGTCTTAGCCAGGCGTGGTGGTGCACCCCGTGGTCCCAGCTACTCTGGAGGCTGAGGCAGGAGAACCACTTGAGCCTGGGAGTTCGAGGCCATAGTGAGCTATGATCTTGCCTGTGAATGGCCACGGTGCTCCAGTCTGAGCAACATAGTGAGACACTGTCTCTACAAAAACCAAAAAAACAAAAAAATCCCAAAGTCTTCACCAGGGGTTGCCAGGCCCTTCATGATCCGTACACACACACACCCCACTAACTCTCCTCTCTGACCTCCCTCCCACCCCTGTCCCCTGCCACCCTGGCCTCTTGATGTTTCTAGACCACACCAAGCACACCCCCAAATCAAGGCCTTGGCACTTGCTGTTTCCTCCTTCTGGACTGCCCTTCCTCCGGACAGCCACGAAGGTCCTTTCCTCACTTCCTTCCAGATTCTGTCTCCCACCCCACCTTCATTATTCTTCGTAGCACTATCACCAGTTGATATACTATGTATTTATTTGTTTGTTTATGGCCTGTCTTTCCCCACTAAGATGTGAGTTCCATGAGCAAAAGCCTTGTCTTGTTCCCTGCCGTATCCCTAGCACTCAGAACAGTGCCAGGCTCATAGTTGACGCTCAGTAAATATTTAATGAATGAAAGAATGAATAAATGCCTCCAAGTCAATAGATATAAATCTAACAGCCTTTTCAACAGTTGCATAACACTCGCTAATATGGATAGATCATGATTCACTTACCCATCCCCCTGTTAATGATGTTTAAGTTATTTCCACTTTTTCCTGCATTAAACAATGTGATAAACATTTTTACATAAGTACTTTTATTGGTCCTTTTATTTCTATAGGATATTTCCCTTAAAGCTGGATTTATGTATTAATATAAGAGGTAGGCATAGTTTAAGCTTTAATAGCCATTACTGCTTTTCCTTAGTCACAATTCATAGGCAAATCCCCAACAAAGTCTCAACCATTTTCCCAAACTGGGGCCAGGGCAGTATTGCCCTTATACCTGGCAACAGGGACTCTTTCCTGGGCCTTGCATGTAGCAAACACAAAAAATTAAATTTATTAAAGACCACATGGGAGCTTTTTTCACCTGGGATCCTGCATTTACCACTGGCACAGTGTGAACATTGATATGCATGGTTAACACCCTAAGTCTCCACATTTCCCTCCCATGTTCTCAGAACAAATTGAGTCCAAATACTGTGAAGGAAGATCTGTGGGTTGTGCCCCCTACTAACCTTGGAGATAGACACTGCTTTGGATAGAGAAAGAATGTAATTGGCTGATATGTGTGTCCCTCCTCTCAGAGAGCATGAATTCAGCTGATTCTGGCATAACCAGATGTTGTTTCTCAATAGTGCCAAGGACCCACTTTCTTTGTCCTAGTTTGTCATTCCGAAGGCACTCAGGAATTAGCATGGCATGCACAACTGCGCATAGTGTCTGTGTCAGTTATCTATTACTGTGTAACAAACCACACTGAAACTCGATGGCTTAAAACTTCAACAATTTACTTGCTCATAATTCTGGGTTGGGCTCAGCTGGGCAATTTCTCTGCTGATGTCCTTTGGGGTCACTTATGCAGCTGAAATCAGCCAACAGCTCAACTGGGACTCGATGTTCCAAGATGGCTTTGTTCACATGTTTGACAGTTATGCTGGCTGTTGACTGGGGCACCTCAGTTCTCCTCCAAATGGCCTTTTGTCCTCTAGCCTAGGCTGGGCTTTTTCACAGAATGACAGAAATGTTCCAAGACAGCAAAAGCAAAAGCTGCAAGGCTTCTTAAGGCCTCGCCTTGGGGGTTCCACACTGTCACTTCTATCTCATTCTGTGTAGCAAATGAAACCCTAAGGGATGCCCAGATCCAAGGGATGGAAGGATATAGACTCTACCTCTTGATGAGATGCATGGCAAAAACCATATTGCAAAGGGGCTGGATGCAGCTGGTGTGATGTGTTGGGGACTATTACCTAACAATATGCCACGGTGTCTGAGGAACATTTTGCCAGGCTAAAGAATTCATCCTTTTCTTACATTCGTTTACACGTAGTTATAAGATATTTGAAGTGTGATTCTTTGCCTTGCTTAATGAATGGACATTAAAACCCAGAATTGTGATGTTTTATTTTTATAATAATATTGAATAAGATTTAATGAAAAAGTCAAAAATAAACTAAAAATTAGCTTTATTTAAATAATTTAGTTTTTAAATTTTATATTTATTAAATTTTTATATTTTGCTTTATAATATGAATAAGTTTGAATGTTTTAGAAGCAAAATAACCTTATTTTGTGAACTCTTAGATCATTGGGAATGAGTGTAAGTCGAGCTGGGATCAATTTAGAAAATATGACAATGTAGCTCAGAAAAAAAAAAAAAGGAAAAGTATTCCAAAGGGCAGTATGCTTAAATTTTTAAAAACTGGGAACACTGAAAATGAGCCATCTTCTGTTGAGCTGGTCTCTCATAAAATTTGTGAGCAGAAACTTCATAAATTCTTTTTTAATGAAGTTTTAATAACTGAAGAAACTGTGAAAATAAGAAAATTATTCTCATCAAAATCATGACTTGAATAGGTTAAATGCAATCCATGCAACTTTATATTTTTTACTAAATTAGAGTCTAACTACAGATCTACTGAACAAGAATGTGTGTGGCCTCCCTTTGCACTTGCCAGTGTCGGGGGCGAAATGTGTCTATCAGCCTCCTTCTGCCCCGAGGCTGTTTTCAGGTTAGGCAGGAGAGCAGGGCGGAGTCATTCTGGGAAGCCAGGGCCTTGTCAGATTCTTAAGAAGAGACTGGTCTCCTGGGACACTCTGGGCCCTGTTGGGCTGGGGACAGAACTCAGTCCTGACAGCCTCCCTGAGTCACACCAGAGCAGACACAGGGTCCCGAAGCCCCTGATTCGGATGCGCCCACCCCCCTGGAGTCAACTAGGCCTCTGTGCGCCCATCAGCCTGAGCAGGTGCGGGCTATTGGCATCACTTCTGGAAATGAAGGCAGCTGTTTTTCTGTTAGCTTTTCCCTCCCAGCACACTGCCCAGTTTACCTACAAGAAACTACCACAAAGTGACAGCCCTGTCAGATCTGCTACCATCTAGCAGCTGCCCCAAGTCACCCAACGCAGTGTCTGAGAATCAGTGCCCTGGGAGGGAGGGAGAAAAGGCAGCATTCCCTCATGAGGTCATGGAGGTCCAGAGAAGGGAAGTGATTTCTTCAAGGTCACACAGGTCCTCAGCAGCAGAGCCAGGAGTCTCCAATTCCCAGTTTTGAGCTGTTTCCATCGTGTTGAATGAGGAATACCAAACGGTCCTCACACCGCGGTAGAAGCTTGTCATTTTGGTTTCTTGTCTTCCTTTGTAAGATAGCCCTATCCTGGGAAGTTAACAAATGTCCACAGGCTCGGAGACTGGGTGAGTTTACCAATGAGAATATAAAAATGTTAAATGAAGGCAGTTAAATTCTCCCTTTCCCAAGACCCTCTGCTTCCTGAGGTTGCCCCTCTCCCAGCCATGAAATACAACTTAATTGTAGGAAATTTTTGTTTAGTTTGGAGTGTGCGTTATTTTCAACTGAAAAGATTTATAACCAAAGGTAAGTGGTCATAAAAGACCTCTGCATTGTATTTATTGTGACATGTGAAAAGTAAATATTCAGATTATTTGTATTAGGTTATTAAGTATGAAATGTCCGATTTCCTTAAGTACTATGTTTGATAGTTGATATCTCTGACATTTCACTTTGACATTTCTTGTTTTATTTTTATTGTGAAGGTACATCCTCAGTCTTTCAAAAGCACGTTTTGGCTTGTGATTATCTTTCAAATTTTTTTTAGAGCAATTTTTGTGAAACCATGGATAAGTTAAAAATTAGTGTTATTTTCAAATACAAGTTCTGTTGTGGAACCAATGCAGCACAGACAGCTTGAAATATCAACGAAGTGTTTGGGAAGGATATAGCAAAAGTTTGGAAATAACTTTATTGTCCATTAAAAGAGGACTGATGAAATGATTTCTAGTATATCCACATGACAGCATATTATGGAGCTGTAAAAAAAGAAATGTTATGAGAACTTTCCTTTTGACTTATAAATTAAAATTTTTTGGATAGTTAATGATCTACAAATAGAATACTGTATAGTGAAAAGCCTCCCTTCTATGCTGCGTCTCAGCCACCAAGTTCTCCTTCCTGCAGGCAACCAGCATGACCTAGTTCTTCCGTAACATTTTAAAGATCTTTCATGCACAAAGAAGCATTTACATGAATAGTCAATCCCTTCCTTTAAAAAAATACACAAATAGAAGCATATTGAAAACCACTGCCCAGCATTTTGCTCTTTTCACTTAATATTTCCATTCAATAAATATTTATTAATCACCTACTATGTGCCAGGTACTCTTTTAGGAATTAGGAAGTGAACAAAACAAATACATTCTTTGACCTCCTAGGGCTTACATTTTTGTGGGAAATAAGTAAATGTATAGTGATAGGTGGTTAGTGCTACGGAGAGAAGCAGGGTAAGGGCATAGAATGTGTGGGTGGGTGATGGTGGCGGTGGTGGTGGGTTGTAGTTATTTTACATAGGTGGTGTGGGAGACCAGAATATACCACCCTAAAACATGAAGGATTATTGTGCTGAAGGCAATTAAGAAAAAGCAGGTTCAGGAAAGCTCTCTGCCCTCCCTCTACTTGCCTAAAAGCAGGACATACATCTACAAAGACAAAAAGTACCCTGCCCCTCTCCCCTTCTTCCAGGGAGAACAAAGGTTAATCAATGAAGACACCTTTGGACCCTTATGGTCTGGAGAGGGGTACTGGAGAAATCTACATTAGCAAACTTTATTTGTTGGGCATGGTGCCATGTACCTGGAGTTTCAGCTACTTGGTAGGCTGAGGTGGGAGGATCACTTGAGCTCAGGGAGTTTGAGGTCAGCCTGGGCAATATAGCAAAACCCCATCTGTACAAACAAAAAATAAACAAACAAAAAACCCCAAGTTTTACTAACCAGCTTGTATCTGCCGTTTATTTGCTTCCCACTAGTTGCCGCCCTAGAGACTCAATCCTTTTCTTTTGTCTTGTTACTTCTCTAAATATTTACTGTTCTTTGTTGAAGATGCTATATAAGCTTGAATTTGAAACCACCTCTCTGAGAACTGTTCATTCTCTGGGCATCTCCCATGTGTATATGAAATACACATGTTAATAAATTTGTTTGGGCCAGGCGTGGTGGCTCACACCTGTAATCCTAGCACTCTGGGAGGCCGAGGCGGGAGGATCGTTTGAGCTCAGGAGTTCAAGGCCAGCCTGAGCAAGAGCGAGACCCCGTCTTTACTAAAAATAGAAAGAAATTAGCTAGACAACTAAAAATATATATAGAAAAAATTAGCTGGGCATGGTGTTGCGTGCCTGTAGTCCCAGCTACTTGGGAGGCTGAGGAAGAAGGATAGCTTGAGCCCAGGAGTTTGACGTTACTGTGAGCTAGGTTGATGCCACAGCACTCTAGCCCAGGCAACAGAGTGAGACTCTGTCTCAAATAAATAAATAAATAAATCTGTTTGTTTTCTTTTAGTCTGTCTTTTGTTACAGAGGTCTGTTCCAACTAAGAATCTATGAGGATTGAAGAAAAAATTATTTTTCTTCCCCTACGGTGGTCAGCTAAAGACTTGCCACAGCCTGGAGAAAGGGAGGGAATGAGCCATGCATCTCACTGGTGTTGAGCAGAGGGAAGCAGAGGGAACACCCCCTGAGAAGCAGGACAGTATTTGATATGAGGGACAAAGCAGTTACCATGGTTGAAACTGAGTGAATATGTCTTGGAGATGTTCTGTATCATGAGAACTTTTTCATTCTCTTTTACATCTGCATCTTATTCCATTGTATGTACGTATTTATCATAGCTGAATTAAACAGTCTCCTACTGTTGGAGATTTAGGAGACTTCTGGTCTCTTGTGATTGTGAACAGTTTTGCAATGAATAACCTTATCAGGTGACTCTTTGCACATATGCAAATTTTTTTGTTTTGTTTTTTTTGAGACAGAGTCTCATGCTGTTGCCTGGGCTAGAGTGCTGTGGCATCAGCCTAGCACACAGCAACCTCAAACTCCTAGGCTCAAGCGATCCTCCTGCCTCAGCCTCCCGTGTAGCTGGGACTACAAGCATGCGCCACCACACCAGGCTAATTTTGTATATTTTTAGTAGAGACAGGGTCTCTCTCTTGCTCAGGCTGGTCTTGAACTCTTGATCTGAAGCAAACCTCCCGCCTCAGCCTCGCAAAGGGCTAGGACTACAGGCGTGAGACACCACTCCCGGCCTGCACACGTGCAAATTGGGCAGTCATCTTCACAATCAATTTTAGAACATTTTTATCACTCCATCAACACTGTATTCTTTAGGCCACCAACCCCTCAACCATCCCCCAGCCATGGGCAACCACTAATCTGCTTTCTACCTCTATAGATTTGCGTATTCTGGACATTTCATATAAATGGATTTATCCATTATGTGGCCTTTTTTGACCGACTTCTCTCACTTAGCACAATGCTTTTGAGGTCTGTCCATGTAGCATGCATCGGTACTTCATTCCTTTTTATTGTCAAATTATATACCACATTTTGTTTACTCATTCAACAACTGGCAGACATTTGGGTTGTTTCTATTTTTTCACTATACTACTATGAACAGTCAGGTACCAGTTTTTGTGTGAATATATGTTTTCCATTCTTTTTTGGCTATATACCTAGGAGTGGGAGTGCTGAGGCCAATAGTAACTCTATGTTTCACCTTTTGAAGGACTGCCAAACTGTTTTCCAAAGCAGCTGCCCCATTTTACATTCCCACCAGCAGTATATGAGGGTTGCAATTTCTCCATGTCCTTGTCAACACTTGCTTTTTTAATTATAGCGTAGGGACAGAAAGGCATGCTACTTTTCCTTGCCTATCATAAGGGTCATGGCTGACACTCTTATAACAAAAAGCAGGTTAACAAGAGAAAGCTCTAACAAATCTATTTGATCAAAGATTTACGTGACAGAGGAGCCTTCAGAGATGAAGACCCAAAGACCCGGGGAAAACAGTCTATTTTTATGCTTGGGTTCGATGAAGAATGGATAGCCATGTAGAAATGTGATCGGGCAAAGAGGTATGAACTAATGGTAACAGACTGAGGGGGGAGACCCAGCAAGGCCTGTCATTCCAGATTCTTCTTGGCCTCTCTGTGGAGCATCTCCCTACCTACACTGGATGTGGGGGCAGGACCCCTCTGGATTGAGGGTGTTCAAGGTAGAGAGTGAGCTTTCTAGGTTGTATGATTTGCTTTCAGAGAGAAGGATTATAATTTCTATGACCCACCTTGAGGAAGAGCAATTCTGGTTTTTATGACTCACTTTGGGAGGAGAGAGAGGGGTGACAGACAGAAGGATGGGAGAAGGTCAGAGAGATTTTGCTTCTGAGGTCCTTTCAGTCTCCTTTAGTTCAAAGTACTCAGCATGGCAAAGCACCACACTGTGTGGTAAAAGGTTCTGGGCCCCAGCAATAGCTACCCTAGTGGGCATGAAATGGGATCTCATTGTGTCATTTTTTCTTAAGATAAAATGTCACACAAAGTTTTCATAGTCTTGTACAAGACTATCTGTCCTCCATCATAGCCACCATAATCTGCCAGATCATCTGTCGCAGTGGCCTTTAATCCCCTCCAGGAAGCACACCTTTTTGCTTTTTGGCTTTGCTTTGATTTTCACTGCAAAATACAGTCAATAAATTGGTAAATCATTTTCAAGTCATCAGCTTCCAAAGACATACACTCATCTTGAACTAGGGCTTCCAAAATACTGGTATAATGTAGTGACTTTTCATATTGTATAAGTATATCTTTAGTAAATTTGGAAACTCTGAAGTTATCTGTTGAAGATGGGTTCATAGCGTCTATTCCATAAACTTTATTATTAACACCGAAAGTTTCTTTTGCTAATTCGAGATCTGATTCTTCCTGTAATTTCTTTAGCTGGTTTATCTGCTAATTGTTCGTTGGGTGCTAGCACTTCAGGTTCTTCTAACCTCTTCTTGATTTCTTACTGCCTTTTCTTCTGTGGTCCTTTTTCTCTTTTCTCTTCTCTGCTCTTTTTTTGTTTTCTGAAATTTTTATTTTGGGTTTTGCTTCTGCTTCCACTTTTTTTGTTGTTGTTCAACATCATAGTCATCCCAGTTATCACTGATGTGCTTGTCCTTGCCTTCCTAGTGGTCCCCTCTGGAGTGCCAGCGGTGTACCCCGACACCATTCCACAGAGAATGTGTCCACGTCCCAGGAATCCAAGTCTCCTGTGAGCATGCATGAGGGGGAGAGTTAGCTCGGCAGAGGTGAGTCACTGGATTTGCTCTGGTTTGCTGGCAAGGGGCCTTGTTGTTTTGATTGGTATTTCTCTGATGG
This sequence comes from Propithecus coquereli, assembly GCF_000956105.1. Lineage (NCBI taxonomy): Eukaryota > Metazoa > Chordata > Mammalia > Primates > Indriidae > Propithecus > Propithecus coquereli. Next base: position 4,632,339 of record NW_012138080.1, read on the forward strand.
CTAAGGATGTTGAGCATCTTTTCATATGCTTGTTTATTATAGTTTTAAATCGCATATCTCTTCTTATGAGTAAGGATAGGCATCCTTGTATATGTTTAAGAACACTTTGTTCCTTTCTAGGAATTGTTTATGTCCTTTGGTTTTCTTTTGGCATGTTGTTTTTCTTTTTCTTGTTTTCTCTCTTTCTTCCTTTCTTTCTTGGCTTTTTCAAAGAACCAGCTCACAGATTTATTTATTAGTGTTAATTTTTATGTTTTCTAATTTATTCATTTCTCCTAATCATCTCTTTGGATTTTGCATTTCTTTTCACAGGTCCCCTGTGAATTAAACCGACTAAAGACAAATTAACGGGAGAGAAGTCACAAATTTTATTGACATTATTATAAAATTTTTGCATGCATGGAGGTTTCACAGAAAAGAAATGCAAAATCCAAAGAGATGATTAGGGGCTTTTATACCATTTTAACACAAGGTTGTAAATTGTGGAGAAGTAACTAGACAAAGGAAAAGGGGGGTTGAGCTTCTAAGGGGTTAAATTGTGGGAAGGTAACTAGGAAATGTCTGGGGGAAACTAATGGTAGGTCAGGGTTGTTTATGCAGACTCATTTAGTGCTGTCTCTGTTGATAGCATTCCTTTTCTGTTCTCCTCTTCTTCTTACGGGGGGGCATATTTATAAATGGAAATTTTCTTTGCAAAAGGGAAAGATATGTACTGCTTTTAGTCAGATAGCAGGAGGGCAGAGAGCTCCTCCTGTGTCTGCTGTTTCTCAATTGCCTTTAGCTCAAAATAATCCTTGTACCAAAGTGGCGTATTTTGGTGTGGCATATTCTGATCCTCTTTATTTAGATGTTTTAAATTTTCTTCTTTTTCTCTTCCTCCTTTTTCCTTTTTAAACCAAGTGTTAAATAAGGCAGAGTTATAAAAGTCCAAATGGTAAAGTCTTTATATTTTCTGGTTGTATAATTAATTTTTAGTCTTATTACAGTGGGGGTGAGGGGAAACTTCCCCTTTCCCCAAAAATTCACTGAAAGATCAACTCATGATTAAGGCAGTTTAATAAGAGAAAGGTTTATTTACCGTGTGCATGGGGAGAATCATAGAGTGATTACCCAATATCCCAATGAAGTCCAGAAATTCTTATGCCCTCCTTTTAGAGGGGAGGGGGAGATGAGAAATATAGTTCCCCAACCCCTGGGCCAAGGAGCGGCATCAGTCCGTGGCCTATTAGGAACTAAGCCACACAGCAGGAGGGGAGTGGCAGGTGAGCAAGCAAAGCTTCATCTGTATTTACAGCCACTCCCCATCAGTCACATCACTGCCTGAGCTCTGCCTCCTGACAGATCAGCAGCTGCATTAGATTCTCACAGGAGCACAAACCTTACTGTAAACTGCTCATGGGTGGGATCTAGGTGGCATGCTCCTTATGAGACTCTAATGCCTGATGATCTGAGGTGGAGCTTAGCAGAGAGGTTTGACTGCACGATAAATGTAATGTGCTGGAATCATCTTGAAACCATCCCCAACCCCACCTGCCCCAACCCTGGTCTGTGGAGAAATTGTCTTGCATGAAACTGATCCCTGGTGCCAAAAAGATTGGGTAATTGTGTTTAGGGGCAATATAGTGAGATAACAGGGAGGGGAAGGGAAGTCGATTGTTCTTTGGTGGGTCCATCTGGTTATGCAGATAGAGGGAAAGCCCCTTCCAAGGGCCCGTCTCTAAGGGTCTTTAATTCTAAATACTCTTTATACCAAGGAATCATATTTTGGGGGCAAATTTCCTGAGTTCCTTCATTACATTATGATTAGAGAATGGAATCTCTATTCCTTTTGCAATTTATTGAAATTTTTAATAAATTCTTATTGAAGAATTACATTACTTTTAGAATTTATTGAAGTTTTTTGTGACGTTACTGTAGGGTGAATTAATTTCGAACATGTTCCATAGATACACAAAAATAAAATAAATTTTTAATTTTCACATTATAAATTTGATATATACATAAAACAGCTCTACTTTAAATATGATATTATTTAGGTCTACCTTATGACCATGGCCTAAAACAGAGGTAAATTAATCTCCCTTACTGATGTATTTCTATTTCTCCTTGTATTTCCTTAGTTGTTTATTAATGTATGTTATTTGTTATGTAGATATTCATAAGAGTTAATAAAAATATCATTTCTGTGAATTGTACAACCTTATTATTAAAAAGCCCTTGTCTCATTTAATGATTTTTGACCAAAATTCACCCAAGTCTAGTATTAAGATGATAATCTCTGCTAAACTTTTACACTTGCCTGGTAAAAACACATTTTCTCATCCTTTTGTTTTCAACCTTTCTTAATCATTTTATCATGAGGTTTTACTTTGAGATCTGAGATCTTTTAACACATGACTTTGACCTACTTGTTGATATGACAATTATGCTTTGGTTTATTATCTCTGCTTTATTATTGTTTGTATTTTTAATGATAATTTGGAAGGTTTATATTTTTATTCTATTAGTGACATTTATAGCCTTGTTAAAAAATAATTTTTAGGAAATGGTAAAGGCATAGTTCACATACAAGATGCAAGAATGAACATGTGTCGAAGATTTTATTTTACTCTTTAATTAGCAAGGAAATCAGACAGGTGTTATAACTGGTTCAAAGGAAAAAGTCAAAGGAACACAAATTTAAATGGAATAAAGGGATTGAATTACAGGGAGGCAAACTGGTTTTTCCACAAGGGAAAGAAGTCAAAGTAAACTCTACCACATAATACAGACTTTGCATATCTTTCAGTTACCTGCAATTTACAAAGAGATGCAAAATAGCTCAAGGACAGAATGATGTGTAGTTTGTCACTGAAGTACAAAATTGCTTTCTATAGTTTTAATATTAATTAAATGATAATTAATTCGTGGTAATACCTCAAGCTTTCATATCGTTCCAATTTTCCTGGGACTTTCCTGGCTTCAGCACTGGAAGTCTCTCATCCCGGGAAACCCCTCAGTCCTTAGAAAACCAGGACCTAATTTTCTATTATAGGCAAAGATGGAATTATTGTAGTTCCTCTTTCTTCTATCTTTTTTCTGAGGAAGCTTTTTTTTCCTTCATAACAGTGACACAAAACCCTGGCTGCACCTGAAGAAACTTAAAAAAAAAAAACTGATGCCTGGGGTATAGCCCCAGAGATTCTAATTTAATTAGTCTGGGGTATGGTTTGGACAATCAGGATTTAAAAAAAATTTTGGGGGGGACAGGATCTTGCTCTGTTGCTCAGGCTGGAGGGCAGTGGCATCATCGTAGCTCACAGTAACCTCAAACTCCTGGGCTCAAGTGATCCTCCTGCCTCAGCCTCCTGAGTAGCTTGGACTACAGGCAGGTACCACCACGCCTGGCTAATTTTTCTATTTTTTGTAGAGACAGGGGTCTCGCTATGCTGCTCAGGCTGGTCGGAAACTCCTGATCTCAAGTGATCCTCCTGCCTCAACCTCCCAAAATGCTGGAATTATAGGCATGAGCCACTGCCCCCTGGGCCCAAGCAGGATTTTAAAAATCTATTCAGGTAATTCTAATATTCCGCTGACGTTGAGAACGACCAGTATATAAAGATATGGAGCCATCTCCAAGATATGTTGAATGCAGAACGGTGCATACAGACAGCCCCTGGCTTACAATGGTTTGACTTCTGATTTTTTTACTTGACAATGGCACCTGCACAACGGTTGTTTTTCACTTTCAGTGCAGTATTCAATAAATTACATGAGATATTCAACACTTTATTATAAAATAGGCTTTGTATCAGATGATTTTGTCCAACTGTAGGCTAAAGTAAGTGTTCTGAGCATGTTTGAGGTAGGCTAGGCTAAGCTGTGATGTTCACATTTTTGACTTAGGACATCTTTTACTTATGGTGGGCTTATCAAGACATAATCCCATCATAAGTCAAAGAGTATCTCTATAATATGTTATTGCTGTTTTGGGAACAAACACAAGCCCCGTTTTTCCCCTCCTCTCACACCACAACAATCATCACAGAAGACTTCTGTGACCCCCAAATACGTGAGGATTTCTCCCCACCACCAAGTGAGCAACCATTTCTGCAGCGGACACCAAGTAGGTGTCCTTTGATTCAATTCCGACACTATCTACCTGGAGATGGTGTCAGATCCTGCAGGTTGGGGGCTCTGTCCCCACAACTGCCCCCTCCCTTCAGACACCAGTCCCAAGTCTGGGCTTTCAGAACTTCTGAGTGACTGGCTTCAAGTTGGGTTCCCATGACCTCCTCTTTGGGTTTAATTTATTTGCTGGAGCAGCTCTCAGAACTCAGGGAAACACATTTACTGGTTTATTACAAAGGATGTTAGAAAGGATACAGACCAAGAGTTACATAGGGTGAGGTGTGGGGGAAGGGGTGTGGAGCTTCCATGCCCTCTCTGGGCACAACACCTTCCAGGAACCCTCCAGGAACTGTTACTGAGAGTTCAGCACTTGTCCCCGTCCCGAGGCCACATCAGAAGAACAGGACAAGTAGTTTGAGGGAAAAGAGTTTATTAATTTGCCAGGAAATGAAGAGGATGGCAGGCTCTCCTCTTAAAGTATCATCATCCTGTCTATAAGCAGAAATACAGAGCTTTTAAAGGGAGTTTTCGGCTTTGGGCTATTGCTGTTTAACCATAGCATTTCCGGTGAAGACAATCCAACGACCTTTGCCCGTACAATTCCCTTAAGCCATCTCCGGTGGTACAAAAACTCCACCTCTCTGATTACTTGCCCCAGGCAGGAATGCAGGTTTTAATTCCCAAAAAGGGAAGGACGTTTTAAAGAGACAGCTCGTAAAACATTTTACCTTTTTTTAGGCCCTTACTTCTGTTACAGAACCTTCAGGTGTTCAGCTATCTGGAAGCTTTCTGAACCTAGTCCTTATGGGTTTTCATGGAGGCTTCAACACTAGGCACGATTGGTTAAATCGTTGGCCATTGGTAATTGACTTCAGCCCCTCTCCCCTCCCTGGAGATTGCAGGGTGGAGCTGAAAATCCCACCTTTCTAATCATGCCTTTGTCTTTCTGGTGATCAGCCTGTCCTAAAGCTATCGGTAATATTAGCATACTAAAAAACAGCACTTTATAGATTCCAAGGATTTTAGGAGTTGTACACCAGGAACCAGGGAACCAGACCAAATGTATATTTTACAATATCACAACCACTATGTAGAAAATGGAAAAGAAAAAGAAAATATTTTTATATTTGCTTATATATGCATCAAACTATCTCTGGAAGGACAAAGAAGGAACTGTTAACATTGGTTGCTGCCAGGGATGTGAACTAGAGGGTAGGAGGGAGACTTTTCACTGTATATTCTTTTGACCTTGTGAATCTATTATCAATTTTTTAAAGTTATTTAAAAATTCTACCTCTTTATTCTAGAAAAAACATTTAGTGTCCTAAAAAAGGAGGTATAAAGGTGAATAAATGGTATGATCTCTTCTACTTTTTTAAAAAGCCCCCAAACCACACAAATTAAAAGAAGAAAAAAAAAGCTACGCATAGAAAACATTTTTAAGGAAGGAAATTAAAACACACACACACACATGCACACACACACATATACACAAAAGGACTTTCAGTGGTAGAACTATGGCTCTTTTATTTCTTATTTCCTTTTAAAAAATATAACCATATTCATTATTTTTATAATAAAATAAAATTGAAAATAGAAAGAAACTTAATAATCCTGGTTTTATCTAGAGGCAGAACTTTTGCTCCATTGGAAGGAGTCACCTTTGTCTCGCTGGCGTGGTGGCTTTTGTGCTTTTCACTTCCTTCCTGTGCCACGTGGAATCCTCTCTTCTTACTCAAGAGGAAGCCCAACCACCAAGGCTTCAGAGTCAGCCCAGCTGCCTCGTGACTGAGGGTGGGGGCGCTGCTACCACCAGCAGCTGCCAGTGGATGCCCAGGCTCTGCTAATTGTCTCCCATATGAGGGACACTATAGGGGAGAAAAAAATTACCCAGGGTCTGCCTGGTATGGAGTTGACCTTCAGTTCATTCTGTGATATGGTTAATCGTTCCTGGTTGATGAGATTCCCAGGGAGGAGACTATGACAATTGAGTTCCTTTAGACAGATGAGGGAACTGCCCCTTGCCCCCCTCTCTGCACTTTGGGGAAGAAAGCGGGGCGAGAGGCAGAGGGCAGGAGAAGTTCAGAGAGACGTTGGGTCTCCTTTAGTTCAAAGCACTCAGCCTGCCAAAGTGCCATACTTTTGGGTATTGTTTTCTGAGCTCCGACAACCCTGTGTTAGGCTGTGTGTGTGTGTGTGGGGGGGGGGTTGTGTGTGCAAAAGATCGGCAGACGGGACTCTGCCCACAGAGTACTCCCTGTCTGAGGTGGTGGCCAGGACATGTGCACAGAAAGAGGCCTGTCCTTAACCTAACATTCATGAGAGTATCAGTGGAGGTTCACATATCACATGTTTAAACATTTAAAAGCTGTAACTCAAGCTGACCAACTGTTGACTAAAATATTATCTGTTCTCCTCCCTTAATAAATATAACTTCACAGTGACTTGGGAAAGCCAGGACTGAATATAGAACTCTCTCTGATTCCTTGGAATTCTGTGCTTGGATACGGCTGTGGCAGGCAGCCTCTGAGATGCCCCCCACTGGTCCCCACCTCTGACATTTACATCCTTGTGTAATCCCTTCTTCTTGAGTTGTTTCTAACCAATGGAATATGTCAAAGGTAATGGATGTCACTTCCATGATTAGGTTACATGAGATAGTGACTTCTCTCTTGCTGGCTGACTCCCTCCCTTCCTGGCTTTGATGAAACAAGTTGCCATGTTTCAGAGGCCCCCCTCCCCTCCCGCCACAGTACAAGTAAATGTGGTGGCCTGCGGCCAACAGCCAGCAAGGAAGTGAAGCCCTCAGTCCAACAACCCTCAAAGAATTACAATTCTACTAACAGCCATGTGTGCTTGGAAGCAGGTCCTTCCCCAATTTAGCCTTCAGATGAGACTGCAGCCCTGGACAACACCTGTGACAGACTCTGAAACAAAGAACCTGGCTAAGCCCTGCCCAGATCCTCAACCCACAGAAACTGTGAGATAATAATGTGCCATTTTAAGCCATAGTTTGTGGTAAATGTTACACAACAATAGATAACTAATATAATGGCACTGCTAGAGAAGTGGCCCCAGTTACTGGCCTACTCATCTTCTCTTTGTACCCATTCTTCATCCTAAACCTGGAGGGGCCTGATGTCCATCTCTGTGGACACCCCAGCTCTTAAGGCCGTTCTGTCCCCCCTTACTCCATACTCCTGGACACAGGTCTAGAGGCTGCACACAGTTGGTTAGCGCTACCTGTGACAGCTGTGCTGCCCTTGGTAGGACAGGCCCAGGGACAATCCCAAGCAAGCCTTGGGAATAGCTCAGGGCCATTTGTGGAGGGGATTCCTGGGTCTCAGGTTCCCAGATCATTTTAGAAGAGGGGCTTCAGCTCTGTGACCCCCGGAGATTCTCCACCCCACTGGAAGGGGTGTGGCCAGAGAAGGGGTGAGCAAGGCCCTCGAGCAGAGCCAAGGCCAGGAGCTCCTCTCACCCACTGAGGCCAGCACTGCCCTTGAGGAGCACTGGCTGAGGGCCAGGCAATTATATTAGACCCAGCTGGCAGGGCCAGGAGCAGAGCTGCAGCTCACCTGAGAGGGATCTGTGCAGGGAGCTGAGGGTGGAGCTGGACCATAAAAGTGGGAGGTCTCAGGGGCACAGAATGGCAAGGTGCCTAGCAAGGCAGCTGGAGCCTCCTCACTGGCTTCCCACAATGCAGTTTATTTAGAGTGCCGAGGAGCTAGGCTGTGGCATCAGAGTGTACTGTGCAAACTCTGCCTCTGCAGGCTGGTATGTGACTTTGGTCAAATTACCTGAGTCTCAGTTTCCTCATCTGTAAAATGAGGATAATGACAGTACTTATCCCATAGGTTTGTTGAGGGAATTAGTGCATGTAAAATGCCTGGTAAATGCTTAATGAATATTGGCTATTATTAAGGAAACTGAGGCTCAAGGCAGGTGAAGGGTGATCTTTCTGTTCCCCAGTTCTACGTGCCTTACCTCATGAGTCAGAGGGAGAAGAGAGAAGGAGCTCATTCAGTTGCTAGGATACTCATTTTCCCAGCAAGCATTTATGGAAACTTTCAGAGCATGATCCTAACTCACGCCATCCTTCCTGCAGCTCCCTGAGAGGCAGGCTGGCACAGTGGGGGGCGCTGCTGGAGTGTGCAGATCTGGGCTCTGTGGTGCCTCTCTGGGAGCAGTGAGTGCCACTGGGCGAGGCACCTCAATCCCCTGTCGGTATGGCCTCCCCTATGAATGAAGGGCTTATCAGTGTCCCTCACAGTGTGGACCACAGACCCAGCCTCGGCGCCACCTGAAGCACTTTAGAAGTGCTAATTCTCAGGTACCCCCACAGATCTCCTGAGTCAGAATCTCTGGAACAGGGATCTGAGAATTTGTATTTCCAACATGCAGTCTAGGTGATTTTTTTTTTTTACTTGCTAAATTTGAGAACCACTGGTGTGGCCTGTCAGAGGTCTTCACAGCCCTGCGTCCACAGACCCCCTCAGGCACTGATGCAGGAAGCCTAATGGTGTGGGCTTCCTGGGCCCCACTCTGGACAGATGCTGGCCTCCGCCAGAGCAAGTCCACTTTTAAAGGCACCTGTGGGGTTCTGAGGAAGCGAAGGATCCCCTTCTCATCCATTAGCGTTTAGCACCTGCCGGGCTGGGGTCAGGACCAGCGTTATCACTTGTGAGGTCCGGTGCAAGATGAAAATGCAAGGCCCTTTATTCAAAAAGTAGGAGAAAAGCTTTTTCCTTTCTTCTGTGGTCTCCCTCTTGACCCATTATGGTGTTATTAAGTTTGCTATTCAATGTCACGCCTCCTTCAGGCATGGGGATACAGGTAAGGTGAGCACAGACCCTCACAGACTTCTGCAATCTTTCCTGTGTTTGCATCCAGGCTATGTTGAGGACGCTGCAGCTTAGAGACCTCTGGGCTCCGGTTGGAGCAAAAGTGATTGCAGCAGGAGGAATGCCCGTGCAGCTGGCAGCAAGCAGGTACTTAGGGTGATGATTGAATGCATTTAAAAATTCCGTCCTCCTTCAGCCTCAGCCTGCACCTGAACTGTGGTCCATGCAGCAGTTCATTTCTGTGTAATCTCTTTTGACAACTGGGAGGGGAGCAAACCCACAAGACTAACCCAATTACAGTAAAAGAGAGATCTGGCTGCTCCCTGTTGACAAGGTGATCACAAGGGCATCCTGATTTGGGGGATATGGCACTTCCGGACCAGTGGGAGGCGGGCACAGAAAGTACCTTTCGGCTCCAGCATCCTGGGATATTTTTGCTTTGTGACAAACTGGCTGTTACTCCTGGGCTGCGTGTCAGTTAGGGTGACGTGAAGGGAGCCAAGTGGATTGGGCTCCCTGTACCCTCATAGCTCGGCCTGTGATGCTTCAGCCCAGGAAGAGATGTGCAGTGATTAGGAAAGCCGAGGTCTCTGGTTCTTTGTCTTGCTTGGGTAGAGCGTTCAGCCTCCCTGGGCCTCAGAATTCTCTTCTGTAAAGTAAGGTATTAGATGAGATTACCCCAGTCCCTCTTCTTTTTATTCAACATTTCAAGCAAGTAAGGATTTAAAAGAGATATTTCAGGCTATACTGTTAATTTAATAAAATAGGACAGAAGGGATATACACTGAAAGGAGGGTTGAGGTTACCTCATGAAAAACTAAAATGCCCGGTAAAATAGTTCAGTGCTTCTTGGTAGGCAACTGGGAACCACTGAAAATGTCTAAAGAGGGAAAGGGATGTGTTCAGAGCTGCGCTTGAGAAAGATGAAATGGGAAACTATGTTTCAGAAGCATTGAGGGTAGAAAAACCAGTTAAGTGGCCACACACGTGCACACATACATGCACAACACATGCACACACACACCACACAATGCATGTACACACATGTACATGCACACATAGCACACATATCTTGGCCCTCACTGAACAGCACCAGGCCCCCTTCCTAAGGAGCTGTCCTGATTCACCAGCAAGCTAAGAGAATTCTTATTTTCTCATAATCTCACTGTCACTTGGCACTGTCAGACCTCTACATTTTTGTCGGTCAGATGGGTGTGAATTGGCATTTCATTTTTAACTTGCATTTTCCCTGGTTAGTAGTGCAGCTGAACATCTTTTTGTATATTTATTGGATATTTATGTTTCCTCTTCTGTGAGTTTCCTGTTCAGTCTTTTGTCTATTTTTCTTTATGTTTTTTAAAAATCTTTTTTTCCCTACAGATTTTGGATATGCACCTTATGTCAGTTATATGCAATGCAAATGTATTTTCCTAGTTTTTACTTTCACTTTTAACTTGGGTTATTATAGTGACTTTAGAAACATAATCATAGGTAACTATAACATAGTTTATCAACATTTTTTCATTTCTAAAATTTTATTGTTATTTTAAAAACTTTTATTTGTATAAATTTAAGGGGTACAAGTGTAATTTTGTCACATGGATAGATTGCATAGTGGTGAAGTCAGGGCTTTAGGTGTATCTATCACCCAAATTATGTACGTTATACCCATTAAGTAATTTCTCATCATACATCTCCCTCCAACGCCCCACTCTTCTGAATCTCCATTGTCTACCATTCTAGATTCTACCTCTATGTAGAGTCTACATATTATCAAGCTCCCACTTATAAGTGAGAACATAAGTTTTTGTCTTTCTGTTTCTGTTTCACTTAAGATAATGGCCTCCAGTTCCATCAATGGTGCTGCAAAAGACGTGAATTCATTCTTTTTATGGCTGGGTAGTATTCCATTGTGTATATACACCACATTTTCTTTATCCAATCTTCCGTTGATGGACACATAAGTTGGCTCCATGTTTTTGCTGTTGTAAACTGTGTTGCAATAAACATACGAGTGCAGGTATCTTTTTTTTAACAGATATCTTTCGGTATAATGATTTCTTTTCCTTTGGGCAGATACCCAGTAGTGGGATTGCTAGATTGAATAGTAGTTCTATTTTTAGTTCTTTTAATTCATCGACATTTTAATTTATGGCTTGTTCTTTGGTATCTTTTTAGGATATCCTTCTCTACACTCAAATCGTAAAGTTATTCTATATTTTCTAAAAGTTTTCATGTTTTTCTTTTACCTTTTGACCCACATTGAACTTATTTTTCTATGAGGCATAAGGTAAGGATCCAGTTTTGCCTTTCTCTACACGGGTCCCCAATTGTCCCAGCAACATGTATCAAATGGTTCATGGCTCAGCTGGGCTGCCCAGGGCCAGGACGAGGGGAGGGAGACAGGCACAGCCTCAGCTCTCGGGGCCACGTGAGTTCATGGCTGGCAGCTGAGAGTGAGCACCTTGTCACATTTTGCACCCTGGGCACTTCGCTCCCCTCGCCCTGCTGGCCAGGCCCTGCTGCTGCTCTCACCTTCCAGGAACCCAGCTGTGGTGGGGAGGCCCCCCTTGCCACTGGCAGTCCCTGACACATGGAGGAGACTTTGGGTCTCCTGACCAGGAGTGTCGGTTCCTGGTACCGAAGAGCCTTCGTGAAGGAGGAAAAGGAGGCCTGGAGTCTGGAGTCTCCTAATAGCTCTGGCTGTGTTAGGAGGGGTTTCTGGGCCTGGGAGGCCAGGGCGAGGCCTGTGGGGCTGAAGACAGGGACCTTGTGCCCCAGAGGTGCCATTAGAGGCTTTATAGTCTTCTGAGGCTTCTGGGGGCAGGAGGCTGGTGTGTGCAGGGCCTCTCCCCTCCATGCTGTCAGGAGTGGACCCTGCTGGGTCTGGTACTTGTGGGGTCTGCCCCCTGCCTTCCCCATAAAATGTGGGAGGTGCTTAGGTCACCCCAGATAGTTTAAGCTACTGCGCAGACATGGACTCAGATAACAATAGAAGTAGAGAATATTTTTCTTCTTTTAACTCTCTTTTAATCCTTTTAATTGCATCTGGGAGAAAGTCTAAACTATAAATCCCCCCAACACTTGCCAATCTCCCCTTTTAATACCTTAAAAACTGGGCCTCAGGCTTTGGAGCCTTGGGGAGGTATCTGATCAGATATTTAATCACATTGTTTTGTTTTCATTGTGTTTATTTGCAGGGGGGTTACCTCCCATTCTGGTAAATGATGGCAGCTTGCTATTAATGATGCCAATAGAGCATTTCCTTTTGAATACATTTATTTGAAAAAAAGTATGCATTATGTATGTAAAATCACGTTTATGTATGCATTTGGATAAAGACGTGTAGGAAAGGAGGGTCATCAAAATATTGGTGGTGTTTGTCTCAGGGTGGTAGGATTACAAGTGATTTTTGTCTTCCTTATACTTTTTTGTGTGTTTGCCTTTTTTTTTTTTTTTACAATGAACATACATTAGTTGCATAATCAGAAAAGAACTGTTTTTATTATGGAAAAAGGTATATATATTTAAAGAAACATATTAAGTGAATAATGATATAAGAAATATATTTGTCAACATGTTGACCAAAGTTGGGAAGCTCAATTCAGAGAATGGCAACTTATAGAGGGGGTAGGGCTCACCCTGGGAGACTGAGGAAGAGCAGAGACCAGTGAAAACCAACACCAGGAGGAGTGAGGTTGGGCTTCCTGTATTGGGAATTTCTGGCTGCTATCGCCCGGAGGCTGGGCTTTCAGTGTGTTCACAGGATGCCATCTCAGTCTTGGTTACAACTTTTTAATCAGGTAATGCATTGATCATTGGCTGAGTTTCTGTGGTGTGTTAGATCTTTGCCTTGCCAGGTTAGGGTGGACAAGAGGAAACCTCTCCAGGGTCTAGATGTCTCTTGTTGGGGAATGCTGGCTTATGAATGTTCTGTTGTACCTGAGCCGACAGGTGACAGCCTTCTCCCCACTGGCTGTCCTCATCTACAGGGTGACTCCCTTCCCTGGCTGGTGCCAGGTCCTCAGGCACTGGCCCTTCCCCAGGGAGGGCATAATTTAACAGGAGCCCTGGGGCAGAGGATTCCTGCTGTGTAGCTCACTGCCCTCAGGAAAAGGCTCTTTTTCAGATCACACACCAAGTTACTGTTTAACCTTTAATGGAGCCAACACAGTCCAGACTCAACAAGGAGCAGACAATTAATCCCAGAACTTCCTTGGGGTCTTAACCTGGCTTCAAGGTCCAATTCCAGTTTTGGGCATCTGATGTGGGACCGACATAGTGTAGGTGACAGTATCTGCCAATCATGAGATAATGAGGACCAAGTAGCTGCTGCTCCCTAGCACTGAGGGAGGACAAGACAGTCACAGTTCCTGCCCTCCTGGAGGTGACAGGAAGGCAGCTAAGGCACGGCAGGCATGGAGGGGCGTGTGGCGGAGGAGCAGGGCGCAGCACAGCAGCGAGCTCTGGAGCGGGCAGGGAAGGGTGCCTGGACAGAGACACAAAGGAAGAGCTTGCCAGGTGAAAAGAGGTGGGGAGGGGCCATCCAGGGAGAGGACTGTATACAGAAACCCTGAGGCAGGAGGGACCGGTGCTGTGTGCTGCTAAGAGATGGGGAGATGGACGGAGATGGACGGTGCCAAACCTTGTAGGAGCTCCTAGGACAGGGTTTCTCAACTGAGGACAATTTTGTCCTCCGGGGACATTTGGCAAGGTTGTCACAAGTGTGTGTGTGTGTGTGTGGCGGGGGGAGGATGCTCCGGATGCTGCTAAACACCCTGCAATGCACAGGACAGCCCCTGGCAACAAAGAATTATCTGGCCCAAAATGTCAGTAGTGCTGAGGTTGAGAAACCCTCTTTTAGGACCACTTTAAGGACTTTGTTCCTTATTCTAAAGCCCAGGGGAAGCCACGAAGGGGCTTTACACAGGAGAGTGACAGGATCAGAGTTATGTTTTAGGGTAATCAGGTCTGGCTGCTCTGAGGAATTTTGAGACCAACTGTTCCAATTCAGAGCCACTCTCAGTAGTTCCGGATCCACTCTCCAGCTTGGTAATTTCCAGCCTCCGTGATTTTCTTCTTTCTTCCCTCCTCCCTCCTTCCCACCCCTGGGTTTCACCTTTTGGGTGCTTTGTGGTCATCTGGGTCTCTACCAGGACAGGGAAACCAATTCAGATAGTTACTAGGAACCAAACAGGGAAGGGGTTTTTCCACTTTACAGAATAGGCACAGCACTGGGGCCTGCAAACATGTTTAAGGCCTGTGTGGCAGGCAGAAAAACGCCCCTGCAAGATGTCTATGTCCTCATCCCCCACACCTGTGAATATGTTACCTTACATGGCAAAAGGGATTTTGCAGAAGTGATTAAGTTAAGGATCTTGAGAGGTGGGGGATTATCCTGGATTATCTGGGTGAGCCCAGTGTAATCAAAAGGGTCCTTATAAGAGGGAGACGGGAAGGTCAGAGTTAGAGATGTGACCACGGAAACAGGACAGAGCGGGAGACAGATTTGAAGATGCTAGAGGAGGGACCAGGGCCACAGGATAATAAATTTGTGTGCCACTAAATTTTTTATAATTTGTCATACAGCAACAGGAAACTAATGCAGCCTGGGAAATGTCTCTATTAACTCTGAAATAAAAGAGGAAAACTGTAAGGTAGAAATTAATAAATGTCATTTATTTTAAAATTTGTTTTGTAATATTGAATAAATACGAAAAGTATAAAGACTAATGCAATAGACAACTAGATAGTATTTCCCACCCAACTCAAGAAATAAAGCACTTCTAATACAGCTGAAGCCCCTTACAGACTTGGCTTTGATTTTATTCCTCCCTCTTCCTTACAGGGGTAATCAATATTTTAAATTTGGTATTTATTATTCCTGTGCATTTTTATGCATGAATCCCCGAAAAATATGTAGTACCGTTTTGCATGCTACATTATATACATGGCGTCATAGTGTGTTTTCTTATGCAGCTTGCTTTTGTCTAATGTATTTTGGGAATCATTTTTGTTGATGCTTGTGGCAACTCTATATTACCCTATTGTGTGAATATGTGATACTTTATTCTGCTAACAAACATTTAGGTTGTTACCAGTTTGGGACTATTACAAACAATATGGCCATGAACGTTTTTTTACCTGTCTCATGAATTTCTGCAAATATTTCTCTAGGGTTAATTCCCAGAAGTGGAACTTTTGGGACTCTGGACAAACAGCTTCTCCAGAGAGTTCCAAACCACTCTTCAAAGAGACTGGGCCAATCGAAACTCTACTGGCGATGCACAGAGTTCTTGGTGGTGGTGGTATTGTTAGATTGTACAATTTTTGCCAATATGATGAGTGTGCAATGATATTTTATTGTGATAAAAGCTTTTATTTTCTGGATTACTGTGGAGTTGAGCATCTTTTGCTGTGTTCATAGGTCATTCTTGTTTATTCCTCCATGAATGGGCTGTTTATCTCTTTGCCCATTTTTCTGTTCAATTGGTTGTCTTTTTCTTATTGCTTTGTTGAAATTATTTGTATTATTTTGGTTACTACTCCTTTGAAGCTATATGTGTTGTAAATATCTTCTCCTATTTTGTGGTTTATCTTTGCATGAAGACATGGCATCTTTTGATGAAGGGTCTATTGAGGCAGGGATATCATCTAATCCCAAGGCAGCATAGGTAGAAATTCATTCCACGATCCACCTAGGATTATGTTTCAAGGTTCAGGTGGTCAGGATTAAGGAGTGCAACTGGCCCTGGGCCTCAGTGTTGGAAAGTAATAGGGCATGGTGTGGACTATAGCAAGCTGGAAAAGAAATGCCTTTTACAGGGTATAGTGGTTCTTCGATTCCAGCTGCCTGATATCATCAGGGAATGTAGACCTAGTATTGCCAGATCTATTTCTTTTTTTTTTTCCAAGAAAAGCTAGAAATCCAGCTTTTTATGGGAATGGCAACTTATTTTTAAGTACTGGCAATCAAATACAATAATTTCACAGAATTGTTCTGGGCAAATGAAACATTTTTGTGGGCTGCCACTTTATGACCTTTGATTTAACCCAGAATGAATTATTTATTTGTAGCCTGAACTACCTTTGGGGATAACTAGTTCCATAAGAACCATATGAAATAATATTTCCTTCTACTTGTATTATTGATAAAATGACTTCTGTTGAGTAAAAAGGATCTCCCCTTGTTTGAATGTTTAGGAATTTGTAGTCCCCAGTACAATTTCACAGATTTCAATTATATCTCCTGTTAATTGTCTCTTTTCCAGACAGAAGTTGAGACTGATGAAATAGTCACAGAGCCTGGGACTACTGTTCTGGTATTGACTCGCTTTCCACTGTTCCTTGTGAAAATGATTGGTTTTTTTCCTCCTAGGCCATAGCAAATGTCTTAATGTCTACAATTTACTTAAAGATACTGCAACGTTGACAGTGTAATGCTGTGCGCTTGCTAGTTAGATTCAGCTTCAGTTCTGGGGCAATCTGCAGCCCTTGTAGGGCTGTCAGCTAGCATTGTATCAGAAGGGCTACCCAAGGTGATCCCTCCAAGTATCTGAGTAATCTATATCTTGATCTATAACAGGTATTTTGCTAATCAGCACAATGAATATCAGAAATTGATTTTTTTTCTGGTGAAATTAGTGACTTGGTAATTATCATGAGAAAATGATAGAAAAGGGCCTTCACTGATGACATTAAAGATAGTCAAGATATATGAATATGCTAAAGTATTCGAGAGGTTCTCCTCACATTTGCCTGAACAGCAAGGCCTTCAGCATGCACCTGTAAGGATGGTGCTAGACGCGTGACCCTGAACCACTCCTGTGTCCAGACGCTGCTTTAAGAGGGTTTCTGGTTGCCTACTGCTGATCACAAAGGTAGTGAAGTCCTGCCTCTGAAATGTTTGCTCTTCTCCGGTGGACCATTCATGTCATGGGGGAACCATGTAGTAGTTGTATCACTTAAAACAGCATGAGCTGGGACTTCATAGAACCTACAGAGCAGGTTGTATAAAATCCGCTGTGCCCAAATGCTCATGAATATTTGCTTAATAAATGTCTGTCTGTATGTGGGACAGAATTTGGCCTGAGACTTGCTTTCATTACAGGTTTATATCAAGGTGGTAAGTGAGTAGCTGACTCATATCCATTCAAAACATTGTGGGCTACTGTCATAGACTAAAAATAACAGGCTAGTTCCCCACAGCAAGAAAATGGAGCAGCCAGACCTCAGAAGTGAGAACTGGTCCCTGAAGGCCCCGGGAGTATATGATCAACCTTGCTTCTCTACGGGAGCAGAAAATGGCCTCCCTCTTCTGCTCCAGTTGCTTTGGCCTGGCTACGAATGAAATCGACATAAGATAGATCAGCAGGAGAAATACCATATTTAATTATGTACACATGGGAGTCCCACAAAATATCACTTGAATGAGGTCAGATGATTGAAGCTTATATAGTATCCTGAGCTCCAGAAAGGAATAGGGGCTTAGGGCTTCTGACACAAGTTATGGGACAGTGAGGGAAGAAACTGTATGGTGAATAGACGTTGTCTTGTTATGCAGATAAAAAGTCTCTCAGGTAATAAAAGTTGTCTCTGAGCAGCCCTCAGAAGAATAGGAGACAGTGTGTCTGGGCTGGTGTCAACCTCCAGGCCCCTGTCCTGTGATTCCAGTTAATCTTCCCTGGTTGGTGAGATTTCCAGGGAGGGGATTCATGACAATTGAGTTCCCTTTGGAGGGTCTTTAGGCAGGTGAGGGGAGCTCAGAGAAAGCCTGTGCCTGCATCTGCTCTTCCCCAGGTGCCCTCAGTTCAAAGTCATCACACCAAAGCACCTTATTTTGGGGTGACATTTCCTGAACTCCTTCAAGTCCATCCTCCAAGCCAGAAATTTTCAACAGGAAAGGCATCTGGGCACATACATAATGGTTGTCATCATATTCATATTTTATTGTTCCTCTTCTTCTTTCTGGTTGTCCCCAAATGGTTGGCAGGAAATTTATATTTTATTACTTCTCTTCCTGTATTTTAATGGGCAGCTGTGGAGTTTTCTGAGGCCACAGTAGGCAGGCAGCTGGGTTTTGTGCAGCTGAGCACATTGAACAAAGGTCATGGGTTTTAAGCTTGTACTTCCTGAAAGCTGGTGCTGGTGCTCACGTTCGATCTTTCTAGTCTACAAAACATACCAGGTGTCCCAACAGGAGATGCCAGTTCAGCCACCACGGATGCGGGGATAAGCAGGGAATAGCGACAGGCAAGTCTGTGGAAGGAACAGGATCGAGGTCTGGGCCAGTTCCTGCTGTTGGGGTGTGAGCCTTAGTGGAATTATCTAATCCCGAATGCAGGCCTAAGGGAGTGTAGCTGGGGCTGTGCCATAGAGCTGGGGATCACATGTCGCTAGTGTCTCCAAGGGACAGAATCACCAGACAGGCTGCCATAGTTACATAGTAGTAGAGGCAGGTGGCAACCTTCGGTGAATGTTGAGCACAGGGAAACACAACAGGAGTCCATCAGGGCAGCAGAGGCCAGCAGCCTGGGGAAACTTCTTAGAAAATGTTGTCTATATTTATTTTTATTTTTTTACCAGCAAGATTAATATTAAACACATAGAAAATTATTCATAGAGACATACAGGAAACCAGTTTCTAGTATATTTTATTTTATTATTTTAGAGACTGAGTCTCGCTTTGTCACCCAGGCTGCCAGACTGAAGTGCAGTGGTGTGGTCATAGTTTACTACAACCTGGAACTCCTGGGCTCAACCGATCTTCCCGCCTCAGCCTCCCAAAGTGCTAGGATTACAGTCATGAGCCACTACACCTGGTCAGGACATCAATTTATTTCAAATAAAATACTGCTACAAGTCATAGGTTCTCCATGTTTCAAATCTAAGTCCTAGAATTTTCTGTTGCAATTTGTCTGTCTCATCTTTGCTGTCTGGATATATCTAAGATTGGTGTTAATTGTTAGGGAGGCTGGGTGTCTCAGAGGTTCCATCCGTTTAGACAAGGCTGCAGGGACCATCTGATCACCCACAGCTCTGACCTTTGGATTACGAATGCTTACTTTCATAACACTTTACCTTTTAGTTCTTTGATTTTCGATCAGCTTTTTGTGTTTCACTGTGCCTGGCAAAGCCTTTTCTTCTCTGATAGTTCTCATTTGGGCAGATGGCTTTTGCTCCTTGTTTATGCTAACTTCTCCACACCAAAATTTACATCTCTAGAGAGCTGCTTCTGTTTATTTAACAATGTGATTTCGTTCATTCATCGAAAGTAGACTGTGAACAAACAGCAAAATGAATATGTTCCTTTCACCATAACCTTCCAACCGCCTCTTACCTCACCAGAGGGGCTGATGGAAGGATGGAAGTCTCTGCCTTAGCTAATTTCAAATCTTGGATGACTCTGTTTAGCCATTTCTATGTGAACCACTTCAGCTCACTCAGTCCTCACCCTGCCTGAGTCAGGCTTTTCCCTCCTCCACTCCACAAATATGTTCTTTCCAAGACCACCAGCGAGGCCCTGCTCATGCTAAATATGATTGACAGTTTCAACTGTCATTTGCCTAATGCTTCCGCTTGTATTTGCATGTGAAATTAACACTTTCCTCTTTAAATTCCCTTGTCCATTTGTTTCTCTCACATCTTTCTCCCAACTCTTCTCTCAACGTCTCCTATCATTTTCCCTCACCCCTTAATGAACTTCTCTTCCCCCACTCTTCATAAGTTTGTGAGATCCATTCTCAGTGAGCAAGCATTTTAATCCGCATTTTTTTTTTTTTTGAGACAGAGTCCTCACTCTGTTGCCCGGGCTAGAGTGTTGTGGTGTCAGCTTAGCTCACAGCAACCTCAAACTCCTGGGCTCAGCTAATTTCTTTCTATTTTTAGTAGAGATGGGGTCTCAGTCTTGCTCAGTCTGGTCTCCAACTCCTGAGCTCAAACCATCCGCCTGCCTCAGCCTCCCAGAGTGCTAGGATTAGAGGCCTGAGCCACCGCACCAGGCCTTAATCTGCATGTTTTAACTCCCAAATGTCTCTAAACCCAGACCTCTCCCTGAGTTCCAGTCCCTTAGATCCAAAACCTAGGGGCTGTCTTAAAAGTTCCCCAAACAAAATTTGTTTCAAATTGAATACACCATTATGCCCCCAAGCTCTGCCTCTCTTCCTGGGCTACCTCTCCTGACACATTGTCTACCGCTGGGGGAACAGCACTCATAAACAGAAGTGAGAACCCTTCTGGAGTCCCCAAAAGGGAAGTTGACTCTGAGAGTTGCAATTATTCTCCTCGGTTTGGTCAGAAATGCCCTCAAGGTATTTAGTAGAAACTGACCTCAAAGAGGAAATGGGATTGTTCTGCCTCCTGAGTCTGTGTCTCCTCTGTGTCTCTATCTGTCAGCAGAAAATAGAGACGAATAACTGTACTTCTCTGCACATAAGGATGCCAGCCTGGAGGTGGGTACATGTGAGAACAAGGATGGAGGGGCCTCATGTGGATGAGGATTGAGCTCAGCAAGACTCCCCCAAATGCTCTAATCCTGAGAATACGAACAAAGCCAAATCATTTAGCTCTGAACCTTAGAGCTTTAATCTTTCAAGAACATACTTCCTTCCTGTATTTCTAGTAATTACTGTTTCTGACTTTTCTGGAAACCCCACCAGTCACCCTGACTCTCTTTTCCATAAGAGCTGAATCACAAAAATAGAACCATGAGAAAAGTTGGTTTGAGCCCTTTGCCCTCTGAAATGTGCCGATGCAAAGAGCCTGGGGGAGGGGAGCTCTTTAATCTAACTGGTTCTTCTATCTCAGGAAAAAGAAACTGAAGCAAAGAGTAAGAAACGCTTTAAATGAGTCATGCACAAGAAAGATTTTTGGGAAAGAATTTACACTTGGACTATTCTATTAATAGTAATTAGAGAAGGAGTTTTTAACCTGAGATCTATGAATAGGCTTTGCTAGGATATGTGATTCTTCAGAAGCTGTGAGCTCCATGTTTTCGTGTTCATGCATTTTTCTGAGCAGAGGGTCCATAATTTTTATCAGATTCTCAAAGAAGTCCCTGCTCCCCCAAAAGGTAAGAACTGCTCATTTACAGTATAACCTAGTGAATCAGGTATCTATTGCTGTGTAACAAATTACCCCTAAATTTAGCAGTGCAACACAACTAACATTTTTTTTATCTCACAGTTTGTGTGGGTCAGGAATTCAGGAGTGGTTTAGTTGGATGACTCTTCTCAGGGTCTCTTATGATGTTGCAGTCAAAAAGTCAGCTGTCATCTGAAGACTTCACTGGGGCTAAAGACCCTGTTTCCAAGATGGTTCACTCCAGTCACATGGCTCTTGCCAGAAGGCATTGGTTTCTTGCTGGCTATTGGTAGGAGGCCTCAGCTCCCCGGCACGTGGACCTCTCCATTGAGCTGCCTGAGTGTCCTTACAACAGGGCACCTGGCTCCCCCTACAGTGAATGACCGAGACAGAGCAAGGAGGAAATCACAATGCCTTTTATATCCTAGTCTCAGAAGTCATACATTGTCACTTCTGCCACATGCTATTCTATAAACGGTCCGCTCTTTTAATTTTTTTTTTTGAGACAGAGTCTGGTTCTGTTGCCCTGGCTAGAGTGCCGTGGCGTCATCCTAGCTCACAGCAACCTCAAGTTCCTGGGCTCAAGCAATCCTCCTGCCTCAGCCTCCCGAGTAGCTGGGACTACAGGCATGCGCCACCATGCCCGGCTAATTTTTTCTATATATTTTTAGTTGTCCAAATAATTTCTTTCTATTTTTAGTAGAGACAGGGTCTCGCTCCTGCTCAGGCTGGTCTCGAACTCCTGACCTTGAGCGATCCATCCACCTTGGCCTCCCAGAATGCTAGGATTACAGGCATGAGCCACCGCACCTGGCCAACAGTCCATTCTTAAAGGGAGGAAATTAGGCTCCACTTTTTGAAGGGAGGAGTATCAAAGAATCTGTGGGCATATTTTGAACTACTAACTAGTAAAGAGGGCTTAATTTATAGTCCTGATGAGAAGCAAGTTTCTCTCCCTCTGTATACCTCTCCCCCTTCTTCCACCAGATCATTCTTCAGTGCTTGGAACTCATCCAGGTTGTAGCTCCTCCGTGATCTTAGACAAATTACTAAACTTTGTATCTCAAATTTTTCATTGGTAACTAGGGGTAATAATAGTACCTACTTCATACGATTGTTGCATGAGGATCAAATGAAATGCTGAATAAATAACTGCTAAAAAATATTAGCTGTAACAGTGGTGACCCCACCCCCAATCCAGGGATTTCCATTTCCATTCAATAGAATTGTACATTTATGAATTGTCAGTCTTCTAGATGGGGTTAGAAGTGATTATTTATTGAGATTTACTTTGTAGAGCTGGTGCTGTAGTATAGGGAGATACAAAAGGAGTTAAAAACAGACCCTGTTCTCAGTAGTTCTAAATTTTAGTTGGGGAGGAAAGATGCATATGCATGAAATAGAGGGAAGCTTTGGAAATCTAATGACACTCATCTTTTTGTTAAGAACAGGGGAAAGTCCCTGTCTTGAGTGTTTTTTTGTTTGTTTGTTTTTTGTTTTTGAGACAGGGTCTCAACTCTGTTGCCTAGGCTACCGGCAGTGATCATGGCTCACTGTAACCTCAAACCCCTGTGTTCAAATGATCTGCCTGCATCAGCCTCCCCAGCAGCTAGGTCTTTAGGCATGTGCCACCATGCCTGGCTAATTTTTCTATTTTTTGTAGAGATGGGGTCTCGCTATGTTTCTCAGGCTGGTTTCTAACTCCTGAGCTCAAGTGGTCTTCCTGCCTTGGCCTCCCAAAGTGCTGGGATTATAGGCATGAGCCACCATGCCCAGCCTTGAATGTTATTTTGAAGGTTAAGATTGAGGCCTGAGAACATGAATGAAAATTTAATTGGAAAGAGATGCTGAAATTTGACGGGGTACCACAGAAGGTGTTTCAGAGACCATATCAAGAAAAGTAAAAGCGAAAAGAGAAGGATTTATGAAGTCAACAGTTCCCAGAGGAAGGAATGAACTTAAAGAAAAGGGAAAAAGGCAGGCACTTCTCCAAGGGAAGAACTGCTTTGTGCCATGGTAATCCCCAAAGGAGAGCTTTACCATATTTATCTATCTATTTACTGCAAGAGAAAGATGTTCTGTTAACCCTTCAAGGACAAGGAAAGTGTCTATTAGGCTTCAGGAACCCAGCACAGTATACCAGGGAAAACTAATTCTCTGACTAATTCAGACTATAGATTAGAATCTTTGCTGGCAGCCTCCCATGAAGCTGGTTACCTGCAGCCCAGCTTTTCTGCTTATCTCCTATTTTGGGAGGGACCAGGTTTCCAGGAACTGGTTGGTTCCCCATGGCTCCTCCACACTCAGATCCCAACAGACCTCTTAGGCAAACTCACAGGCTGGGGAAGGGAGAGAAGAGAGGTGTCTCCAGGCTGGCCTCAAAGGCCATCTGCAGTGTGGAGGGCATGGGAAGTGAGGGAGTTCAGGAGATGCCACCTCAAAATATGACACTTTGAAACACCGATTACTTTGAACTGAGGGCACCTGGGGAAGAGCAGATGCAGGCACAGGCTTTGTCTGAGCTCCCCTCACCTGCCTAAAGACAACCCTCCAAAGGGAACTCAATTGTCATAAGTCACCTCCCTGGGAATCTCACCATCCAGGGAAGATTAACTGGAATCACAGGACAGGGGCCTGGAGGTTGACACCAGCCCAGACACACTATCACCTATTCTTCTGAGGGCTGGTCAGAGACAACTTTTATTACCTGAGAGACTTTTTATCTGCGTAACAAGCCAACGTTTATTCACCATACAGTTTTTTCTCTCACCGTCCCATAACTTACGTCGTCACCACCCCACAAATGTCCTGTTCCTTTCTGTAGCTCAGGATGCTATACAGCTTGAGCATCCCTCATCCAAAAATCCAAAATATTCCAAAATTCAAAATCTTTTGAGTGCTAACAGAAGGAATCATGTCACAAGTGGAAAACTCCACACCTGACCTCATGTGATGGGTCACAGGCAAAACATATTCAAAACTTTGTTCATGCACAAAATTATGTAAAATAGTATATAAAATTACCATCAGGCTATGTGTATAAGGTGTATTTGAAACATAACTGAATTTCATGTTTTGACTTGAGTCCTATCCCCAAGATATCTCATTATGTATATGCAAAAATTTCAAAATCTGAAAAAATCTGAAACACTTCTGGTTTCAAGTATTTTGGATGAGGGATATTCAACTTGTGTAAACTTCAATCATCTGGCTCTTCTTCCAGTCTCATATTTTGGGGGACTCCTGTGGTATGTATATAGTTAAATATGGTTTCTCTCCTATTACTCTGTCTTATGTCAATTTATAATATTTATAGCCCAGTCAATGACCCTGGAAGGGTAGAGGGAGCCATTTTTCACTCACCTACAGAGTGGAGGACTTCGTCACATGGCTGTGAGCTCAGGATAGTCGTATGAGGCAGCTCTCTTGATTTGGAATCCTAGGGATGAAGGGGAAGCTTCCCCCTTTGCCCTCGGAAGGTTCACTGAAAAATCAACTCACAAAAGGGCAGATTAATAAGAGAAAAGACATACAAATGTATTACTATTGTGCACAAGGGGAGACTCACAAAGCGATTGCCCAGTATCCCAAGGGAGTACAGATGTGTACAGAGCTGACTTCTAAGGCAAAAGGGAGACAGGGAAGTGGGGATGATTTTAGGAGGATAGTAAATGGTTTTTAGGGGAATTCAGTGAGCTTGAAGAACATAGTGGGACAAAGTCTGTTGGGCCCACGGAGTGGACAATGGTCTGTGACAGAAGTCTGTCCAGGTTTGTTAACGGACTTTAGTCTTCCTTCCTGTGATATGGGTTTAGTTAATGAAAATTCGAGGAAAGGACAAGAGATAATTTTTTCTTCTTTGGTAGGTTCAGACTTTAGGCAGAGAAGGGAGCTACGTCAGAGAACAAGTTCATCCTGTGCTTTGGGAGAGGTAGAGGATTGAGAGATGGGGGAAGGGAAGAACAACTGTTCTTGGTGGGTTTGTCTGGTCTTCATGTATGTAGGGGAAAGTCTCTTCTAGCATCTGTTGATCTCTAAGGGCCTTTAATTCAAAATATTTACTATACCAGGGATCCCTATTTTGGGGTGAAGTCCTCTGTACTCCTTCAGGATCAAGAAGAACACAGCCAGATTCCTCGTTTCCAGGAGCACTGACTTTTTTTGAAGACGTCACAATAAAGCAAATGTTGGACTTTCTCAAAAATTAGAAGGCAGCTCTGACTCATTTTGCTAACTTGGGAGGCCATCTGGTTTTGTTGGGAGTTGGGTCTGACTGTGGAAAGTTCTTAATACATATGGTGGCATTTACAGTTGAAGGAGTTTTCTGCCACAGCAGCTAAGAAACAGGCCCCCCAGTTTGGAAAGGGCCTCCTAACAGCCCAGACACCTTGTGTTGGCTGTCACAGTACCCTCAGATCCCGCCTTCTGCCTCCTGGACCCATCTCCTCCTAGCATCTAAAGTTGAAGCAACCTACTGGCTCCTAGCACCCTTAATACCTACAAAGAAAGCTTTTTTGAGGGGAAAAAAGAGAGAAACAATGATTTTTTTTTGTTCAAAATAACACATATTCATTATAAAGATTCAAGTAATATAGAGAAGTATGACAAAGAAAGTTAAGAAAATAAACCCCTTACTATAAATCCCACTGCCCAAAGATAACCATCCCCAGCTTTTGTAAAATATCATTTAAAAATTTGTCTTTCTAAAATTGTCTATAAAGCAGAAGAAATACCTACCAAAGCAATTAATCAGGACATAATTAATGTTCCCTTATTTAGAATAATACTTACATGTGAAAGCAACATGGATGTAAACCCCAACACAGAATTTTCATGGCCATTTTATTTTATACAAATAAACATATAACAGTTATTTGGTTAGACATTGAATCTATATGTATGACTATAAATGTGGAGTTTTGTTTATCCACTTAAGACAATAGGAAGAAGGGGATTTGCTGAGAAATTATTTAATAGGGAGTTGGGGGATAAAGTTACTTAATTCCTTTGGGCAGGTTATATTTTAAGTACAACTGCATTGCTTTAACCTTTGGTTACTTTTATTCTCTTAAAGTTGAGGAAAGAGTATCATACCGTGCTATATTCTAGTAGGCCAGGGTGATTGTGAGAACTCCACAATAGAATGCCATTGTGGATGTTATCTTTTTCAGAGCCAAGCATATAAAAAGTAGCCTGTGTATTTTTTTAAACCACAATTTAACTTCACACTTTATCACATGTTATAAAGGCTGAACGGTTCCTCTTAGTAAGGATATTTGTTTACAAGTGCCAGGAAATAACTCTTTGATAACCTGCATTAACAGATTTCGTTTTGCCTAGAGAATGGAAATAAAAATGAACCAAAGGATATTTCCACAAAGAATTAATAAAGCTGTTCAAGAAGGCCATGACTCAGTTTTAGGCATATATGTATACCTTTCAACATCCTGGGAATTTTTATATTAAAAGCAAAATATGTTTTTCCAGTTACAGTCTACTTCAAGGAATTGCTATTGTTCCCATTGTCACAGATAAAATCAGTGTTGGGAATTTAATTATAATTTGAGAAAAAATATCCAATAAGAATGAATGTAGATGGCTAAACGATTCTTACTCAGTGTAATGTATAATGCAACAGGGACCCTTGTAAATTGTCATATGCCAATAAAATGTCATAAGTGGTAAAAAGAAAAAAAAGGAAAAAAACTCTATAGGTAGGGGTCAGACACAGTGGCTCATGCCTGTCATCCTAGCACTTTGGGAGGCCAAGGCAGGAGGATTGCTTGAGGCCAGCAATTCAAGGCCAGCCTGGGCAACATAATGAGACCTCATCTGTACAAAAGTAGAAAAATTGGCCATATGTGGTCATGCATGCCTGTAGTCCCAACCACTCATGAAGCTGATGCAGGAGGATCACTTGAGCCCAGAAGTTTGAAGCTACAGTGAGTTATGATCGCACCACTACACTCCAGCTTGGGTGACAGAGCGAGACCCTGTCTTTAAAAAAAAAAAAAAAGACTCTATAGGCAGGTGAATATATAGAACAACATAGAATTTTATAGAAATAGGATCATACTCTGCATACTATTTTAGATGAAAAAATTTTAATATCATTTTACTTTAACAGTAGAAAAACTGAAGCAAAACTTAAAAATTACTAAATTGGTTGCTTCATCATAAGATATAATAATTCTTAAAAGATTAATTATTCTAGAATTAAGAAAATAGACAATGAAAAACATTAGGAGATTGAATTTTCTGTGCTTTTTTTTTTTTTTAAAAAAAAAGACAAGTTTCAATTTTAAGTGACACCTATTGACGTCCTGCTACGAAAGATGAGGAAAGAATGATCCACACTTACACTTTTTCCCACTGTCTGACTCTACCTCTTGATTTTTATTACAGTTGACCCTTGAACAACACAGGTTTGAACGTGTGGGTCCATTTATATGTGGATTTTCTTCCACCTCTGCCACCCCTGAGAGTCAGCAAGCCCAACCCCTCTCCTTCCTCTTCCTCTTCCTCCTCCTTAGCCTGTTCAACGTGAAGACAATGAGGATGAAGACATTTATGGTAATCCACTCCCATTTAATAAATAGTAAATATATTTTCTCTTCCTTATGATTTTCTCAATATCATTTTCTTTTCTCTAGCTTTATTGTAAGAATACAGTATGTAACACATATAATATACAGAATATGTGTTAATTGACTGTTTATGTTATCAGCAAGGCTTCAGGTCAAAGTAGGCTATTAGCTAAAGTTAAGTTTTTGGAAAGTCAAAAGTTATATGTGGATAATCAACTGTGTGTGGGAGTCAGCGCCCCTAATCCCCCCATGGTTCAAGGTCAACTGTACATTCCATTGTCAATGTTTACTTCGTTTCATTTTGTTCTCTAACCATACGTCTTGCTAGTGTTTATTAATAGTTTTAGCTCCGTGTTTAATGGACTCAGTGCTCACCACCTCTGTGTTACCCCAGTGTTATGGATTGAATTATGTCCCCTCTCCAAAAAAAGAAATGTTACAGTCCTAACCCTCAGTACCTCAGAAAATGACCTATTTAGAAATAGGATCTTTATAGAAGTAACCAAGTTAAAATGAGGTCATGAGGGTGGGCTCTCATCCAACATGACTGGAAATTTGAAAACAGACGTGCGGGGAGGAAATACTACGTGCAGTGGCCTAGGGAGAGCACGACATGAAGAGTGTAGTTGTGCAGCTGCAAGCCAAGGAACATCTGGAGCTACCAGAAACAGGAAGAGGCAATAAAGAGTCCTCCCATAGCTCCTTCTGACACCCTGATTTCATGCTTCTAGCCTCCAGAACTGTGAGATAATAAATTTCTGTTGTTCTAAGCCATCTAATTTATGATCCTTGTTATGGCAGCCACAGGAAACTAATACACTCAGGTTCTCTATTGTAGAATTTATTTTTACTCATTCCTGGGTTGGATAGATTTCACTCATAAGTTGTTTTTTCAAGAAAGCTTCCTGGGTCCTTTATTCCCTGAGTTTCAGCGTGCCTGGGAATGTCTGCATATTGCCGTTATACTAGAAGGATAACTTGGTGTGTAGAATAACTTGGTGTGTAGAAAATCGCTGAGTCATGTTTTCTTTCCTTCAGAACGTTTTAGATGTTGGTCCTCGGTCTTTCGGCACTGTGAAGAAGCCCAAGGAAACTAATTTGATTTTTCTCTCTGCACGTGCTTTTCTGTGTGGTCACCCATGTGAGGTTTTCCTTACCCTTGGTGTTTCATAAGTTCTGTAGAATATATCTTGGTGTCGAACAGTTTATGTTAATTTTTCTTGGAGTATGTATATCCTTTCGATCAGCAGATTCAAATAATTCTTATTTCAAGAAAGTTCTGTTTATTTTAAAAATAATTTATATTTAATTCCTTTTATTCTCCTTCAGAAGTGCCTCTTCTCTTTCAGAAATGCCAAGATTTCTTTTATTGGTCTTCTGTAACAATAGTGATTTTCTCTAGAATCATTAACAAGTCTTGGTTTTGATGTTGTTGTTGTAAACTTATTTCATTTTGTGTGATTTCCTGGAGTCTGTCCACCATGCATTGAAATGAATAGTTATTTTTATGCTATTTTCTGTTATTTCTAATGTAGGTTCCATCTCTGTCATGGGTTACTCTTCTGTTTTTATCCTGAATTTACTAGCTTACTTTTTGTCTTCTTTCATTTTATAATCTCTTCTTTGAATCCTTGTGTCTTTTCTTTGGCATCTTTTTCTATAACAGAGTATTGTCTGAAATTTCTTTGAGAATATGAAGAATTTGTCTGAATATATTTTCTGTTTCCTTGGGTAATTCCTCTTATGATGGTTATTTTTTTATCAGCCTTTTGTGTATATTTCCTTCCTCCACAATTTCTATTTGTAAATCCTATATGGTTCCCTTTTGATTTTTATTTATCTTTGGGTGGGGTCCATTTGAAGAGTGGAGAAGGAAATTGGGAGATTGGAGAGAATCTAGGACCCTTCAACTTTAACAGGTTCTGTTGTCTCAAACAGCCTTTCTGTCACTTCCTTTTCTTGGAGATCACCTACCCACAGTGTTTGGTGTTCAGGAAGCCCATGTTGCCCAGACTCATAGGTCCCTGGGTGCAATCTGGTGGTTCCCACCTCCACTTCCTTCTTCCCCATTCATCATTCCTGCATGTCTGCCTTTCTGGGGGCGAGGTTAGCAAGGTGGTTCTTGCAGGCCCACCTGCCCTGCCACTCTGCAGTGTTGGTCTGCTCTCCATGGGGCTTCCCCAGTCTCTGGAGACCTGCCTGTGCTACCATATCTCCTGGAGGGAGGCAAAACATTATCAGCGAAGCTTCCAGCATAGACTTTGGGAGAGATTGGGTCCTCCCTTGAGTCCAAGGGGGCACCTAGCATCTCTCTCTCTTTTCTGTTACAGTTCCCATCCCACAATAACCAGCAGGTTTGCTTCATGGGCTCTAGTTTGGTGCTGTGGCTGTTCCCTTGTCTCATTGGAAATGGAAGCCTCCCTCTCTGTTTTTCATTTGTTTTGCTATGATCAGCCGGTTTCATAAAAGGAGACTGGAGTAGATATTTTAACAGGAAGTTTTTTAGTTTGAAAGGCTAATCGGTATTATAATAAATCTATTTATAGCCTGGGAAGATTTATCTTTATTATATTTATATGTGAATATACTATAAATTATAAATAGGAACATGACCTATTTTTCCTATCTTAGCTATCTTAGTTTTAAAAGTGTCCTTGTTCATGAACAACACTCCTTAATTTCTGCTTGTTTTTTTTAAAATAAAGATATCATTATAACTCATTATAAAAATAACATATGCTCATTATGAAATATTAAACAACACTAAAAAGAAAAATCACTATGAAAAATCATCTGAAATCCCACCATTTAGATATATCTACTATTAAATTTGTGTGATCATCTTTTGAGACATTTTCTAGGTACACATAAATGTATGTCATTTGACAAAATGGAATCACATATGCTGCTTTGTAAAGTTTTCTTTTATTATATAAATGCTCAGTTAATACCATATCACTGAAAAAAACTCAAAAGAGGCAGATAAGCCGCCTCCACTTTCCTTTCATCCTCTTTCCCCTCATTTGGAAAACAACTTGTCTCAGATTTCCAGGCCTTTTTCTAGTCATTTATATACATGTTTATAAACACATAGAAACACGTGTGATTGTTTAAAAACATGTTAGATCATTATACAGGATTGAAAATTCTCATTCAGTATTTTTTTGGTTACTATTGAGAAGAGGATTTCATTTTTAATTAAAATTTCTAATCACCTCAAAGGAATTCTGTTGTGTTTTGAGTATATATTGTATCTTATATTCATCCACTTTGCTCAACTGTTTTATTAATTTCATATGAATTATAACCCATGTCTTTGGATTTTTTTAAGTTCCCAATTATGTTTGCAATACTGATTTTTTTGGGCATATTTTGTTGTAGTATTTACTTTTCTAGCACTGTATTTAAGTAATAGCAGTGATGTAGAGAAGTGATTCTCAACTTTATTATGCATCAAACTCACCTGGAGGTCTTGTTAGGGATAAATTTGACAAAAGATGTACAAGACCTGTACACTGAAAACTACAAAACATTGCTGAGAGAAACTAAAGAACTGAATAGGTGGAAAGATACTCTGAATTCATGGATCAGAAGACTCAATATTGTTATGACATCAGTTTTCCCCAAATTGTCCTGTAGCTTCAGTGAAATCCCAATCAAAATCCCAGCAGTCTCTCTGTAGAAATTGAAAAGCTGATTCTAAAACTTATCTGTAAATTCAAAGGACCTGGAATAGCCAAAACAACTTTTTAAAAAACAAAGTTGGACGACTAATATCACCTGATTTCAGACTATAAATCAAGCTACAGAAAGCAAGACAATGTTGTATTAGTGTAAAAATAGACAAATAGATCCTGATTCAAGCACCAGAGGGGGGAAAAGCAAACACATAGATATCTCAATGGAACAGAACAGAGAGTCCAAAAATAGACTCACACATATATGGTCAATTGATTTTAAACAAAGTTGTCAAGGCAATTAAATGAGGAAAAAGATAATCTTTTCAACAAATGGTGCTGGAATAATTGGAGAGCCACATGTAAAAACACCAAATCTTGATCCTTGCCTTACACCATGTGTAAAAATTAAGATGAAAGACAGGACACACTGAAGAACTGTCACAGATTGGAGAAGACTAAGGAGACACAACTAAATGCAATATGTGTCCTGGATTGGCTCCTGGAACAGAAAAAGTACACTAGGGGAAAAAACTGGTAAATTTAAATAAAGTCTGTAGCTTTGTTAATAAATGCTAATTTCTCAGTTTTGATAATTGTAACTATGGTTATGTAAGTTGTTAATATTAGGGGAAGCTAGATGAAGGGTACATGTGAACACTGTGTACTATTTTACAGCTTCTCTGTAAATCTAAACTTATTTCAAAATCTTAAAAGTTAATTTTAAATGGATAATAGGCCTAAATTTGAAAGCTAAAATTTCTAGGAGAAAATTTACTAGAAAATCATAATAGCCTTGAATTTGGCAAGATATCTTAAATATGACACAAAAATGGCATAAATTATAAAAGAAAAAATTCAGTAAATTGGACTTCATCAAAATTTAAGACTTTGCTCTTCAAAACACATGGTTACAAAAATAAAAAGTCAAGCCAAAGATTGGGACAAAATATTTTTCGAATGCATATCTGACAAAAGACTAGAATATATGAAGAACTAGAATATACCAAGAGCTCTTATAACTCAGTAATATGAAGATTAGCAACTCAATAAAAAATGGGCGAAAGATTTAAACAGATACTTCGCCAAAGAAGATATACAGATGGCAACTAAGCACATGCAAAGATGTTCAACACCATTAGGCGTCAGGGAAAGGCAAATAAAAATCACAGATACCACTATACACCTATCAGAATGGCTATGTTTTTAAAAAGATTGACTATACCAAGTGTTGACAAAGATGTGGAGGAACCGGAACTGTGTACACTGCTAGTGGGAATGCAAAATAGAACAACCACTTTGGAAAACAGTTCAGCAGTTTCTTTAACACATAAACATACACCTACCATATCATCCAGTCATTCCAATTCTAGTTGTTCACCCAAGAGAAATAACAGCATATGTCTATACAAAGACTTGAACATGAGTATTCATAGCAGCTTTATTTATAATAGCCCCAAACCAAAAGCAACCCAAATGCCCATGAATGGGTTAATGGATAAACAAATGAGTATATCTACATAATGGAACACTGTTCAGCTATAGAAAGGAATGACACATGCTACAACATAGACCAATGTCAAATTTATTATTCTGAGTGAAAGAAGAAAGACGAAGAATACATACTGTATGATTCCATTTATGTAAAATTATAAAAATTGCAAACTAATCTGTAGTGACAGATCAGTAGTTGCCTGGGGACATTGGGAGTGGGTTGGGGAAGGGGTAGGAGGGACGGATTACCAAGGGGCACCACAGGAAACTGTAGGGGTGGTAAATATGTGCATTTTCTTGATGGTTTCACAGGTACACAGGTATGTTGAAACTCACCAAATTGTGCAATTTATTGTATGTAGATTATACCTCAATTGAGCTGTTAAAAAAAGAGGAAATGAAAAAGAAGAAAGGAATCCCCGGGAAGACTTTTTGAAAAGTTTGCTGGGCTCCACCCCTAGAGTTTCTGATTCAGTACGTCTGAGGTGGGGCCAATAATTTGCATTTCTAAGTTGCTCCCAGGGGCTGCTGCTGCTGGTGTTCCGCACTGTGGACCACGGTGTACAGGATGTGACAAATAGCTTTGTAGTGACATTTGTCTTTTTGTCTGCCCAGCATCCCCAAACCCTTTTTACTGTGAGGGAATCTCTACATGTTAAGGAGGCAGGACTCCACTTCCTGCCACAGAAGCAGATGGGGCAGATCTGCCTTCTCCTGTCCCCTGGAAGCTAAGGGTGAGCCTGTGGCTCAGGCTCGGCCAGTCGGGTACCTCTGCTTGGACTTGCATTGTGGTTGGCTGTGTCAGAGCCAGATCCTGAGGCCCCAGCAGGAGGGGTGCTTGGGGACAGAGCACAGCAGGGCAGCCATAAGGACCAGCTGCAGTGGGGCCAGCAGTGGCCATGGAAGATGTGCCTGGTTGATGAGCCCTGGAGTCCTAGGTCCGCTGCTCCTGAGGCAACATCTTGGCTGAGTCTTCTTCCCTTGGCTCCTGTTTGAGACTGGTAGCCTGGCCCTGCTGCTGACTCTATGAGCAGGTAACTGAGAGTTGCCTGTTATGGGATAAATTGAGTCCCTCAGAAATTCACATGTTGAAGACCTAACATCTAGTACCTAAGAATGCCAACTTATTTGGAAAAAGGGTCATAACAGAGATAATTAGTTAAGATGAGGTCATATTGGGTAGGATGGGCCTCAAATCCAATATGATGATTGTCCTCATAAAAAGGGGAAATTTGGACAGAGACATGCACACAGGTAGGATGCCATGTGAAGATAAAGGCAAAGATCTACAAGCCAAGGAATGCCGAAGACTGCCAGCAAAGCACCAGAAACTAGGGAAGAGGCATGGAATAAATTCTCCCTCATATACCTCAGAAGGAGCCAAACCTGCCTTGATCTCAGACTTCCAGCGTCCAGAACCATGAGATAATAAATTTCTGTTGTTTAAGCTAATTTGTGGTACTTTGTTACAGCAATCCTAGCAAACTAATACAATTCCCTGTTTAAATTTCTTTTCTGCTCTGTTATTTGCAACTAAGAACCATGGCTAGTACAAGCTCAAGGTATGGACAAATCACCAGCTATAGAAGTATGTACAGATAAGGGGATGAGCCACACTGAACGATCCTTAGAAGTAGGGTCTTACTGGTGTCCCAGAGGGAATAAGAAATCTACAACAAATGGGAACAAAGGAGTGTGGTGAACCCAAGTCCTAATCAGGGTTGATATCTGTCTGAAGGATAGCAGGAGGGGTGAAACTGCAGGGAAACTAGATGATGCACCAAGCCAAGGAAGGCTGGAAACAGGGTCCAGGACAATGAGACTGGTTTGATTGTGGCAAGAGAAGTCAGGCTTCCCAAGGATTCAAGAAGGATCCAGAAAGATGAGTGCAATGAACTGAATGTTTGTGTCCCTCCCAAATCCATATGTTGAAATCTCAACTCCTAATGTGATGGTATGAGGAGGTGGCACCTTTGGGAGGTAATTAGGTTATGAGGGTGAATTCCCTCATGAATAGGATTAGTGCCCTTATATATATATGGGTTCCCAGAGAGTTCTCTCACTCTCTTTCCGCCATCTGAGAATACGACAAGAAGTAAGCAGTCTGCAACCTGGAAGAGGACCCTCACCAAGACATCAGATCTCCTGGTTCCTTAACCTTGGACTTCCCAGCTTCCAGAACTGTGACAAATAAATGTCTGTTGCTTAAGCCACCAGTCTATGGCATTTTGTTATAGCAGCTTGACTGACTAACGCCATCAGTATGCCCAGGTACCAGAGATTCAAGAAGCTGCCATGCAGAGATGCCCTTAGTATGGAGTTTGATATGGATCTCCAGCCCAGATTGGGCAAGCTTTTCATATTGGAAGGCCACCTTAATTTAGCTGTAATCAGATCAGGCAGCATTCAAGAAACTTCAATTATACATACTTAAAAATGTACATTATTTTGTAAACATCTAACTGCTATATACTTAATAATTTCAAAAACATAAGCTATTTGTTAATTTTAAAATTAACTAACCTTGTAAATGACTTTGTTGTGTCTGCTTTTTGTTGGAAAGCATTTGAAAATTTGGTTGCAGCATGGAGGTACATAGTTTCAGTTGATCCTCTAGATGGGTATCTGTCATTTTTGACCTTAAAGTGTCTTGATTTGGGTTAGGCAGGAGAATGTAGATTTGCAGCAATAAGTGGTTGAAAAGCAAGAAAGCATTTTTCGGGCATGTTGCCAAAGGCGCGGGTATTCTACTGCATTTTCCCATATTTCAATTGGATGTTTCTTAGCATCAAACAATGACTTTAAAATGTCATCTACTGAGAGCTCAATCAATTCCTTCTGTAGTTCCTTAAGTGCCTTGTTGATATCAACCAGGTGAGGCTGAAATGCTAATTTGAATGTGATGTCATGATTCTCAGTCAGTGAACCTTTCATTGTATTCTCCAATTAATAGGTCTATAATAGCTGTGTATTCTTCAAATGACTCATATCATCCTGTTCATTAATGACCTTTGCTAACTGGGGAAAATGTTCATCTGAAATTTCCTTTTGAAGAAGTGTTTGGGGCCGGGCGCGGTGGCTCACGCCTGTAATCCTAGCTCTCTGGGAGGCCGAGGCGGGCGGATTGTTTGAGCTCAGGAGTTCGAAACCAGCCTGAGCAAGAGCGAGACCCCTGTCTCTACTAAAAATAGAAAGAAATTAATTGGACAACTAAAAACATATAGAAAAAATTAGCCCGGCACGGTGGCACATGCCTGTAGTCCCAGCTACTCGGGAGGCTAAGGCAGCAGGATCGCTTGAGCCCAGGAGTTTGAGGTTGCTGTGAGCTAGGCTAACGCCACGGCACTCACTCTAGCCCGGGCAAAAGAGTGAGACTCTGTCTCAAAAAAAAAAAAAAAAAAAAAGAAGTGTTTGGAAAAAAGACAGCTTTTTTCAAAATGCTTGGATTTTTTGTCACATATCATACATATACAGACTTAATTTTACTTTGCAAAGAAATATTCAGGTTATTTTGATTTGACATGATATCACACAGAAATGCTGCATTCCTATAGAAATCTTCTGTCAAAATTCACATTGCTAATTCTGTTTTTCATAAAATTTAACTATCTGTTCTTGCAGAGATAAAATTTTGGCTAACACCTGTCCCTGTGATAACCAATGCACTTTAGAATAATACGGCAAATTCACATTGAATACCTCATCCTTCAACTTTAGTATGTTATAAAACTGTCACTGCTGTGTTGCATTTGCAGGAATATAGTTAACAATACTTATAACTTGTTGCAAAGAGTCACTTAAAATAGAGATTTTGCTGATGCAAAATACAACGAAAAGAAATGAGAGCATCTGGATCTATTGATACTTTTTTTTATCTGTGCAATAAACCCTTTGTGGTTTCCTGTCATGAAAGGTGCACCATCTGTACATACACTCACTAAATTTACCAAATTCAGTCCAACTTCATGACATTTATCTTGTAAATTGTTGAAGATATCTATTCCCTCTCTTCTGTTTGCAAGAGCGCCCAAAGCAAGTAACTCTTCATAGGAAAGAAAATCTTCTGTTATGACCCAAATGAAGTATAAAACCTGTGCCAAGTCAGTAGTCTCAGTTGATTCATTCAAGGTGATTGAATAATATATATTTTCCTTTTGAAGTATTGCACGAAGTTGTTCTGTTAAGTTGAAGGCTAATTCATGCTGCCGATGAGTTATGGTTCTCCTTGAAAGAGGCAGTTGTTTGTACTTTGAAACATTATTGGGGTCTAAGCTTCAACACTATATTCTTTCACAATTTCTACATCACTGGATGGCTTCTCTTTTTTCCTGAGTATATAATCTACTTTATAAATTTCTCCAGTAGCATTATTTCCAGGTCTTACTGCTGCTTGAAAGAATTGTCTCGGCTTTTGCTTTTCGTTGTTTAATTTATGCAGTATGATCTGTCTAACCTCTCCCTCTAATTTAAAATATTTTTGGTCCTTATGAGTGTTATAATGCTGATGAGCATTGAATTTCTTTAATGTAGATATTGCAGTATCACAAAGCAAGAGAATCATCTTATCTTTAGCAGAAACAAGATAATATTGCAATTCCCAATCCTCATTAAAAAATCTGTTTTCTTCCTTCAGCATTCTCTTGGTCTTCTTTGACATGATGGGCAGTTAAACAGACAGAATTAAAAAATACTGGCCGGGCACGGTTGCTCACGCCTGTAATCCTAGCACTCTGGAAGGCCGAGGCAGGCGGATTGTTTGAGCTCAGGAGTTCGA